>NW_008239080.1:7022399-7066400 GCF_000691975.1 Corvus brachyrhynchos
GCTCCACCATTGGCCGTGCCTCCCGGCCGGGCTGATTGCTGAGAGCTGCAGGCGGGCTGGTTGTTCGCTGCCCAGCTACCAGCAATAACAGCGCGGACTGTGTGCTTTTCTCTGCCCCGCGGGACTCCGTTTGAACGCACAGTGCGGTGCTGAGCAAGCACGGCGTAGTCGGGGTGGGCCCGTGGAGATGAGTCAGGGAGCGGCCTGCCCAGGGAAAGCCGTGGCGCCCACTGTGCCCCTGGCAGGGCGGGCCCGTCAGGGCGGCCGTGCCAGCCCCGGGAGCAGCCCCGAGCGGTCCCTGTGCCGCGGGCGCCAGGTGGGACACGGAGAGTGTCACTTGCTGGTGCACGCCTGATCTCTTAGCTGCAGTCACCTCGAGGGCCGTGGCATCCCTGGTGTCTCTGCGAGGCTGCCCTGTGGAAGTGTGCCTTGTGCTGGGGTGGCGAGGCCGAGCCGTGAAGCCGGGACTGGCGCCCGCAGGCAGCCCACTGCAGTCCTGCTCGGGCTGAAGAGGACACCTTTTCTTTAGGTCCTGCCTTACTTACAGCCTCATGCCTAATGCTTTTTGTTTTGTTTTGTTTTGTTTTGTTTTTTTTCTTGGGCCCTGCGACTTCCAGCAGGACTCTCCCACGGGTTAGCTAAAAAGCTTATGGCAGGGAATCAGTCTTTGCTGCTGTGTGAACTGCACGTCTGAAACGGGATCTCTGCCACAGAGCTTGCCGGGGCTGAGCGTGGGCTTGAAAGACTCCCAAGATGAACGAGTCCTTCCTAGAAAAATCTGTGTGTTTGCAGAATTTCCTGGAAAGTTACTGTAGATATAATGAAAATAGGTATACGGAACACCTTTCACTCTTTAAAGTGGTGTTTCGGGGAAGTGTTAAAAAAAAAGTGCATCTAGTATGAACTACAGCGGAATTTTAAGTAGGCACAAGTCTGGTATTTGCACGTTAGGGTTGCTGCTCTTGCAAAATAGGTCTTATTACAGCTTGGCACACTGTATAGCAAATTCATCAGTAGAGAAACCAAAATAGCTGATAGGCCAATACAGTAGGTAGAACACTCAGGTTGGAAATGGAAAAAATAAATCCAGGTCCCTGATGCAGACTGGTTCTCCAGTTCCTGTACTCAAATTTTTATTTTACAGAAATAATTAACTCATCTTCACAGTCTATAGAGACTTCATCAACCCTTCCTTAGAATAGGTCCACAACTAGTTACTCTTTAGTTTTCTGGGCCAAATAGTGTAACATTGTTTATACAAAGTGGCATTTATGGAGAAGAAATCTTCAGAGAAATTCAGCTCACATCAGCATTATGATTAAAAGTCATTATTGAGTAGAGAAGTTGAGGGTCAGATTGTCATACAGATTATGTGATTGAAGCTAGAATTCCAATATGTTGTTTGAAAGCCTAATTATCAAGCTTCTGGATTTCCTGGGATGAGGAAGATGTTCTTGCTGCCCAATTATACTGAAAGATCATGATTTCATGACAGTGAAGAAAACACTTAAAATTTCAAAAGTTTTCCTAGAACAAGAAAAATATTTTTAGCCCAGATCTAACTGAAACACTTTTTGTATTGCTTGTCATAACTGTCAAGAGGAAAGAATTCCAATTTACTCAGTCCTTTAAAACTGCAGCCAATGCTGATTATTACAAGGATTTGTTTGTTTGGCATTGATGTGTGACTCCTCTTAGGAAGAAGTGGGCTTGACATACACACAAATATAGCTCCAAAAATTGCGCTGGCACTACATGCTCAAGAGATGTGTCATCAGCTCTGCTCCAAGGCTTGCAAACTCTCTCCTCACCCTTAAGGACCTCTATATACCCTACTGGCAGTGCTTAGTGAGTTTCCAAGAAAAGATTGAAACTGTGTAGAGGAACAGGCTTGCTTTGAGCTCAGGAGATGAGCCTAGTGAGAACTTCAGGGGATGGGTCGATGTGAGAGGCTTGGCTGGGCACAACTAGGCAAGGAAGTGGGACCAAATGATGGAGTACCAGGGCAGGTCTGAGTGACCCACTGGGGCTGGGTGTCTTGCTGAACACTTCCTCAGAGCTATCTAAGTGAAATCAAGCCCTGTGCATTTGTTCCTAACAATGGTTTTGGTTTTACATTTATTCAGCAGGTTAAAAAAACCACATTGCTTTTCCATCTCTTTTTTGAAAACACTGCTGTTCCCACTGAAGTTCAGTATGCTTTCACAGTTATTTGCAGTCTGCATAAGGAGTTTCACCCTTCCTAAAGGCATTGCTGGTGTGATTACTCAATACATTCAGATTAGTGCATTTAAAGATATTTTTCATAACTATTTATCATAGAGAACTAAATTTGGGCTTGAGGGTGTGTGGTACTTGGCTGAGCATACACAAAGTGATCTGAGCAAACAAAACAGTCATGATCTAGAGCTGAGCCTGAGTTTTGTTAACATCTTTAGTTGATCATAGTTTATATCTCCACATGGCCATGGCTGTGACACTTGAGTTCCACCAACAAATCAGAGCATGTTGACTTCAAACAAAAGGCTTTATATTTCCAGAAAGAGTGCAGTAATGGTTGTGCATGGATTAGAAAAGATGGTTATAATTGCCTAAAGGACTGTCTTTGCTGACAAAAGAACTTTCCCTATTGTTGATTCTGAATCATGCACATGGAGCAAATAATAACAATTGGTTTTGTTCATTAGGCTGAGAACAACTCTCTTGAAATATTTCCACGTTTTACTCCAAAAATGTTAAAACATTACTTCATGACCTGCTACTGCTGCATGGACGGGTAGTATTGTCCTTAGTCACTCATACAGACCAATTGATTATGAAGAAAATTAATTTTTTTTTTTTCCCAAGATTCACTCATACCTAAAAGGATACATCTTGAGAGGCTCAAGATATTTTTAAAAAATGTACTACTCTCTCTTTTAAGTGAGAAGACAATGATCTTTGCGAGGACTTCAGTCAATATAAAAATGTTTTATAGCAATTAATTTCTATGTCATTTGAAAGTAAATAAGCAGAAAGAACATGCTATTTTCAAGATATAAGGGAAACAATGTTAAGAATACCTGAAAATTAAAAAGCATATTAGATCAAAGTTTGATTTTTAAAACTGTATGATTTGTATTATGTAAATTACATAGCTATATGATCTGCATTATGCAAATATATTATTTTTGATCCTGAATCAGTTATTTTTAAAAGACTTTATTGTGTGCTAATTAATGGAAAATGAGAATGACTGCTTCCAAGGCCAGCTTGTGTGCCACACAATATCCAAGTATGCTATCAGTCATCCTCTAATCTCGAAGACCAAGTAACTAAAGGTTTTGTCCTAACACAGAACCAAAGTTTCAGAACTATGTGAGATGTTTGACTTTGTCAGTTTTAGTACATTGAGATGTTGACTCAATCCCCACAAGATGGTTATCTCTACACTGCCTAGCTCAAAGCATGTTCAGTATTTTTCTGGAAATTAGAAATTACTTTTGTCTTTTCAGAGGATGCTTCTCCATTGTTGTTTCTGTTGATTTTCAACAGTGAATCATATAAGGATGTTGGGAACACATTCGTAGAGACTGAATAAGAATTAAATTTATTTTACAATGTACTAGTAAATTTTAAAGATAGGAAAATCAGAATAATATTTTATTTTCTACATATCATGATGTGTGTTTGTTCATAGGGCAAGTGTTCCCTTTATAAAGAAAACCCAACTAGCTGAAAAATAACAAAAGAAAAAAATAATCTTTCTCTGAAAAATGTTGCCCTTTTAGGGCATCTTAAAATTATGAAAATTGATAGAAGTCTGAGCATGAGCTGTTAGAGAAGGGAACACTCAGTAACTGTGATTCACTGATATGATGTGTTTGGTAGTACTGTTTTAAAAATGTGCTTGTACTACCTACAAGACCTAATATTTTCCAAGTTCTTAAAACTCATGGGCATAGTGCAAAATAAATTCTTTGTATAAAAATCATTATAACTGATCCTATTAGTGCAAAGCTTCAAAGTCTTAAAGATAGGTGTTGATATAAGTAATTTTATAATTAGATTGAACTGCCAAATTAAAATATATTGAGATGTTTAAAGATGATGATATATGTCATACAAATAACTAAGATGCTATAGTTAGTTGTATTTTTCAGGCAGTAGGAATCTACATGTGAGGGAAAAAAAAGAAAGTATTAGATGGAGACTCCGTTTTTACAGGGAATCACAAGGAAAAGATGAGATGGGATGGGTACAAGTTACTCCTGGGGAGATTATGTCTTGACACAAGAGGAAAAAATGAGAACAATCAACCATTTAAATAATTTCCCCAGGGAAGTAAGTGGTGGATTCCCCAAAGCTGGACACTTTTAAAGATTTACCTGAAGGGAGTGCTGGGCCTTCTTGTCAAGGCAATGCTTTTGCCAAGAAAGGTGGGACCAGATGATCCTTGATATTCCTTCCAACCTGGTATTCCATGATGCTATGAAAATAAGGCTTTATCCTTGATTTTTCATAGCTGTGGCCCTATTTTTCAAAAGGAAACCTGGTCACCTTGTTGCTTTTGGGAGGGCTGAGCCCTATGTCCCTCTCCTTTGCTCTCATTTCACACATTTGACATTCCAATTCTGTTTTTTCATTCTTACCTTGTGATGTTCTGTAGCTCCACCGGCACAGCGATGCCCTTTTGTTCAAAAGGACAAGTGTTACTTTGCAGTGGTTGGTGTAAAAGCCCATCCAAGCCTGAACGCAACCCAATAAATCTGTCTAATTAAGCATTCTACAAAGCACAGCCAAGAGAAAATCTTCCTGTTCTTATTCTTCCACTTCTCCCAATACCCTTCCCTTCCCCTGCAGACACTTGCACTTTTTTCTTTCTCCCAGGGGATGAAATTCTCCTGGGATGTAGAGGTTTGACTTTATATGATTCCTGAGGTTGCCTAGCAAGGATGTGGAGGTAAGCTATTCCAGTGTACACTATAACCACCAAGTTAGGATACACACTTGAGAGACAGAAGATCAAAGTTCACATCTCTGTATCAGGATGTGAGCCATTATCCTTGAAAGCTGAGGCAAGTCTTTATGGAAGCAGTGACCTAACTCCACAAAACAGGACATGACTGAATCCCTGTCAGCTGGTCTCCTTTCCTCTGCCTGCATTTAGGCATGGAAAATCTAAGAAAGTGTAAAGTGCCAGCTTTTGCGTGGTGTTTTCTGTGGGTTATTTTAGGTCACAGAACAATATAATCCTAAAATGGGTTTTGATGGGACCTTCAAAAACTATCTAGTTCCAACCCCCCTGCCATGGGACATCTTCTGCTAGACAAAGTTGTTTAAAGTTCCATCCTTGAACACTGTTAAACATCCGTGAACTGTTGTTGAAGTTCCTGGCCTTGAACACTTCCAGGGATGGGGCATCCAGAGCTTCTCTATGCATCCTGTTCCAGTGCTTCACACCCTCATCATAAAAACTGTCTTCCTTATGTCCAGTCTAAACCTGTGCCCCTCCCTAGCCTCATGGCTTTCTCCCAGGCTCCCAGCTGGGCGCTGGGGAACCCCTTGGTTCACCATACACCCTACACCTGGGACAATTATTACCTGCTGTAATTATCTTCACCTTACCCTCTCTTTCCTCCCCTGTACCTGTGCATTTGCAGGATCCAGCCTTGTCCTCCTGATTTCCAGTGGCCAGGCAGCCCAGGGAAGCTGAGCTCCCGTGGCTGGGCAGAGGCAGGGAGCAAGGCATGGAGAGGAGGGGTCATTTTAAAGAGCACCAGAGCACAGGCTCCGGTCTCTTGCTCACTGTGACGGCAAAGTGCCTCACTGAAAACCAGTGAGCTGACACTTACCAAGTGGCCTCTGATCTTTCTCACTCTTTTTCCCCACACTTCCTCTTTTTTTTGTGTTCGCATTTTCCAAGGAAGAGGCATTTTCACGGACAGCTCTGGGACTGTATCTTTCTGAGGAGGGTAAGAGGTTTTTAACTCCTCACTTTGATAGTTTTTAGAAGGTGGCATTTTAAAGTGGGGGGGAGGCTGGTTGGTTGAATGCATTGTTTGGGGACCCCAAGTGTCCTTTGGCATGACTGGTACTTAAGCTAAAATAAATTAGGTGAAAGCAAACAATTATAGAAGACCAAATCACCCAGGATTTTCAAAGTTCAGTAACTTGGTTTTATTATAGGATTGTTTGATTTGTTTCACTGGGTTTACATGTCCCGTCACTTACAGTGCTTGTACATTAAGCTAGCTTGTGAAATTTCTGCTGATGAAAAGGTGTTTCTCAGGAAAAAGCTTTGGATAGTGAGAATTTTTGAACAGTGAGCTTAAAGTGTCACATTTAAATGAGCTCTGCAATGAGGCAATAAACATTAAGTGCTACATATATTAGAAATTTTAAGTTACAATCTCTAAAAATACTTAGAACAACAGATACGGCTGCCAAAGAATATGCACTCGCCAACTTTAAAATTGTGACTATTCATATGCAAAGCTATATGTGTATAACAGACAGAGATATCCAAAAGTTTTGTTTCACTTTTTTCCCATGCCAACAAATATATGCAACACTTGCAACATCATAGGTTTTTTGCAACAAAAGTTGCATTAAACAGCCAAGTATACTAAAACACCAGCTCTGCCTTCAGTGAACCTGTCTTAAAATGGCAAGCTGCTGGGAGGTTGCTATTCTGGGAGGTGACTCTGATAGGTCTCAACAGATGCAGCTCCTGGAATGCAGCCGGAGCTGGGGAGCCGGGCAGCAGCTGACCCCTGCGCTGGCACACTGGCATATCAGGGATCACAGCTCACGTCAGCACAGGCTGACACTGACACTTGGGGCACACATGGCCTCTCCCTCGCCTGCTCTGCACATGGTCATCACCCAGCAGCAGCAGCAAATACTGCTGGTGCTCACAGGCACCAACCATTCCTTTCTATAATTATATTACCATTTATTACATGCTGTGTGCTTAAGGAATAAATGATGTGCTGAGATTCTAGATTGAAATATTACTGAAGTCTTTTTATTAAGTTATCTACAATAAACCAGTCATTTGATTTATCATTAATTAGCATTTTTTCATGTTCAGGTTTTTATGACTGCAAGGATCACAAAGAAAATTAGCATGTGTAAATTGTTTTAAAATATATACTGAATGCTGATCTTCACAATTCTGTTTAAATTGTGTTATTGAAGATCAGTGCTTTCCTTCAAGTATATTTGCACATACATATTTTTGTTTTAAGTAACTCCCTTGTTACTAGGAGTTGTTACTCACATTGCATTTGACAAAATTTGGCTCTTCATTTCATTGAGAGCTTGCCTAGAGCTGTTACATATAATTTAAATATGTGTTCTAACGTAACTGTATGGGACTGATTCTTACCTTCACATATGCAGAACTTGTTTAAAATAACACATCCTGATAGTTTGCATGACATTTTGTCAAATAGAAGTTAGACCTCTTCTCCCTAAATCTCCACAAAATCCTAAAAGTAGATTTCAAATAGATTTCAAATTACTGATACTGAAAAGCAATCAAAGTATGCTATGAGCAGAAAATATTTGCACATCTGACATGGGAAATAGAACACTATCAGTCTATAAAATCAAAAGTTACAAAAACCTGGAAGCAGTTTGGAGTAGAACCTAAATCTAAAATCAATATGACATCGTATTAAAATCCTCTTTCTCTTTATGTCTCATCTCACTTTTGTTTCTTTAAGAATTTTTCCCAGTCTTAGTATTTCCTGGTCAAGTTCTGAACTCACCTGTAAGTCTGTACCCTTACAGACAGGTTAGGGCCCATATTTTTTCCTATATTGGAAAGTTGAGGGCCCATATTTTTCCTATATTTCAGGCTAATGAATTCAGGTCTAGAACCTGTCTGTTTTAAACAAATATATACAAAATTTTACACTCTGGCAAACCCATTTAGAGAATTTAACTTTCTGAATGTGGTGATAATAGGTGAATGTTAATTTATGACCTTGTTATTTAAAACAAAAAGGAATTACTGAATTACTTGTGGGTGTATTCTTCACAATTGGAGTATTGATTGTTATTAATAAGCAGCCATGCTACAACCTAGAATTTAGGAAGACAGATTATCCTGTGTGTTTGATTTTGTGGCATTATATGTATTGACAAAGGTTAGATTTGTTGCATCATCACATAGCTATTAAATTTCACAACTGTGGTGTTTAATTTTATTTTTAGCAAGTGCTTGGCTGTAATATTTCATTGCAGTCATGGCCCCTAAGAAGAAGAATGTGAAAAAGAACAAAGCAGATATCAATGAAACAACTATCATTGTGGAAGATGGCCCCCTCAGTAAACTAAATGGCTTGAATGGACTCTTGGAAGGAGGAAATGGTTTCAGCTGCATCTCATCTGAGGTTTCTGACCCATCATACTGCCCAAACCTCTTGGAAGGTCTAAGCAAAATGAGACAAGAAAATTTCCTTTGTGACTTGACTATCAGTACCAAAACCAAATCCTTCAGTGTTCATAAGGTAGTGATGGCTTCAAGCAGTGAATACTTTCACAACATCTTAAAGAAAGATCCATCTACTCAAAGGGTGGACCTCAATGATGTGTCCCCATTGGGTCTAGCTACTGTTATCACCTATGCTTACACTGGAAAACTTACTCTCTCACTTTATACAATAGGTAGTATCATTTCCACAGCAATTTATCTACAGATTCACACCCTTACAAAGATGTGTTGTGATTTTCTAGTCCAAGAAATCAGTGTTGAGAACTGTATGTACATTGCCAATATTGCAGAAACATATGGACTAAAAACAACCAAGGAAGCAGCACACAAATTTATTAAAGACAACTTCATTGAATTTTCAGAAACTGATCAGTTCCTAAAACTTACTTTTGATCAGATTAATGAACTTCTTGCAGATGATGACTTGCAGTTGCCTTCTGAAATTGTTGCATTCCAGATTGCAATAAAATGGCTGGAATTTGACCAAAAAAGAGTAAAGTTTGCTGCCAATCTCTTAAGTAACATCCGTTTTGGTACCATCTCAGCTCAAGACCTCGTCAATTACGTTCAGACTGTGCCACGAATGATGCAAGATGCAGACTGCCATAAGCTCCTAGTGGATGCCATGAACTATCACTTGCTTCCCTATCACCAGAATACACTTCAGTCCAGAAGAACAAGGATCCGTGGAGGTTTCAGAGTCTTAGTTACTGTTGGGGGACGCCCTGCTTTAACAGAAAAGTCTCTTAGCAGAGACATCTTATACAGAGATCCTGAAAACGGATGGAAGAAGCTAAGTGAAATGCCTGCTAAAAGTTTTAATCAGTGTGTCACAGTGATGGATGGATTTCTCTATGTGGCTGGTGGGGAAGACCAGAATGATGCCAGGAACCAAGCCAAGCATGCAGTCAGCAATTTCTGCAGGTAACTGGCTCTTTCTTTAAAAAAGTTAGAGGTATGTATTCCACAGAAGGCAGGTAGATAGACTAAGCTGGTTTGTGATGCAACATGGACCACTTGGATAAAGAGAAAGGGGACAATGTGGGGGAGGTACAGATGCTATTCTATATTACACTTTGAATGAGCAGAAATATGCAACTGGAGTTCTCCAAAAAACTTCACCATGGTTACATATGCACACTGAGAAGTGAGGAAAAACTGAGAAAACTTATTCCAAGTGGAGGAAATAGATAGGAACATAAATAGGAAGTCATGGGATGTTCTAAGGAGACTTCTCAAATTTTTGAAAGCTTTTGATACCTCACAGAAAGTTCAGAAAAACACCTTTTAGGTATTATAGGCTTCACTTTCTATGCACTATTCATCATATTTTCAACAGCTTTTATATTGCATTTCATATCCTTTATTTTTTAATTATTATTATCTAGAGTTTAGAAACAATGGTACCATTGCTTGAAGACTGTCTTTTACAGTGTACCCCAAATAATACCTCACTTCTGAAATACTGCAGTTCCTATCTATAGTCATCCGAGACTGCACTGGTGATAACATGGCCAGAAGAATGCATACACTAACATGCAATGCCACATGGGTGGTACTAGTTTTTAAATAGTTCAGCCTGAAAGCTGGCAGTGCACAGTAGCTTGAAACAAGGGCTGGGGGTGAGAAAACTTTTATCTACTAAGACTATGGACGTGCAATGGCATTACACAGCCACAGTTCTACCAGTGCTTCCTTTTCTGCTCCCAGAAGGAACAGTCAGCTTCTCCTGAGGACCTCAACCAGTACATGAAGTTCATGAATGAAGAACATTCTCTAGATCAATTTTATTGTGTAAACTACTTCGTCAGAAAAATATAACACATAAAAGAGGTTATGCTCTCTTGACCTTCTGCCTTTAAGCTATGCCTCACATTGTCACAAGGAGCTGTGTGCTCATTGCACACCTTGGTAGCAGGGAGGAGGTGGGCGAATCCTCGTTGTGCCCTTAACTGTGAGCATGTCAAGTCACATCAGTATGTCTGTGGACTTGCAGATGACAATGCTGAATGACATATAACAATTAGTATTTACATTCCCATAGTCTTTTTCTCATGTGATTCTCTGGTCCCCTTAGCATCCAACAGAAGTGTGTGCATCTACTAATGTACCTCACTCAGCATCTTCAGGAGTCATAATTTGACATTTCCTATTTCAGAGTTGCTCATTTAAATGTCAAGGACAATGAATGTTATTTCAGATAGGAATGGTGTTAGAAAGCACAGATGCTCTTTCTACATAAAACTTACTCCATGTGAGTGGCAGGGAAAGCATATTCACCATTTAGAAAGCACTAAGAGGATGCAAGTATAAATCACCACCAAAAGTTTTTAAAAACTCTATGAGTAAATTTAGACATCTTTGCTGTGGGTGTAAATTGCAAAGAAACTTCTAAAATTTCTACTGTATCTTGAAAGTATCTCTTCCTAGTACTCTAAGGAGATTATTGTACAAAATCAAATTACAGAAGAATCAGATTTACTTCATTAAAATAATACCGGGTTTGAATGATACAAACATGTTTTTTCTCCAATCAAAACCTAAATTTACTGGAAATTTAATCAGGAATACCAGTTTCATTATGCTGACTTTTGATAGGCTGAATAACTAACTAAAGTTTTAGCAACTTTGCTCTTGCAGCCATGGCAGAGGAGTCCTGTATAATTTAGCAGAACAGTATATAAGACCTTCTTTTTTTAACCTTTCAGATATGACCCTCGTTTCAACAGCTGGATTCACTTGGCAAACATGAATCAGCGACGTACCCACTTCAGCCTGAATGTGTTCAATGGCCTCCTCTTCGCAGTGGGTGGCCGCAACTCCGAGGGCTGCCTCTCCTCTGTCGAGTGCTACGTGCCTGCAACTAACCAGTGGCAGATGAAGGCCCCGCTGGAGGTGCCCCGGTGCTGCCACGCCAGCGCAGTGGTGGATGGCCAGATCCTGGTCACAGGAGGTTACATCAATAACGCTTACTCTCGCTCAGTGTGCATGTACGACCCCAGCAAAGATAGCTGGCAGGATAAGGCCAGCCTCAGCACCCCAAGGGGCTGGCACTGCGCAGTGTCCCTCCTGGAGAGGGTCTACGTCATGGGTGGGTCTCAGCTGGGGGGACGAGCTGAAAGGGTCGATGTTCTCCCTGTGGAGTGTTACAGCCCATACATGGGGCAATGGAATTACGTGGCGCCACTTCAAACCGGAGTTAGCACGGCTGGCGCCTCCACCCTTAATGGGAAAATTTACTTAGTGGGTGGCTGGAATGAAATAGAGAAAAAGTACAAGAAATGCATTCAGTGCTATAACCCAGATCTCAATGAATGGACAGAGGAAGATGAGCTGCCTGAGGCCACTGTGGGTGTATCCTGCTGTACTATATCTATGCCCAACACTAAGACAAGGGAGTCCAGGGCCAGCTCAGTCTCTTCTGTCCCAGTCAGTATCTAGACAGGTCTAACCAGCAATAAGTAAAACTGTTTACCAGCACAGCAGTATAATTAACCCTTTAAGTAGAATTTTTGTGCTTATGTGGAAAAAAAAATCATTGGCTTTGCAAATGTTTTAACAGTGCAAACTGGCCAGTTTTCATGAACTTTAGTACAGGTGGCATGAAAGAGCACATTAGGGATAAGATCAGTTTTCTTAGCAGGAACAGAGAGTTAACCCATAATCACAGAATTTCATTCTCTTCCTGACTTTGCCGCTTTTTCCTGACCATCTGTGGCAAATCATTTCATTTCTTTATGCCTTGGTTTCCTTACCTGTAAAATTGAGATAAACTTGCTTCAGAAGATTGTTATGAGGCTTTTTAATACTAAGTTTTAAACACTTTCAGAACCCCACATGAAAGTCAAATATGACTAGTAATAAATCTCAATATAGATCAGAAATGTTCCATGTCATCATAAAATTGATCAGTTTTGTTCTTTTCTAAGCATTTTCTATTTTCACAAACAGAAGGGGGAAAAAAAAAGGCAGACCAAAAATATTGCATATAGCATGTGCATACTTTCCTTTTGGGGCAGGGGTATTCACAAAAAATCTCAAAGCATTTTCTCCTTCAGAAGGTAGAAAAAGATCTTCATCTTCTGCCTGAAATATCACAGGGGGTCCGATGCTGGTCAGCACCAGTATGCCACGACCTTCCTAGAGAGAGAATCCTGCAAGGAACAATTCTTCCAGGGGCGGTGGCAGGCCTCCCTGGGCAGCAGGGGATTTCAGCAAGTGTAGCAACTTCTCTGCTGCAAGTGATTCCAGCTCTTGGGAAAATCACCCAAGACAAACTCGGGGACAGAGAGACAGGAGCCCTGTTTGGGAGTTCCATAGAGGAAGCCTTTATTGTCCAGCAGCCCCTGTACAAGGAAGGCCAGCAACACCCTGCTCAGGGCAGAAACAGGGGTCTTTTTATGGGAAAGGCAGGGGGTGGGGTAGAAACCAATTAGCAAAGTGGGTACAGGCTATTACCGTATAGAAACAAGGCATGCTGGGGGTGGTTCACTTTGTCACCATGACCCAGAGGAAGGTTGCTTATCTCTGGGGACAGTCTTTTTGGGCTCTGGCCTCTCTCCTCCAAGGGAGTGCTGAGGGCTCACAGCCCTCCACAATGAAACCTGTTAATTCCTATATCAAATGCTGCGACATGGCTTTCAAGATCTGAATCCACAAAATACTTTAGCTCCTGTAAGCACTATGGGCCAGCCCCAAGGGCTACCTTGGGTGCTGGATGGCTCTCCTGACCTCCATGTACACCAAGGAGCATCACCTCATCCTCCTCCTCATGCCAGGGAGACACCCCTCTCACGCCAGGTGGAAAATCCTGGAAGCTGAGTTCATGCCAGGAGACACCAAGGACTAATGGCATCTGAACCTGGGGAAGATGCACAGAGCAAACTCCCTTGCCTTACTCCAGCAAGTAACCAGTGGAGTGAGGAACACAGATGGAATAAAGACTTCAGGATCTGCCCTTTAGAATTTGTGTGGAAAACAAGGAATCATGGGAAAACTCCCTTAGTAGAAACAAAGAGATAACACCTTTCTTCCCAGGTGTAGGCACAACACCACCCAAAGTAACCTTCTCCTGGGCATACCATTATGCATCTTCTGAAGCCTTCATTACAGCCCTTTTTATGGAGATTTCATTCACATTATTCCAAAGGCTAGACTAATGCTCTTTTTGTCGAAGTTTTCCCAGTGAATAGAGTGGAGTCTTCACCCAACTTAGTTTACCTTCCAAGAACTTTTCTTCCTGATTTCAGCATGAAGTGGGGGAAGTAAGCATGAAACCTAATCCTATTCCCATAGCCAAAGGGATATGCAGCCCATCATGTCCCCTGAGGATTTGATACCAAAGGACTGCTTTCAGCACAAAACGTCTACATCCTTCTTTTGGGAAGAAAGGAGGGAATACAAGGAATTTAAATGATTTAATATAACCAAAAGGGCAGAAGCTCACTCAACCAATTCATAGAGGCTTCACATTCAATTTCCTCAGACTATCATTGACTATCATTGACACCTCCAGGCTTCAGTGCCAATGAGAAGCCATGCTCTTAGCAATGTTTATGAGGCAGACAAATTTTTATCTCATTTGCAGAAAGGGAACACTATAAAATTGTCTGTCAGTGCAGATGTTGTTGAGGCAAGCATTTTCAAGACCCAAGCTGTCTGTAGCTTTGTTAAAGCTGTATATTGAGGATCAGGATGAGCGTGACATGGTATTAGAGATGAAGTAATTCACTCTGTTGGTTGGGATTAAACTCCATGGTACTCAGTCCTGTTTTCCAGTTCTAACTTAGGGCTCATGTTTGTATCCTGTCTGCACAATTTTAAATTTCAAATTGTGTTTTTGAGTGCTGCGTGTTATTAGAATATACTGTCTTGCAATGACTTGTGGTCAGAGTAGCACTGTCATATATATTTTGATTCATTTAATTGGCATATAGTTGTCCTCTACCCCATGTAATTCAAATTAATAACAAATGTGGAACAGAGTAACAGAGTAAGATTACTTTAAGTATGAAAATTCTGTTCTTGCCCATTCCAGTCACCAAAAGCTTTTCCTGAAGGAGAGAAAAATTTCTCTTTCCCCAAGTCATGACCATGTGTTCCACATGAATGCATTTTGGAAGCTCTTTAGAAATAACCATCTGTTCCAATATTTTTTTGTAAATTTTTTTTAATCCATCCAGTCCAATTAAGACACCTGTACACATGCAATTACAACAGTATACATGGTGTAGTTATTTAGTTTTTATAAGGTATCCATAATGTTGTATTTACGAATTGAAAAAACAACTATTATGGCCTCAAACAGACACTGGATGGAATTGTCATATGCAAGTGTCTCTTTTTCCCTTTAGGAATTCAGTTCCAAAATGCTATGAATACTCAGACATTGCTGCATGCTTTCCTGGTTTTGAGCCAGCACTTCATATACATCAACAACTATCTTGGTTTTGGGTAGGAAATTATTTATGAATGATGGGCTAAGTGCAATGAAACTTCTTACTACTTAAAGGGTTAAAAACTTTGGGGGCCAAATCCTTTTCATCTTACTCACAAAAAAAAAGGTTCCATTGACTTCAGTGGGACTACTGAATAAGATGTACAGGATTTTGAACTCTTGGCCAAATTCTGGCAGAACAGTAGATAAAACTGTCGTACCCAGAAGGAAGACTGCTCCTCTGCCTCCAGTGCCCTTGGCCACGGCAAATCCATGAGGACATGTCCTAGGACAGGAGCCAAATACTGCTGGCCATGCGTTCCTTCTGTAGCACAAGTTAGGTACATACTTCAGGCCAAAAATTTTAGGTAGATTAACAAATGGTATTGTTAACAATGTAACATTTCAGGCTGGCTTTACATTTTTTTCTCTAAGCATCTGTTTAGGCTTCAACTGCACATTGAGCCAGGATTTGGCCCTTAATATGTGACACTATTAGCTGGACTTAATATTATGTTGAATCATACTATGTACTGACCTATTTGTGACATTTTTCTGTATGACCTTCTTTTGTTAGAACTGTGAAAATTATTTGTATGTTCTGTTTTATGGGATGGTGTCCTTTCATTGTCTGGTACCGTATTATCAATCTCTAGATGTTTAATAACGACATCTCAGTTGAACTTGAACTATTGTATATACCAAAAAGAAGTTTTAAAGTACAAGGAAGTACTGTATACAGTAATATTAAGTAGAGCAGAGGGCTTCCATCTGTATGAGATGCAGATTGTTAAAGCACTACAGGGATCTTCTTTAATGCTATACTAGTAGTAGGAAAAAAAACCAACCAAACAAAACAAATTTTGTATAAAATGCCTATGCATTTTATAGTCAATACCTGTGCTTCAAATTCAGATCTGAAAAATAAGCTTTCTTCAGTCTGTGAGTGAAGCAATTTGCTAGGGTTTGTTTTCTTGTTTATTCCTGACTGTTTAGGCGCATGGAAGAGTGTGTTAGAGATTGTGAGGCAGGAACTTACTCTTGGAAAGTTGTGCTGAAAGGAAGATGTGGTGTTTAGTCCTTAATCAAGATGAGATCATGATCATTTAATCTCTTCTTGAAGTTAACCTGCAAGATCATCTGTGGATCAGTCAAGACTCCAGTAAACTTGAATCCCTCAAAGAGGGAAGCAAGCAAAATTAGCACCAACCAAGCCCAATGAGGTGTTGAAAAGTGCTTTGTGTTGAGATTTTTAAATGGCAGTTCTTGCAGGAAAAAGGATGCAATGAATGAAATGACTGAGTAAGAACATTTGTATTATCCTGAAACCTAGATTAATTTATCTTACCGCTTTAGCTCTTACCAAACCATACTGGGTTTAGGAGCAGTTTTTCCTTAGTAGCAGCTGGGCTTGGTAATTCTAGTTGCAAACCCAGCAGTCACATGCATGCTTGTACAAGCTTGCATACCTTCTTGAACTCAGTGGGACTTCTGTTGCAGAAGTTATTCACAAGGAGTTATGTTTGGAAAAATAAAATATAAGAACAAAATCCATGAGTAGAAAACATCAATGTCTAATTATAGCCAACATGAAGGTATTAGACTGATCCTCAGCATCATCATTCGCTTACCATACCAGCACAGGGCAATTTTTTGAGACTCAATTACTCCGTAAGGACAGTATTTCCTTGGAATGGCTGCTCAATGAAATCCTATATATACTCCAAAGGATGGGAGGTGCTCCAGGCTATGGAAAGGCCAAAATGGAGACACCTAGAACCATCAGCAAACTTAAGATTTTGTTCCCAGTCCTCAAGAGTGTTTGAGAAAAATGTCCTGGAAAGAAGTACCTACTTCAACACATACCTTTCCATAAGCAGCTTTCCTTATGTTCCATAACTGAGATTTTCATCACCTTTCTGATGAAAAGCAAAACTCAATTTTCAACTGTCTGTAACTTCAATTCTCAGTTGAACTGAATTTTCAGTCCACTTTAACCTGTTCACCCAAGCTGGGTAAACAAAGTCCAAATTCAGCTGCTTAGAGAATGCAATTGAAGCAAATAGTCCTACTATAGGTTCTTGACCTTTTTACCGTGAATCTTCTCATCTTTTTTGTCAAAGATCTGCTTTGTATAATTAATCAAAAACATTGTAATGCACAGATTTATACTTTGACTTCTCCTTGAGAGGAAGGTCTCTTGTCTCTTTTAGTTCCTCTTTTCTTATCCATAACTAAGTGACTATCAGAGCACCGAAGAAGGTGCACAGATGTGAACAGTACATAAAAGCTCAACTGTGAATCTGTAAAAATCTCATTGCTGGTGGCCACAATAAAGAAAAGGACACATTCTGAAATGCCTGCTGGATAAAAAAGAGTGAAACATCACAGAATCACAGAATATTCTGAATTGGAAGGGATCCTCAAGGATTACAGAGTCCAGCTTTTAAGTGAATGGCCTGTATGGGGATCAAACCCACAACCTTGTTAATAAATGAGTTGCTGGTGCTCATTTGCAAGTGTGACCCTGCTCAGAGCTCTCTTCCCAGAAGTTCCCTAAAGAATAAAGGAAAACACATGCAATTCTATACAGCTCGTGTGAGATTTGGTTAATATCAGATAAGTTTTGCCATGCAAAAGACATACTTGTCTTAATGAAAATTTTCAATAACAATATAAGCAATTAACAAACTTATGAGGAATAGCCAATTTCTGTTAGTAAGAATGGGAACACACACATTTAGATGAACTGTGAAAGGAAGATGATGTTACTCTAGTTGCAGTCTTAGCAGTTTCTTTATTGACAAGAAAAGTTAAAAATATAAATTATTTGTATAAAGCATTTTCCTGGCTTATAGGTGTTAGATTGGTCATACAGAAGGGTTTTCTAAGTGTACACTTTAAAGATGGACTGTGATAACACAAGGGAACATATTACAACAGAAAAAAATCTGTAAGTGTAATGTGAGAATGTTACTACTTAAAAATTGAAATTTGTAGTGCAGCAAGTTGTCATTAAGAGGAAAACAGCATGTTGGTATTTTTCATTGTGTGCTTTAAATAAAACTGTTGACACATGGCACAGACAAATTATTCTTGTTTTAAAATGAGTTGGAAACTGCGAGACTGTCTTTCTGATGAACACCTTGTTGCAGTTGAAATATGCTTTGTTTTCTGAGCCCCAGGCTGATCCTTGCTTTCATATCAGCCAACTGGAATGTTTGTTACACCCAGGCTGTCAAACCACTTTCACAAGAAGCTGCACAATGTGACACTGGAGCCACTTTTCTCTTTTCCATTTTATTAGAAGGGCAACAACTTGCTTTTTAACCATGAATTTCAGTCTTTTGTTGTGATCAAAATTCGTAACAAGAAGTGATGATAAATCAGATGTCTGATTAGCAACTGAACATGTTTTCATTTGGACTGTATGGGTAACAGTACCAAAAATAAAAACATCTAAATTTCAAGAAAAAATTTATTCCATATTCTGAAGAGAAATTAATTTGTGCCACAGATGAGAGGGTTTGAGATACCAAAAATTGCTCCCTGTGTTTTGACACCAAGGACTTGGTTCAAAGTGTGATTCTATAGGTCACAACCTGAAGGGTTACCTGGCCTGTAGCTGTGCAGAGATCATGACTGGGTTCCTAAGATTCCATAATACACAAGGACACAGAGGCTTTATTCTCTAAAATGTTCTACTTTATTACAGATTACCACAAAAATTGCTGCTAGCAAGTATACCGATAGTTATTACAGCTAATATGAAGATTAATAAAGTGAGTATGAATTAATATATGTCAATCTATTACAATTATTATCAGCAATCAATAATACAGTATCAGTCAATAGTATGGTGTCAATCAATACTAGCATCAAACAGTATGGTAGTACACCCGATGACAGCAACCACCAAGTAGGCATGGACTATTAAAATTACTGCAGCTTACCAGTGAAACAAACTGACCAACAATAATATTACAGCAAATATGCTTAATATATGTAATATTTACAGTCAGCAAATTAGCCAGATTTTTAAAGAAGACAAACCATCCCAAAAGGGAGGAACAAACTGATCCTGGAGGGGACACCCAACCATCCCCAAAAGAAGGGAAGAAAGAAAGACCTAAGCAGTAAGAAAACAGACAGTTTCCCTTCAAAACAGATCCCTGACACAGAGTCTTGAGTCAACCAGCATTCCCACTGAGTCCAAGAGAGTGGACAGTTCACGTGGGATTCAGCTGGGAAGTCCTCAGAGGGAGACAATTTTAGTCCATTTTATAACAGAGAGATGTGTGTGTAGGAGATTCTACTTTGAGCAGTTAATAGATGATGTTAATTTCTATTTTTCACCTCTAACAGGCAATAGATTATTCTGTTTTCTGATTTTTTACAGCAATTTTATATCCCCATGTTGTTTTCCATTTTCTCAGACAGTAAACTGTCATTACAGTCTCTTGGGTTTGCGCTTATTCTGGTTCCTTGGGATGTCTCTGGTTTCTAGGTCCCCGGCTGCACTTTTCAAGAATGCTTGTGGCTCCCAGGCCTAGTCTTCAGCCTCGCAGTCCCAGGCTGGCAGACCTCTGTCTCTCATGATTTTCAACCAATAATTTCTTCTGTACAGCAATTTCCCTCTTCTAACCAGGTTGCTCACAGCTGGGTAAGCCAAGGCAGCCAGGTGAGCCTGCTGGCTCTGAACCAGGACCCATGCTCATCTGGAGCAGCAGCTGGACTCCTTAGGGCACCTGAAAAGCCACTGCGTGCCTGTGGGTGTGCTTACCTGCACATCAAGTCTGGGGATCAGGACTCAGTTGTCTAAATGTCCCTTGTGCAGATGGCCCTGGTGCTGAAGAGCATTTCAAATGGCACTGGGTGTCCAGCTATGGCCACTAAGTCAAGCCTGGAGAAGGGGATCTATTTGCCCCTCTAGTCTCCACACTGCAGTCCAGAAGTGAATGGCTGACCTGTGTGTGTGCTGGTATGTCCACTAGTCCTGGCTGCCTTGGGTAGTGATGATGATTATGTCACAACAAAAGGGACGATTTTGCTTCAAAATTCAGGGATGGTTTTGGGGAGCCAAGCCAGACTGTATTGTAAAAACTGCTAGAAAGACAGCAATTACAATTAAACTATGTGAAAATATTGTAAGCAAGTCTTGAAAAATGCATTATTTGCCAGCACTACTAAGGTAAACATGGATTAAAGTAGAAACTATCTGGATCCTTTCTTTCTTATAATATTTGCCTTGTTTATTAAGGGTTTGGGAAAACTTATTTTTCTGTATTGCAGCTATATTTCAGAGCTTATTATGTCATCATTTTCCTCCAAAAACAGCTAAATAATACGACTGAAATATTTAGTTAGAGACAGCTGGTTTTCTGTAAATTATCCATAGTTTAACTCTAGGTCTTGCATAGATTTATGGTGTTCAGTATAGCAACTTAAACCCAGTATGTAGAGGCCTATAAATTGGTACCCTGCTTCTTTTCATGGAATGCTTATAGGATAAATGTTACCCAAGATTATGTACTCTTTTTTCATTTGAAGGACACCATGTATTCTATAAGTAAAATGCCTGTGTAGCACAGGAAATTCCACCTGAATATGAGGAAGAACTTTACTGTGCAGGTGACTGTGCACTAGAACAGGTTACCCAGAGAAGCTGTAGAGTATCCCTCACTCAAGATACTCAAGAATCATCTGGACACAATACTGTACCACGTACTCTAGGATGATCCTGCTTAGGCAGGAGGCTGGACAAGGTGACCCTCTGTGGTCCCTTCCAACCAGACCCATCCTGTGACTCTGTGATTCTGTAGTGATGTGAGAATAACTGAGTAGGGTCAGAATTCTACTGAATTTAATTAGAAACAGCCAAATCGAACAGACTGCTTTTGTTTTGTGTTAAATTTGTGTATGAGATTATCCTGAGCCAAACAGTAAATTTGTTGAAGTTATTTCCCTAAAGGAAGAGAATAAATTCAGATTAAAGGTCTTTCAGTCTGCAACTTGTGTTCTTTTCAGTGAAAGCAGCTGCAGAACAAATCACAGCTTCTCATTCTATGTTGGGTAATGCCGCCTTTTAACTACGGTGCAAATGGTTATGCAGGGAATATCTTTGATAAGGCTGCTCTCTGAATTGTTACTCAGATAACCAGGAATGCTGTGTTGCTTTACTGAACGCAGCAACGCTTGTCTTTCTTAGCCTGACTTAATGTCAGCTGGGCGCTTCTATTTCCTGCCTTTAGTCAAGGACACAAGGCTTGCCCAGTTAATTTAGTTTCAATCTTCAATTCGGCACCTGATGCTCACGCATCCCGAAGGAGCATCACTCTACGCGGGATCTCTGAAGAGTTTTGCTCTCCTGAATTGTTCCGGGAAGAAGACACTGGAGGGCACCAGAGGCCGGAGATGGCGTCAGACTCCCCGCGGGCGACAAGCAGGGACAGCCGGGGACGGGCCCTGCGGCAGAGCCGGAGCTGACGCGTCCCTGCCTCTGGGCATGCGGCCGTACTGCGGCCGCGGGGACACGGGTGTCCCAGTGGGAAGCTGACGGCAGTACCGGGGGAAAGGCAGAGGGAAAGCCATCAAGTGCTTGTTTCCGGCAGCAGTGCTGGCGGCTCCGGGGAAGAGGGAGAAAGAGGGGAAAAACATACAAGGCAAGAGTTACATCATGTGCAAATGTGTATTTCAGCAGTGGTCTGCCCACTTTCTCTTCCCTCATGTCCATCTATTGCCCATAAACATCCTGGGAGAAAAGATTCGTACCTCTGGATGATCACAACAGGCTGGTGCCATGATCCTAAAACAGCAGAGTGCAATTCAACAAGGATGAACTGAAAAAATTCCCATTTGCTAAAATCAAAGGGCACAATGGTGCATGAGGTTTGACAGCATTAGTATCAGGGAAACGTTTCTTGGATCCAGGATGAATTTCTGGTCACCACAAGAGAGTACCATCCCTGCTTTCACAGGGAAAAGGACATAGTCTTGACTGGGGAGGACATACATCTGTAATGTTTTTGCTCACACCAGGGACTTGGTTTTTATGTTGCAGCTACGTGATCTCACCACCAACCTATCTGAAAGTTTTTCAGTCTCCTCTGTCAGAGCTGTTCCAGTTTGAATATATAACTTAATATTTACCACCCTTGCAGGGTAGGGAATACATTTCGTTTCAGCTTCCCAAGCCAGTCTGCTAAATGCTGGTAGCTCAGCTCAGGACCAGTTCTTGCAAGAACATATTTTGCTCTCTTCTCAGTGCAGTATGAACACATTTTTTAAATTACTGACATTTAGCAGATGGGAAAAACAGTTATTTCCTATGTTGCTGGGAGAACGGTGCAGCCAACAGATTCCTGGCCCAGCTGCTGCTCTAAAGCTGTAATGCTGGTCACTGCATACACTTGAGAGTTCAGCCAGTGAATTATGGTTTGCTATAATAAGAATATTTTGCTTTCCACTAGATCACACTCAGTGGAACAACAGCAAATGCACTGAAGCAGCCAAAATGGCTGTCAGTGACATTTCAGAGTCCCTTTGCTTCATTGCTGGTGTCAAACAAGTTCTGGCAAAAGGACACCTTGGCCACATTGTCAGAAGTAACAGATCAACTCTTCTGAAGGAGGAACAGATGTGGCAGACCAGCACAGTGAACTGCAAAGCACTTAGACTGCAAAGGAATCTTAACAAAGCTGAAAAAAAGAAAGTGAAGATCGTAAATTGTGGATACAAAAATGCTGCTAGCAAGGATTTTCTTGCTATTTTCTAAGCCCGTGAGAGACTTTTCTCTCTCACAGAAGAGGTAGCAGAGTTATGTAAACAACCAAACACCTGCGGCCTTCAAAAGTCTTGTTTATAGTACAGTAGAAAAATATTTTGACAATGGATGTTTTAGGATTTTAGCCAATCACCCCAAGGGGTGGCTGATCCTTTGTCCAATTAGACTATGAAGAAAAAAGTCTATAAAAGAGTTTGTAAAATAATTAAATAGATCAATCTTGCTGCACAATTCCTGCCTGCTGGTTTTTCTCTCCTCCTCCTCCCTATGGCTGTGGGACACAGTGATATACCCTAGGGCCCAGGCCTGTGGTAATAATAAATCATGTATTAAAACTCAATGCACAGCTCTCTTAGGGTGTTATGTGAGTCATAACACCCTAAGCTGTTAGCAGCAGCTTGAATTCTTCTCTATCACACAGCATCCTTTGAAACAATAGATACACCTGTCTCCTGGACTGAAATGGTTACAGGAAATCACAGCAAAGAGGCTTGTTCATGCAGTAGAAGCAGAGCAGGAGGATGTCAGTTTGGGTCACTACCAGAAGTGGGATCTGTTCATATGAGAAGCAAGTGTTCAAAGAATTCCCATATGATCATATCTCTTTGGAAGGGCAGAGTGCTTTAAAAAGGCCAGATCAGTCATGCATCTGGAGGAGTTGCAGGCGTTAGCTGCTGTGTAAGCTAAATGCTTTCATATCTGCCACTGCTCCTTTGAAACACTGAGGACAACCCGAGGTCAGGAAGCATAAATTTAGGCATCTATATATGCACTAGATATTAAACCTTCAGTTACAGGCAGTGCAGTCAAAGGTACACTATCAGCCAATGCAGGCACACAAATTATTTATTCGGTCACCCCCAAGTCCTACTGTAGGGTAACCTGAGTTGCTCCTCAGGCTTTACTGACTGTACTGGCTAGAGACAAGACTCACACATAAATGTCCAGCACTGCCTGTGTGCTGGGAGGGTGTCCTGTCTGGCATCCCGCCATCCCAAAAGGACATAGGTTTCCCTTATGTTTTAAGTGCCAGGTACATCTCAGACTTCTGAAATTCTTCCAAAGGCACTAACATTTAGGCAACTGAATCAAACCACTGGTCTCCACTGATCCATTGATCTCCATAGCCAAACATAAGCAGCAAGCATATTTTTAACTTTACCTACATGTAGGCATGTTAATTTAAGAGCCTCCATCTTGAACTAATTCCACTCCAGATATTACCTGTTTTTCTCTGCCCTTGAAAATTTTGTTGGCTTGAAGTTTCATTTTGAGCCTGTTGTGTCTTCAATTTTAGAAGCTCTCATGCTTTGTTTCACTCACCTGAAATATGTCCAACAGCTCACATTCTTAAGCCATAACAGGCTATTGCAGAACAAATACATGTGCACACAGGTAGCTCAGTGTTTAGAGACTGCATTCAAACTTTCCTAACTGTGGCTCACTTGTGTTTTGCAAGAAAATCACTGGAAGGCAGCCCTATGGCCCTCCCTCAGCATACAGGCACAAAAATTGTAGTTCTGGGTAGTTATGGGTGACACAGGAATGAACGTGTTTAAGAACATCAGAAAAAAACAGTAAAATGAAGGCAAAGGAATGGTCAGTATTAATAACCAAGGACATGAATGGAAGCAGTCAGACTGGAAAATGCTGAGGGATGAGTTGTTAATTTATACCATGACCAGAAGGCCTCTGCTCCCTCTGCAAGAGGATGGCAACAAGGATGCCACATGGGCCATGCTTCCTTCTGCTGTCCCATGAGGAAGATGAGGATACCCCAAAAGAGGTATCATGGACAACAGACAGCAACCTTGCCCGAGTTTTATGGAGAAGGAAGCTTTTGAGGATGAAATGAGGATCTGGCATTCACATCATCATTCAGCGTCAGACTCTGGACCAAATTCTGGTCAAGATCAGCTTGGGAGTGATTGTTCCAGTTCACTTGCTTTGAAGTTTTTCTCCCAGCCTGCATTCTTTTGTTTTTGCTGGAATGAAACACAAAACAAAACCTGCCTGCCATTCAAACTACTCTGCTGATGACTCACTGACCCACTCAATGGCTTTAAGCTAGCAACTAGCTCACTATCTCATTTGTGCCTTCTGAAAAACAGGGTAATGAGTTACACTTTGCTGATAATGAAAAAGTGAACATGAATGGAATTGTTCCCAGGAGGTAGATTACTAAATAAATATGCATTAAGAAGTGATCCTAAGACAAGAATATGCTTGTGGGAGCAACTGCATTTTCACTGAGGCCAGTCTTGAATAACACCCTGACTTAAAAAAGGTTGAGAGTCACCGTGACAAAGCACAAATTGTTGCCACCTTCCAGGTGCAGCTCAATCCTGTTTTTCAATCTCCTTCCACAAACAACTGGGTGCCGAGCTTAACCAGGAAACTTTGCAGTGGTGAGCGTGTTTTAGAGACATTGTCATAACAACTTCCAGACCCTTCAGTTTAGAAGGAACACCACTAACATTCACACATTCAGGACAGAACTAGTACAGTAATGTATTCACATTTATTTACTTGCATTACCATAAATTTTATAGACACAGGTGTGTTGACTAAAGACATCTATTGTGCTCAACAAAGAAATGCTCTGAACAGAAGCTCTTGGAATGGGAGCCATGAGGTAGAAAGTAACAGGAAACAGAAACAATCAATCTGAGGCAGCAGTTTTAGTACACCAACCACTCAACCATCATCAAGAGTTTAGCAGGCCTGAGGACTTTCAGAGAAAATAATTAGGTGGCTATGAGGTGTTTATAATGACTTTCTCAGAGAAGAGAGAGTGCTTCTTGGAAAAAGCATCAAAAGCGCATGCTTGAAAATGGAAAGGGAAATGGAAAATTACTAAGTTGCAGCATAAGCTGATCAGAGGTAGGGCTTGACCTCTAAATACTGAAAGGGTTATTTTAGAAGTTGTTTTATCTGAGCAGTCACAGCACACAAAGTTGTAGTGAGTCTCTGGGAACAATCATTTAATTCCATGAGCAGTAAGCCTGGTGAAGCCTTGTTTATTTTGAACTCATGTTTTATTTTCTTACTCGCCCAACACAATAACCTCTCCTGACCCTAAAGCTCTTTATGACTTTCTCCTCACTTCCGCTGTACTTCTTCAGCATGTTTCTTCTCATGACCTCTAAATACCACCTAGGTGAAGGGCTCCCTAACAAGGGGCATGTTCTGTCCAGCAGCCTGATATCCAGGGTGAGTGGCCCAACTGTTGCTGCTGAGCACACACTTCACCTTTGCCTCATTAAACTTCCTTTCTTATGTAGAGATGGTCTTCAGGAGTCATGTTGAAAATCCCACTATTCTTCATCTCAGATGGTCATCCTAACTAAGCAGAAAAGAGAGAAGGCACTTTCAGTCCATGATTCATCCCGTCTCACAATAGACATCTAAATCAGGTCACTGGAATCATGGTTAAACATGCCAGCTGGTCTCCACTAACTGTAAGGACAACCAAAGAGATCATCTCAGATGGAACCATTGGTACTACAGAAGTGTAAACTTAGGTGAAATGAATCCTACTCTAATTCTTTTGAGCTCTGTGTCACTTCATGATGTTAAAGAGTGGTGGTTTGTTTAAAAGTTTTTAGAGTAGGACAGATGGATGGACACTGTGATCACTGAGTCTTCCTTCATCTGAATGCTAGGCTGAAAAATCAAAAAAATCTTCCCAATAGGAAGAGTAAGAAAACAAAAATATATTTGTGCATATTTTCACAAAGGAAGATGCTACACTTCCTACCACTTTTTTGAGCTCTCAACAGCCCCTGTACATGCGTGAGTTGTTAGAGCAAGGCACCTCGATGCTGGTGTCACCACCATCTTCCCACCAGATAAAATCAATGCACACTAACAGCAAGTACCAACAAGTTGCCCTGTTCTACCACAGTGAAATTAGTTCGCTCACCTTTTTGGTTTTTGTAAGCTTTTCTAGGAGAAGTTGCCCTGTTCTACCACAGTGAAATTAGCTCACTCACCTTTTTGGTTTTTGTAAGCTTTTCTAGGAATTAATGTATACTTTTCTAGTCAGAGATAAAGAAGGTGATGAAAGAAAGAAGATGAAAGAGAAGTCACACAAGATATATTGGTTCCAACAAGATGAGAATATTTAGTTGTTCTGTATTGCAAAACAGAGAAAACAACCATTAACTAGTAAAGGACCTTGAAACCTTTCCTTGCAATGCCCTCTTTTGAGGACAGCCCGAGTTTCCACATGCCTCTGTTTCTCCAACCCTGGAGCTAGCCTGCAAAATCCCTACTACGGGCTTGTGTGTAGATGCAAAGGTGCCCCACAACTCTGACTTGGTTTCTCAACACACAAAAAGTCAATTTTATGCAGCTTCATTGTGAAAAGCCACCCTGAACACAAGTTGTACAATAAATGCTCATGACCTACCTTGTGAATGAAATTCTAGGACAGCTGGGCTTGGGGACTTCCCAGCATCTCCTACACACCATTTCACATACTCATCCTAGGTTGCAGCATGCCCATCTCCACAGTTTTTGTGGCTGCCTGGGGAATGCTGTCTGAGGGCTCCTGCTCATGCTTGTTGCTCCAGCACTGCCATCCTGCTTGTGGCATGCTGTGGTGTGGGGCTTGGTGCTCATGTGTGCACCATCCTAGCACAGGGAAGTAAGGATCACAGAAATTTCATGAAGGCTCACAGAGCTCTGCTGGAGATAGGTGTCATTGTCCCCAGGTTAGCAGCTACCCCCAGGCTCAGCCATCCCATGTGACCTCACCTTGCAAGGAAGCACAAGCTCCCAAAGACCACCCTGCATCCTCTTCCCATGTCCCCTGAAAGACAGTTCTCTCCCCCTCCTCCAGCTCTGCCTCCTGTGGGCACACATGTCCACGTGGCTGGATGGAAAACCACGTCACAAACCCGAGCCAGATTACAGCTTGTGTTTTTGTTCCCATTGCCTGAGACTTCAGCTGGATTAATTCCTCTGTTGTTCAGACCAGGCTTGTGCAAACTCAAGGGAGAGGGTAGGAATGAGCAGGCGAGGGAGGCAACAGTTGTTGCTGCTGAGCACACACTTCACCTTTGCCTCATTAAACTTCCTTTCTTATGTAGAGATGGTCTTCAGGAGTCATGTTGAAAATCCCACTATTCTTCATCTCAGATGGTCATCCTAACTAAGCAGAAAAGAGAGAAGGCACTTTCAGTCCATGATTCATCCCGTCTCACAATAGACATCTAAATCAGGTCACTGGAATCATGGTTAAACATGCCAGCTGGTCTCCACTAACTGTAAGGACAACCAAAGAGATCATCTCAGATGGAACCATTGGTACTACAGAAGTGTAAACTTAGGTGAAATGAATCCTACTCTAATTCTTTTGAGCTCTGTGTCACTTCATGATGTTAAAGAGTGGTGGTTTGTTTAAAAGTTTTTAGAGTAGGACAGATGGATGGACACTGTGATCACTGAGTCTTCCTTCATCTGAATGCTAGGCTGAAAAATCAAAAAAATCTTCCCAATAGGAAGAGTAAGAAAACAAAAATATATTTGTGCATATTTTCACAAAGGAAGATGCTACACTTCCTACCACTTTTTTGAGCTCTCAACAGCCCCTGTACATGCGTGAGTTGTTAGAGCAAGGCACCTCGATGCTGGTGTCACCACCATCTTCCCACCAGATAAAATCAATGCACACTAACAGCAAGTACCAAGAAGTTGCCCTGTTCTACCACAGTGAAATTAGCTCACTCACCTTTTTGGTTTTTGTAAGCTTTTCTAGGAATTAATGTATACTTTTCTAGTCAGAGATAAAGAAGGTGATGAAAGAAAGAAGATGAAAGAGAAGTCACACAAGATATATTGGTTCCAACAAGATGAGAATATTTAGTTGTTCTGTATTGCAAAACAGAGAAAACAACCATTAACTAGTAAAGGACCTTGAAACCTTTCCTTGCAATGCCCTCTTTTGAGGACAGCCCGAGTTTCCACATGCCTCTGTTTCTCCAACCCTGGAGCTAGCCTGCAAAATCCCTACTACGGGCTTGTGTGTAGATGCAAAGGTGCCCCACAACTCTGACTTGGTTTCTCAACACACAAAAAGTCAATTTTATGCAGCTTCATTGTGAAAAGCCACCCTGAACACAAGTTGTACAATAAATGCTCATGACCTACCTTGTGAATGAAATTCTAGGACAGCTGGGCTTGGGGACTTCCCAGCATCTCCTACACACCATTTCACATACTCATCCTAGGTTGCAGCATGCCCATCTCCACAGTTTTTGTGGCTGCCTGGGGAATGCTGTCTGAGGGCTCCTGCTCATGCTTGTTGCTCCAGCACTGCCATCCTGCTTGTGGCATGCTGTGGTGTGGGGCTTGGTGCTCATGTGTGCACCATCCTAGCACAGGGAAGTAAGGATCACAGAAATTTCATGAAGGCTCACAGAGCTCTGCTGGAGATAGGTGTCATTGTCCCCAGGTTAGCAGCTACCCCCAGGCTCAGCCATCCCATGTGACCTCACCTTGCAAGGAAGCACAAGCTCCCAAAGACCACCCTGCATCCTCTTCCCATGTCCCCTGAAAGACAGTTCTCTCCCCCTCCTCCAGCTCTGCCTCCTGTGGGCACACATGTCCACGTGGCTGGATGGAAAACCACGTCACAAACCCGAGCCAGATTACAGCTTGTGTTTTTGTTCCCATTGCCTGAGACTTCAGCTGGATTAATTCCTCTGTTGTTCAGACCAGGCTTGTGCAAACTCAAGGGAGAGGGTAGGAATGAGCAGGCGAGGGAGGCAACAGTATATCTTCTAGCACCAACTCTGGCAAATGTCAGCTTAAAAATACAATTCCTATCCCTGAACCAACTTCTCAACCCTAGCAGAGCAATCCTGTCCAGCCTTCTCTCCATGAGTGTGGAGGGCACATCTGCTTCTGCAACTGGGCCACACAAGTCATACAGCCGAAAAAGAGCAGCTGTTGTTGGAACTGGAACGCAAACTGAAAGTGCTGGGAGAGGAGGCTCTGAAGGCATTCAGAAAGTCACCAGATTTTTGAAAAGCTAAACAAAGCTGTCAGCTGCCTGCATTGCATGGGAGCCTCATGGCAACCCTCAGGGCACAGTATATAGAAGTTTTTGTATTATTTTAATTATGTTACAAGTCAGTAGTGACTAAGCATCATGACAAACTCTCGTTCTCCCCTCTGCAAAATGAATTAATAGATTTGAGCTGTATCAGACCATGACACGTGTGATGCTCCTCATTGACATGGGCAAGAGAGACCCAGACAAGGTGCTCTTGCTCCAAGAGGACTCCTGGACCAGCCAGGCCTTGTGCTGGTGAACTTATGGAAAATGATGCTGCTGCACAGTGACCTCCCCACAAATACTTTGAAGCTGCCTCATCTGTCTGTGCACCCCCCTTCTCCCCACAACTTTTAAGTGCAATTAAAAAGAAAGTCACCTGAGTTTAATTCCTGAAACTACTTTTTTTTTCCTGAAAATCCTCTTCAAGCTGTGCTCTGTGGAGTACCAAAATTCTGTTTACATCTGCATTTTCCACTTGAAGCTTTTGGAAATAATTGATAGTGCACAAGATTAAAATAAACCAACTCACCAGCCAGAAGAGAAAATACTTCTTCCCATAATTATCCCTTTTTCTGTTTTAGTATGTTTCCTACAGTTTTGGTAGGAAAGTGGCAGAGTTGGTGGCAAATTTGATCTGTCAATCGAAATGAAGAATTAAAGTCATTTAGGAATAACAGGTGACACCTGAAAAACAAGCTGAGAATTTAAAAATAATTATGGCTAAATGTATTCATTTTTTGCATTCTAGGAGGCTCCCGTGGTCTCTCCTGAAGATAATACATTAACATTAGGATGAAATGTTGGCGTGCTCTTCAAACTTTTCACCTGAGATTGAATTATAAGCTACAGATGCTGAGTCACTGGTCTTTTTTATTAGCTCAGAGAAATAACACGACATCACTCAAGGATAGAGACCAGCCAAATTTTTCCAAAGATAAGAAATGGATGAATTTTCTCTGAAAAAAAATAAATTTTTATCTTTCTGGCTTCATTTGGTGATACATCCAAAACCAAAAAATGAATTGATGAATTGATGAAGAACAAAATGAATTGATAAAAAGGATCTGTTCATTTATTTTCTTACAGAATATTTGATTCTTTTAGATTATTTCAAATAGCATCATATTGGGTCAGAAATTCCTGACTACCAAGGAATTGGAAACCTGATTTTCATAGCACTGCTGCCACATATTGATGTAATTTACCATGGAAAACACACCATATTGATTATATATAACCATAGTATGGCCAAACAACAATACAAAGAAACACATCCACAAATTTTAATTGTTTTCCACTCCAAGCAGCCTAAGATCAAAGCAGAGAGCAGAGATTTTAGGGGAGCATGAGAACAGCCATTTTGTTCAGATGGAATTGTCCAGGTTGACAGCGGGAATGGGGAATGTGGTGAGTATTTGCTAAAATACAGCATCTTATAGGTTTGTTATAAAATAGTGGTGTTAAACTTTCAGAAGCAAAGACCCTAATGATGGGTCAGTAATTAACATACAGCTTGATCCAGGAGAGCTCCTCTATTTGGTCAGTGCTTGCTGAAAAGCAACTAAATATTTCTGTGTATTTTTTGGCAATTATGTTTACTTTTGGTACCATCCCTACAAATAGCAATGTTCCATTTCAAAGTTGCAGAATCTACTTCTAGATCTCTTAGTATTTCAAAAGGATGAGAATATTTAAAATAAACTACATCCTTAGTGCAGTCGATCAAACATTTCCCCATCAAGTAGGACAGTTTCTATCTTCTAATTCCTCTCTTGGGTTTAATTCTATTTTGGATTCTGCTGCTGAGCAGCTCTGTAGGTCTTTAAGAAAGTTGGTGTGCAAGTGGGACAACTTATCAAATGCAGAAATCTGAGATGCAGAAACTTGCTTCCTTCACAAGTACAATATGCTACTGAATAGCAGCTACTGTCTTTATAGCAGGCAAAAGTAAGTTCTATTCTTTAAGGAATGATAAAATCAGGACAGAAATTAATAATTTATCAGTGCTTTCTGATTGGTACCATACACAAATCTGGCCTCAGTGTTTACAGGAAGAAGTGTCCAGCATTTCTCACATGAAGTTCTTCATTTGACTTTGCAAGACTTCCACACAGCTGAAAATTTTCATCCTTGGTATCACTAAGAGTGCCTGTCATTAGAAAATGTTGACAAAAATAGTTGTCATTACTGAGAACAAGAAAAGACATGAAATACACCTTCTTTTTGGAGGGGTTCAGTCACTGTTGAGAACTTGACTGGGTGGGAAACATGCTGTTTCCTAGGTTGACAAGACTACAATTGGTCCCTTGGGAAGCTCTTTGGTAACTATGAATTTGATGAAGAACGTCCCATTTGGGAAGGTGAAGGTTGCACGATATGAGAAACTCCTCACATTCCAAGGACACAACAAATATGGCTTTTAAGTGCTCAGGAGGCCCTGCTCCTCCAGTCTGTGGAGGTTTGTGAACCAAGCAGGGACTGAAAGATGTGCCATCCCCATGCAGCAATGCTGCAGCTGCTCTGCCTGGGGCAGCCTTATGCTCTTCTGAAGGCTCCAAGGCAAGGATCAGCACACGGAGCCAATGGCACAAGATACACACTTATCACAAATAAATTATGAAAAGCAAATAGCCAGACAGTTCATCTCAACTTCTTCTGGAGCTGGGAATAAACAAGTTTCATTTATCAGCATATTATGTGTTAAAGTCAAGGGGAACACATGTCATAGCATCCTTTTGGCGCTGACTCCCTGGGAAAGCCTTCTCTGAGTGCAGTTCAAAGGGCAGAGGATGTGTTCTGAATCAAAAACATCCTAACTTGCTGATGAACGCATAAATGCCAACATGAGTATACATGTGCATACATAGGAGGCCTGCATTTTCACCTTCCCAATTTTGTGAACCTATGAGGTTAATCACACACACCACCCAAGCAAAAATGGCCCTGCACTGAAAGAAAATTACTATTGCAAAGTCAATCCCTTTAATGCCATGAAATGCCAGAATTAAGCTTGCCTTTAATGTGACATCCTGTTTTGTACATATTATGATACACTTTTTTAATGATACAACTGCATCGTGCTTCTTTCAAGAGATCCCTACTTCATTCAGTACACAGGAACAGATGAAATTTCTTAATGAGATTCTAGGCAGGATTTTTATTAGCACTGATCTTCTGCACCCTCTTTTGTTTACTGAACTCACTCCCAGTACAGCTCTGAATAGGAAATTTAAAATGTAATATTTTATGTAAATATTCTCGAAGTTCAACTCAACTGCAGCTGAGTTCTGACTCAGTAATCCAAGACAGTAAACTAAAATATACAGACTAAGCAAACTATGAAAACCTAGTTTTCAAGTCTTGTGTCCCCAGCCTGTGTGACACAGTCATGTCCAGCTGCATTTACTGTGGCAGTACTCCTACCCTCACTGAAAGTTCTCCACTCAACGCTAAAAGCTGACCTTTCAGAGAGCAGCATATTTCAGCTCAACTCCAGAAAATACACATTTTTTACTCTCACTGGGCAGTTATACCAATGTCCTCAGGCTGACTGACTGACTGTAGGATATGTTTTCACAGTACCGACTACAAAGAACACCTGAAGGTGTCATAGGGAAATATAAAATTGAAAGCTTGAAATTCCTTCTGATCTATGCCAGGACAGACCACTGTATCCAATGCCTACACGCACACACAAAGACAGAACTCCTTTCTTCAAAGGAGATCTGTCTACCTGAAGGACAGATTTGTCCTTGAGTTTTGGCTAATCTGTCCACCTGAAGGTGGACCATTCCTCCAGTTTTCCAGGAGACAGAACATGAGGGATGCATTTGTGCAACCAGAAGCACTGGGCTGAGAGCTGCCTGTAAGGCAGTGGCAACTGCACACGGGAACCTTGACCTTCAGGCTGCCAAGAGGTCCAATATGCTATGCCAAAGATAAAAACCAGCACAAATAGCCCATTTGTTTAAAAAGAAGCATAAGCCATAATCCTTTTAAAGGTTTCAGAAGAGAATCTGTTAAGGAAAACCAGCAAGTACATTCTCTGTGTGGGTTAGCACTTTCACCCATGACTTCTTAACATACCAGCTCTAGGGGAACTTCAACAAAGATGCAGGTTTTCACATGTAGATGCCCTCTTGAGTTCTCTGGCATATCCCACCCAGCCTCCAGCCACCAACACAGAGGGCAAGGAGGTCCAGTAATTCCTATGTTGTATCTTCAGCCCTGTGTGGATGTCTTGGACACCCTCTGCAGTTCATGTCCAGGCATCTGCCTTGTTCCCCACGTCAGTGTTTTGGCATGAATTGCCTGTGTGCTGCCATGCACCCGATGCTCCCTCGTACCTGCCACTGCACCTGCCCAGCGAAAGCAGGGTGCCAGAGGCAACGGTGAGTCACTGCCAAGTTCACCCCAAGACACTGTTGTGTGAGGAAGCTGGGTTCTTGCTGTGCTTTTTTTATAATAGGGCTGTACTTCCACAGAGCTTAAAAAGTGAAAAAGAAAGCCTCAGATGACATTTCAAGGGAGGGTAGCTTGGGAGTTGCCTTTTCTCTTAAACTAACCTCAGCAGAAGAATGAGGATACAATCAGATAAGTGTCAAATGGAATGATGAATCCACACATCAGATAAGTGACCCAGTTTTGAAAGAATATCGTACTTTATTATTTTAGATTAAAAAACAGGACTGTTCAAAACTTAAGGGATTAAAACTGCCCCAACTGCAGCCAATGGAAATATTGTCTTTGACTTCAACAGAAAAAGAAAATGTCTCCAGTTAATCTGGAAAACACTTTGAAATGCTGGAGTGATTACTAGTTGCTGCCAACCATTAACTTTCCTCCTTTTCCCCCAGCTGAATTATGTTAAATCTTTCACGGGCAGTACATTTCATTGCCATTTATTTATTTGCTGTCTTGCTTTTCTACAGATTTTTGAGAGGAAGATGGAAAGCTGATCTTTTTCCAGAATTTATGATAAGGGGGAAAAAGCAGCTAAAAAGTGAGAAAAAAAATAAAGGAGAAAGAAAGCCTACCTTGGTCCCAAGGAGCTGGCAAGAGAGATTGTTACCTCCTGGAGAGAGCTGAGGGGCAAGATTACAAAATATGCCAATATTATTGACCACCTTTCCTCAGAGCAAAGCCTTGCTGCTGGTGTCTCACTGACTGATCTGTCATATTGCAGTCCCAGCTCTATCTACTTGTACCCACTCTGTGAAAGACAAATCCATAATGACAAGCAAAGGTAACATGTATAGGCAGGATGATGCTGGACTGTGCATGAACAGAACTTGGCCATTTGTAATTCAGGAGTAGTGGCACTTTACCACAAAGAACATTAATCAGATTTCCATTGTTATAAAGCTCTTGTTTATTTTTCTCCTCTTCCTTTCCCCAGATCCAGTTCCAGTCACATCCTTTGCACTAGCTTTGTGCCCATCAGTACATTCATGCTTTGAGTCAATGCCATATGCCATCACAACCGATTCACCTTTTTTCCAGTTTAATATTCTTCTCAATTCCAGTAATTAGAGTTGGCTTGGTGCAGGGTCAGAAAACACAAGTCAGTGCACATAAAGGGAGGTAGGCCAAGGCAGAAGGAGGACAGGGAGAAGGGCACAGAACCTCTTTATGTGGAAACGAGCTGTTAGACAATCTCAAGCCTAAACATGTAACTTTTTACCTGTGCAGCTTTTCTGCAGGCACTTTAATTCTTTGTTATGTGTCCTGCAGGCTTCTCTTAATGGCCATCTGCATGCCTGACCGTAATTATATAGCCTGGCTCAAAGGATTGAGCAATAATGTGATAAGGTGAACATCAAGAACTCCAAAAGAAAGCTACCTTTTCAACATTTTTAGAGGCCTAAAATGTTGAGTAGTATCTACTGAGGTGTTTCCAAAGCACTTAGCCATCCCTTGAGAGCTGCATGTGTCTGTTTAGTTGTAGCATCTTTGTCTTTGAGAACCTATCCCTTACTTAACTCTCAACAACCTCCTGAGTCATTTAGGACACATCTTTCTACAACAAAGGCTGAGAAACAACTGTGGTAACACCACCAAAGACCCTGCAGCCCATGATCCATAGCTACTTCCAAGAGTGGTATTTATGCAGCATGTGGAAGCAGCAGTGAGACAGCAGCTGGGAGATGTTCCCTCACGTAACTCAGTTTCTCACTGGGAAAAAACAGATCTATTCAGCTTATATTCCACCCATTTCTCAGTAACTGAAGCAGAAATACAAGCTGCCAAAGCAAGATAAAAAGGGAACGTAAAATTATTCAAATACATGAACTATTCAATGGAAGACCAATGTCATCTTTCTTGATACAGCTGGTCTATTTGCAAATTGGCATTTCAGCCTCACTAGTATTTGCTGAGCTAGCTAACAGTGTGTTTTACTCAAGATGCCTGGAACATGTTTAGACTTATTAATAAATTCAATCTTCTGTTACATGTAGTAATACACAGGTTTCTACTTGGGAATTTGAACAACTATTTCATGATATAGTTAAAGGCTTTTCCTTGGTGGAGGGCCACAGAATTATACAGCTCTTATGAAAAAGAAGATTACAGCAGACTGGAGTCATGAGAAATTTGAGAACAAAGGTTTCTCAGGGAGTCATCCGTATGACCAAAACCTGCACCCATACATACACTAAAAGGAAGGTTATAACTAGCATTAGACTGAATTATTTTAAGCATGGAATCTTTTGGCTGTATCTGCTGTTCTTCCTTCTTGCTCTGCTGCTGTATGCCCCCAACAGCCTGCACTGAGGGAACTTTGCAGCTTTCTCTGCCGCTCTGCACCATGCATGGATCCGTGCAGGGCACAAACCCAACAATGCTGCCTTGCTGCTGCCATCCAACAGCCATGGCTTTGGAAAGAACAAGCTGGCAGCAGCTAATCCAACAGGCAAAACCTGGGAATCCTGGTGTCAGCACCATGGAGTGTGGGAGCACTGCAGGTTTGGCAGGCAGATGGTTGCTCTTTTACACAGCTGTGCAAAGTACAGTTCTTGTGATAAAACATTACAGTTCATGACAGGTTATTTGGGGCAAGGGTTACATTTCCCTGAGTCTTATCTTGGTGCCTGATGCATTCTTTGGCAGAAATGGGAATTTGGACAAAGATTAAAGAAGTTATGGATGTGAACAACTGCGTTACCACATGGAGGTTGTATTGCTGTTACTGGCAGTATCAGGAGAGGTTAGAAATGTGAGGCATATAATCATTTACAGGCATAGGAGAGGAACCAGGCAGTTATTTTCTATAAACCTCAAATACTAGAACAATGGAGCCTTGGGCAATTTGGTAATGCAAGCATGGTTTGGGTTCCAACCCTTACCTCACCTGCTCAGGTTTAACTGTTTCTTCCTTGAAGTAAAAATCTTCCTGAATGCATATATATATTATTATGCATATATATATATTAGAGAGCTTGAGCCAAAACAGGGAATATAAGCAACTGAAGCATGAACCTTGTGCAAAGCAAGGTTAAAAATACATACTCGATTATATGAAGGTGTATCACTATTTTAAAAGCGTTTTATGTATATTTCTTACTTTATCATCATAGGTTTAATATCAGCTGGTGAATGGCCAGGAGAATATGGTTTGTCAGCCCTCCCAAGGTAACAAGTCTAAGAAGAGGTGCTCTCTGACCTTCTACGCAGGGAAATAAGTAGGCCACCATCCATCTCTGAGTCTGACACCAGGGGTTTGCCAGGGAATATACAGCTCAGACCAACACATCCCTCAGCAGCCCTGACCTTTCCAACAGTCCTCTTTGACCCAGTGCTCTCCCATCTACTTCTCAGCCACTGGTGTTTCTGTATTAAATGCCTTGTGGGATTGCAGCCCACCAATTATGCTGTTTCAGGAGTGCTTAAAGGCTGCCACAGGGCAGGGATACCACTAACCAGCTCCTGGCTCCTGTTAGCTACATAGATAAATGCAGTTGGATGACAGAGTGCAGGACAAAAACCATATCTAACAAACCATTGCCCAGTTCACTGCCTGGGGGTCCCTCCTGGAAGGGGGGCATGGCAGTGGGGCACAGCATGGAGGGAAGTTGTGTACCTGCCTGCAAAGCCCTCTGCAACCCACAGGCTGCCTCTCCTTGCAGGCAGGCTTGTCACTCTCCACTGCCAGCATCCCTGGCAGGCTGTCACTACTGCTTCTTATGCAGTAATTCCATGGCAGACTTTATGGGAAACTGAGGCTCTTACTCAAAGAGAACTGCATCAGCCCCTAGAGCTGGGGGCCTACAGTAAGGTAAGCAATAATTATTTCAGGTATTTAAATTAAGCCTTCTGTATCCCTCACAAAGCAGCCTGACATCTCTCTTCCTCTGCTTGTCTACCTGTATACAAGACCACTTACCAGTTCCTCATCAGTGCTATAAATAACAGCAACATATTACAAAGTGCTGTAACTCTAAGTACTAGGCCAACGTTTAAAATTGTATCAACTAGTCCACCTAGAGAAATTTCACAAGAGGTATTTTCAGTATCTTAAATTTGATTTCTCTTAGAGTCTCCAAAACATTTGTAACTTGCCTCTGGAAGAGACCCTGAGAAGTACTGGTCTGGTGGAAACACCTAGGAGCTATGAATGGTGTTAACAGTAACCTTCAAAAGGTATGTCATGGCAAATACTGAGTTTCTCTCTAAATGTTCTCTTTTGCCATAATTTCTTCTTACTGTTTTGATTTGGCACTCATCTCTGTCTGACTTCTTTTAAAAATCACCTACCAACCAATTTCATTCATAGAGACAAGGGGAATGCATTTCCAATAATTTTCAAGTTGTCAATAGAACTTTATACTCAATATAAAATCAAATATACAATATGAAGTAGAAGAAATGAAAATACTTTGCCATTAAATATTTGGAGATACAGTCCTTTAAAACGCAAGAGGATTATTCCCATTTGGTTCATTGTTACCTGACCAAAGCCTACACGATGAGCAATCTTGTAAATATTGACTTATTCCCACCAGGAACCATAACTTAGACTGCAGTAACAATATTGAAGGATGAAAGCACACAGAACTGCAACACACAAGCTGCCAGGCAGTGAACAAATACATGAAGCAGGGAAAAAACCAGATCCTGTCTTGGGAAATTTGTGGTATTACCAGATTTGCAGATTTAATACTGTGGCAGTTCAGTATCTTGAGCTGGACCTGACCTGAAGAAATGCGGGTATGGAAGAATCAAATTCATATACAATATCTACACAGCTCTCAGATGTCTGTTTTCTCTGGCAGGGAGACTTCACTACATTAAGGCACATCATGCTGCTCCCAGGATGGGAACAGCTTGTGGCTCTAGGTCGCTGCCTGGTAGAGGAATATGCCTCCAAGAGGGAGGGACCACTGAGCCCAGGCCACCCGTCCTGGCCCACACCAAGGCAGGAGCACAAGACAGTGCTACAGCCCCTCTGGCTTTTGGTGGCCTGGGGTATACCTGGCAGTGCAGCTCACTGGCTCTGCTTTTACTTCCCAGCCTGTAAAAAACTGAAGGCTGAAAACTGGTATTAAAATAGATACAAAAGCTGCTACTAATGCATCTTACTTAGGAATTCTACTATTTTTTTCACTAAGGATCAGTACTTTATTCTAAGCTGCTAAACTTCTTTCTGTAAAAAATATGCTACAGCTTGAGTGTGGCAAGAAAGATGACACAGTTGCTAAAGGGAAAAATGTGATTTATTTATTCTGCTTTTCAGCTGACTTTTGAGTGTTCCAACCCACATTCAACTAATATTTGTGGGTTTGTGGATTCTTTTCAGGAGATGTTGATGATGGAGTTAGGACTTTCTGGTGTATCATCCTTCAAGAGGATACATGTGTGCAAAAAAAGTGCACATTCCTACACTCCTGCCTGAGGTGGGAATTCAAGTAACCAAGGAACTCAGTCACTTTGTTAAAATGCACACTGAATTCAGGCTTTTGTAAAGCTTAATCATCAACAGTCTTTGGAAGGACTTTGCACTCAGCCCCTGTTTTTCTTATGTCTAAAAATGAATTTCACTGCTTCTGATATTCACAAAGAACGAAGTGATGCATTAAAGACAACAACTCAGCATGCAGAGGATGAGGTGGTAATCAGTCTTTGGCTTTGCTGTTGAGCACCTGGCATTCTTTTGTTTTATATTAGACAGCTATCTTCTCAGAAAAAAAACCCCACAGGTCAGCCTATGGGAAAGAATATAAAGATAATCCTGTAATAAAGGGTCTCCATCTTAGAAGATGCTGGAAAGAAAATAAACTGGAAAATAATTTGGAAGTTCTTGCTTTCTTTGGAACACTTTGTGTCTTGTGGACATCATCAAGGAGCCTCTTTAGGACAGACCTGGACACAGTGACAGCTGAATTGATAGGAGAGTGCACCTCCAAGGGAACTGGTAGTAGCAGGAGAAAAGGTGAACAGAATGCAAGGGACATCAGTCACCATCACAGACCACTCTGAGAGGAAGCAGCTCAGCAATTTGCACACAGAATAATTCACACACTACAACTGCTATTACTGCCAGCAGCATTCATGGCATGATTAGAGATGCCCGACTCAGTCAAGGCACCATAATCATGTCCTGTGCACAGACACAGCAAAAGAATATGTGGGCTACTCAGAAAGGAGAAATTCAAGTTCCTTGCAAAAGGAACATGCTAATACAGACCAAAATGGTGAAACAATGTGAATATATTCACTTTTTACATAAATGCATGAAACTTTATAGACTGAAATGCACAATTCATCCTTTCTGAAGTAAAAAACTCCAACCCTCAAAACCAATTGTTATCAATGAAAAGTCACCAAAAAAATCCTAGAAATGCACCACTGAGACTCATGCCATAACTTAATGCTACAACAGTCTTTTCTACATCAAGTAACAGCAAGAAAAATAAATTTTAAAGCTGTACTGACAAGCCACAACAATGTGTTTCATACACTAATTAAGAAGTTAGTTTGGAGAGGAATAAGCATTATTAGTTAGACCAGAATAAGTCCCCATTAATCATATTTCTCAATGCAGAGCAGGAATACTTTAACTGCAAGATACATCAGAAGATCCTTCACTTGAATCTTTTCAGTGTCCTGACTTCCTTCTCCCCCCAGACAGATCATTTATTCCAACTTGCTAGTCAGCAAGACTTTCTGCATCAAAAAATAATTGCCTGAGCACAGATCTCTCCAGTGCCTCAGGAAATGCCTGGAGGCCTCCTCACTCAAAAGGAAACAGTTATTGCATCTGCTGCTCACCTGAGTCAATTCTGGTGGATGGATACAAGTGCACATGACAAATTATAGACCTGGAAGCATAAAATTTTGATCAAAAAAAACATAATGATTTTTTTTCTACCAAACATACCATTCCAAAACTTTGAAAGTGGATTATTTCATTTGAAGTCTTTTCATTTTACTCAGAGAATAACACAATATACAGCAATGCCAACTCAACAATCACCTTGAAAAAAGCTGCTTTAAAAATTTTTTGCAGATGATTCATGAAGTAAGACAAATCTTTCTTCCTTCTAATAACAGCCTTATCACAAGACATCTGCTTGTTACTTATTACTTTTAATGACAGACAGTAAAAGAAAGGATTCTGTAGGAGTGGTCTCACCTATGAGTCTACATATCTTTCTCCCAGTGGGTATATTCTCAAGGAGCCAAGCTACTCTATTTAGATTTAGTGGCAGCTTGTTTGAATAGCTTTGCAGCTATTCAAAACACAAAGTGAGTTATCCTCTGTGGAGAAAGGCAGGAACATGTGAAACAGCTCCTTGCTGTACAGGTTGCAAGTCACATACTCTTCTCTGAACAACTTACCAAATTACATCAGCCTTTTCCCTCAATGATTTCCTTTGGACTGTTCAGAAAAACTAGTTAAGTCTTGGGGCTGGGGATATGGGTACAGAGTAAACTAATAATATCATCCAAAGTACTGCCTGTATGTTCAGAGATGCTTTTTTTCATATTAAGTGCATTGGAAGTAATTATACATGATACTCAGTGTACTGGAAATAATTATACAACATTAAGCATGTAGGCAGATATTATACAATGGTGGTTAGTCCTGAAGTCATATTTTAGGCAATGTGCAAATGAACAGTTCTGCATGTGATGCTGTCAACTTTAGAGTGGCTTAGTCCTCCACTATGGATCAGCCCGCACTGTCAGAACACATATATTAGAGCTGGAGGGGAAAAAGCTCCAGCTTTTTCATAAACAGAGCTGACTTGTCACACTGTTATGCTAGACATTACAGTGTGAGAAGAGTTTACATCAGTTTTACTGGTGCAGAAGGAAAATACCTTGATTTTCTGTTATAAACAATGTATTAGCTCTACAGTTGATAAGACTAAGCGCACAGAACTAGAAATACAGCAGGTATTGGCACTAAAATAACATAAAAATTAGTTGAGTTTAAATATTGAGAAAGACAAGACACTGAAAATGTGCTCTTGAATTGCAGGTTAAAGAGTAGCATTAGTGGTCAGTTGAAGAGTACAGACTGCATAATAGCAGCATGCGATATAATAAAACTGATCTTAATTTTGAAATGTTGTGTATGTTGCTGGAAATATTTACAGTCCATTATACACCAGCACACTCAAAGCAGCTGGGATCATACCAAATACCCAATTCTTCCAGAAAAGTTTCTCAGTAACACAGGGCTCTTGCTGTCAGCCAAGTGAACCGAGAGCACAGACCCTAAACCATACAGACAGGCTGGCCCAGATTCATAAGATGATAATGTTAACTTTGATCTGATACAAAAAGGTTTGCTCCAGACCCAGGCTCACTGCCCCAAGAGCCAGAAAAGGGCTAACACAGCTGTTGGCTTTCAGGTGCTACTTGTCACTGCCAGGACTCCTCAGGTGCTTCAGCTCTAACTCAAAGCTGTGGAAAAGCTGAGGCTGGATGGCAGCATGGTGGCACCTACATGGAATCTTGATATTTTGGTGCAATTGCCCTCAAACATGCAGGGCAGTGCATGAAATCCCTTTGTCCCCTTAGATCTGAAATAAAGTACTTGGCTTTCACATCAGGGATATGCCTCATCAGAATGCCATTGCCAAGTGTGCGACTTTTGGCCTCTTGATGTTTCAAAAATAAAAAAGGCTGTGGGATTTTTTAGCTAGAAGAAAAGATTGTTTTCTTGTCCCTCAAACTAACTCAACCATCCATCTCCAGATCTACAATAGTTACAGCAACAGCACTGCTTTCAATCAGGCTGGCCTGTACAATTTCAGCCAAAAACATGTGGGGTTTTTTTAAAAAAACAAGAGCTCCTAAAAACCAGCTCATTATAAATTAAATATTTGTAATTTAAATGATTACTGATTGTTCTTATTCTGTCAGTGCTTCCCTTTGTGTACAAACTTGGTTATTAAAAATACTTTTGAGTCATTTTACTTCAATATTTGATATCTTCCACTAATGCATTTTAGTTTTATTAGTCTACTATCTTGGGAACTTATTCTATCCTTTAGACATCTCATATCCTGGAATAAAGACAATTAAGCAGTTCTTGTAAGTATAGTCATTCAGTTAATGAAATATCTAATAATATAGTTCATCCATTAGTGGGCTATATGACAATTAAAATACCTTACTAATTCTCAAAGCCTTAGTTTATCCTACTACATACCAGCCCTGCTTGTTCCTGCAGCCTATGACAAGTTCTGTGGATGTAACAACGAGGCTCGAGGAGTAATGAATTTCTGCTTCTCAGCAGTGAGAAACTTTCCCTCCATGTTAACGTTCAGTGCCTTTTGTCTCTTCATTTAGTAAAGACTAGCACTGATAGGCCTTCTACATTTTATGAAATGTAAAATACACGCCTTGACACGCCCCCGTATCCCCTTTCCTGAGACAATGCTGTCGCAATTCCCTCCAGAACAATTCCCAGGTAACTCATTTTCAACATCTTCACGAGCTGGGCTTATGCTTGATACCACAACACCTAGTCTCCGCAGCCGGAGATGCAGAGGAGGATCTATGGGGGATGAGGTGTGACATGTCTGGATTTCCCTCCACCCCTTCCGAGCATCACGCTTTTGCACTGTGCTCTGATCTGTAAAATACACAGCAGCGTTCGCACGCTATCCGCGCCTTGGGGCTTTTCAATCAGCACCTTCATTTCGGCGCTTTCAGGCCCACGAGGGTCCCTTTCCCCCAGGAACACCGGCCCGGCCGGACGTGGCGCGTCCTGCCCC
>NW_008239080.1:7067071-7089856 GCF_000691975.1 Corvus brachyrhynchos
TGCGGGCTGCCCGGCGGGGCTTTGTTTACCTCGCGCACACACACACGCGCTCGCCGCATTTCGTTGCGCAGCACGGCTGCCCCGCTATCACCCGCGGTTCTGAAGCGCTAGGACAACTTTCAGTGTTTCCGCCTGGCACCAGTCGGTTGCCCGGGCAGCCCCTCGGGAGGTGTATTCCCGGGGCGGTGTTGCTCGGCAGCACTCGCTCCTTCTCCGGAGTCTGTTTATGCTCTCTTGATGAGTCTGAGTAAAGCGTGTTTATGCCTCGAGTGCCTTGGACTCAGACTCCGTTTTTGGGAGGAAAGCAGGACCGGGGATGGGCGGGCGGCTCTGCAGTGGCGGCTCTCTCGCCGCGCGCCGTGTTCCTCCTGTATCCCTGTGTAAAAGGGACTTGCTGAGCCCTGCTTTACCCCAGAGTTTCCTGGGCGTTTGGTACCTGTCAGCCTGCCTTCTGAACAAGGATCAGGATGATCGCTCGGGTCATGACTTGAACACTGTTACAGGTGCTTTGTGCCCGAGGACTGTAACTTTAGTCTTAGGTGTGTTGCCTTGTAAACCTGCGCTCAATTGTGCCACAGCCTGACAGCACTCTGCGAGGAGCAAAGGCTGCCTCCTCCATTGATCAGTTCCCCAGGAGACAGGGAGCAGCTTCACGTGAGCTGAACTAGAACCTCTCCTTGTCTGTGGTGTTGGTGAGATCCCGCACTGGTCATTTGAACTGTCCTAGATGAGGTTGCAGGGAAGTTGGAAGAGCAGACCCGGATACATTGCATCTCTGTCTCATGCACAGATTGCTTTCTGAGCAGCAAAGGCATTTGTGAGAAAACTTTATTCCAGTAGTAGCAGCTATTCACACATGCTCTTTCACAGAGGAAAATGCTGTTCACTGTGTGCGCCTTGATAGAACTTGTCTCTTAAAGTCTGTTCTTTTTTAAATTAACCCCTGTCATAATTCACTTAACAGCAGGGCAAACGTCAGCACATGGGAGCTGCTTCCATGAGTGAGTGGGGGCTTGGCTACTGAAATTTGTTTAATGAAAGCATGTATAGTCTACACCACAGGGTTTTGCAGCTAGAGTGGTGTGGACTCAGGAAGTTTAAGTATACTTTTTTTATCTATCCTTGTCTGATGTTTGTGTTTCCACATGTCTTGTATGACTGAAGTTATGCTGACAAAACAGCCTCACAGTCTTGAGTCCAGGAATATAGACAGAGTCTTCCTGTTGCTCTGAGACTTAGCTAGAGGGTTTCCTCATTAATCTTTAAGAGATGGTACTCGTTTTTCAGTGGGTGTTAGATTTTAATTGTCCTTGCTTTCTCAGAGTGAGATTTCACAAGATAGCTAAGGCTGGCCCACTAGGAAGCTGGTTCAGCTTCCCTCCCTGTGTTCCAGGCTCGCATTTCTGCTGCCTGCCTTGTGTTGTTACTGGCCATCTGAGTTCAAAAAGTTAACCCAGCAGAAAACTACTTCCATTCAGTTTTTTAGGGTGGTTGGTTTTCTCAGCAGAGCTTCAGCTCTTTCACAGGTAGACCGAACAAGCTCTGCTTAATGTAAGGAAAGTAGCAGGAGTGTGTGGAGGAAAGTACAACCAGTGCCTGCAGCACCCGCAGCTGATCACTTGGTAATCTTAGCCGTATGGTGAGACTGGACTCTGGGAGCCTCATTCTTCCTTTGGCCTGGGGACCATACTGAACAAAGTGGTTATGCTGGGTAAATAGTGGAGCGTTGTGTTAAAGGAGATTCACAGTTTTCTTCTACCATGCTGCAGCATGGCAAGAGGCAGGATTTTAAGAGCAGTATCATTTACAGATGTGATTTTGATAAGGAGCTGAGAGTTGTGTTAGAAATGTCTGTGAACATTCAGAGGAGGTCAGGTAACCTGGGTCGTTGTCTACCTCTTCATTTTAGCAAACGCTGATAAACTTAGGTGTGGCAACTTTGTTCTGCTGTGTTATGCAGTTATATATTTTTATGTAACACAGCATTTAGGAGTGTGTTAAAGGCCCAGGTACTTGTAGCCAGTCTGCTCTTGTGCAAACACAAAACCATACCTCGGTCCATAACTTACTGGAGCTGTGCTGTAGATAGGCTAATGCAGAGGGCAGTACGTTTGTTTTCCATTTTTCCTCTCAGTTGTTAGAAAGTGGCGCCACATTTATATGCAGCTTAGATGAATCAACTGACTAATTGGACAGTTTTCATAAAAAGTCTTTTGTGCACTTTGACCTTCATGTAAAAAGTCATAGCCTGAGGGTGTTTAATTGTTTTAAAAACTTGTTGAAGATAGAAATCAAGAATGGAGATGACAGCCCTCATGTAATGGTAGAGATAAAATCAGAATAAACAAAATTACTTTTGTGTTCAAGAGACGTTTCTGTGACTGTGTTTAGTGAAAAATGTATTTTTAAATTTTTTTTAAGGAATGTTTATGAGAAAAAACCCAACTTCAGTAGCACATACGAGTTTGTCTTTCAGGGCATATCTGTGAATACTTTAAAGGTTGTTCCTCATCTAGGTGATGCCATTGTGAAAAGGAAATACTGTGTTTGCTCATGACTGTAGATACCAGCCTTTGCTTTGGTTTTGTTTTCAACAGGACTCCCACTTTGCCCTGTGTGTTGTAAGACTCATTACAGAACTGTGTGGGTCCTTTGGGGTGCTTGTAACCTCCTAGGGACTCCATTCCCTGGAGTTCCAAAGGAATGAAACTGTGGGGAATCCTCATGTGCTGTTTCTTGGGTGCCAGACAGAAGTGTTAAGGCTAAGTGCTAACAGAGCATGGTGGTGGCATCTGTTTTGAAGGGAGTGGGACAGCATCACAGCTTACATTGCGGGGTAGCATTCCCTAGTGCTCCCATCCTCTCCTGAGTAAAGAGCTGGAAAGGTCAAACCACTAGTTCTGCTGCCTTTTGAAAAGTCAGCTCTTTTATTGCTTGTAGGGTTAATAGAACCAAGAGCTGTTGTCTGTTTTGAGGTAAGTCCTTTTTTACTCTGTTTTCCACAACCATGAAGCCTTTGTAATGGTAAAAAATAAAAGCCAATCAAATATGAGTGTAACAGAGTAAGAGTTGCTCTAAAAAAAGCTTTCTAAAGGTCTCCTTAAATCTGTATTTGCAGGTGAAGGTCCTCTGCCTCTTAATCATCCTTCTACCTCATTTAAAACTGACAGTTGACCTCCCTGTTTATGCTTGACTTCTCCTGACTGTGGAGAATACAATAGAGTGAACTATCTTATTATCCATCATCAAACCCTTACTCTCATTGCCTTAATGCTCACAAAGTTTGGGCAACAATTACATCTGCTGGTGAGACCCTGTCGTGCTAACTAGTACGATTTCCTTGTGTTCTCATCTTGCTCTTCCATCCAATAATGTATGCTTGACTTTGGGGTTGCAGAGTTGTAATCATTGTTTATTTTTTTATTTTTGTGCAGCAGAATCAAAAACCTGCAACTTTTCAGTACTCCAGTAGAGTTAGCAGATACTATGTGAAACTATTAATTTGTGCAGCTTGGCAGATGCTAGCCTATTCTGCAGCTTCCCAGCTTTTGTCCCAAAAAGCTCCTTTCTGTGCCAGTGCATTACTTGTCTCCTGTGCTGTTCAGTGCCTCTTGTCTGCTGATTGCATTCCTCTGACGGATGTTGCTTAAATTTCCCTTTGGAGCTTTATGCGGACACTCGGATCAGACAAGTGGAATGGCTGGCCCTTGGCAAGGCTCACTGCTGCTGCTTTGTGCTGAGCGTACACACAACCACGAGTCACAGCATTTCACACCGAACTATGTTTACATATGTATGCACATGTGCATGTAATACTTGTCTTCCACAGTCTGTAAATACTGAGGAGGAGCTGTTTCAGCATAAGAAAGTTTAAGAAAGGTTTGCCAGAGGGATATCTCAGAAGGAAGATATGTAGAAAGCAAGCATGGGCAAAACATGACAGTTTATTTTAAAGTACATGTGAGTGAAGTGGGAATCTGACTTGCTCAGCCTTGTTTAGTGAAATTGGACGTAATGACTCTTTTGTTGTGTATGAGTCTTGTTCCCATCAAAGTGGGGACCTAGCATACAATAAGCATCTTCAACTTTTTAAAATTTGTTTTCTTAATGGAAACTTGAAGTGAAATTTGGAGGCCTTTAAATAGATTTGATAATGCTTTGTATGAGGCAGCAAGAAAAATGTACTGCTGCACTGCTTGCAAGTTGAAATCTTACTGAGTTAATTCTAGTTTGATTTTGTTTTCTTTCCTTCCTTTTACCTCAGTCCTTTTTAAGCTTCTTTTGATCTTTGTCCTGTACACTCAATTTATTCCCCTCCTTATCCTTTAGTTTTTTAATTATACCTTGTAAATAAGTTAAATGAGAACTAAAATGAGCATGTGCTAATGAGCACTTCCTCATGCAAGAAGCAAAGTAGCCCTTCTCAGGAGCTACGAGAGGCCAGAGATTCCTTACCAGAATGTCCCAAAGGTGTTGCTTCTGATAGAAGATGCATGACTCTCTTGAAAGCTTTCTCCTTTTTCGTAATGAAAGGTTAGGCTGTGAAAAGAGCTCTATTTCCTCTTGAGTGATTCTTCCCAGGAAGCTACCTATTGCATTAATGTCTTGTTACAGTTTCTAGCCTGTTACATTTTTGGGTTTTTCCAGGGCAGTAGCAAGGTGTAAATTATATGATCAGAGATGTTACATTACAGCTTGTAGAACTTCAGACTGGTAAAATTATTGCTGCATATTAAGGAAGTGAATTTGGGTTCATATGCACGCAGTTTGAGGCTCCAGTTTGTCTGTCACCCATTAAAAACCAGGAACAAAATCTAGGGCATTTTATAGCAATGGTGAATCTAGCTCACCAGCTGCGTGAAATAAGTACACAGATGAAGTTTTCATCATCTCTTTGCTAGAAGACAACCAGTGAAGCTTGGTGAGAGACAGATGCACATTCATAAAAATGTTCAAAAAGAGATAAGAAAGGACCAGAACTGATGGAGTAGGTTCAGAGAGCATCATGGTGTACAGAAAGGTAATGTTCATTTCTCATTTTACAAGAAACTTGGTTAACTTAATGGGCTAGAAGAGCAGATGTCCTTTTAAGATAATTGCATATTTTACAAAGCCTAGATGCCCTGTGGAACAAGATGGCACATGATAGCTTTGAAGCCAAGATAGACATCGACTTACATGGACAAGAATAGGCAGTTTATTACAGTTTCTTTAAACTTTACATGCTGCAAGATGTTTGTCCATCTATCCAAACCACTCAGATAATTGTATAGTGAGTTGTGGGGTTTCTTTAATGTTTATCTGAAACTTTCTAACTAGCTCTTTGTTTTATATGTTATAAGTAAAACAGAATCACAAAAAATAGTTGTTGCATTTTCCAGAATGTCAATAATATGTAGTCTTTAAAAAAAATTAATCCAAGTCATTAATACAGATTCGTACTCAATACTATGATGATCTCACATTCTCATTTTGTACAAACTGCTGCAATATACCAGTGTGCAGAAATTGCCTTTCTAAAAGCTGTTCCTGGTAATCTTGTGCCTATAATAAAGCTAATGGTAGCCTGCAGTCTTAGAAATGTTTTTGCATTCTTGTCATTTTAAGACAAATGCTTTTAGTCTCCCCCTCCCCCAGCAAAATTCCCCAAACAGAATATGTCTTTGAATTTTTTTCATGCAGAAATTCCTGATGATGGCCTCTGCCAAATGTGGCATGTGCGGATGCATCTCAATGGAGCTGTCTTAATCGATGTGCTCACCTGCTGGCCACCTGGGGGGAAGCAGCACTCGTGAATGATTTCGTTATCTGTCACGTGTCTGCTTATTCACTCTTTCTCTCTTGAGCTTTATTGAGCTAAATAAAGGGACAGTGGAATTACTTGTTTACAAATAGATTATAACTTCCTTAATACTTTTTGTATGGATACCTCCTGTTTCAAATAGTGGCTTTTCTGGGGCTGGATCTGAAGGTATGATGTTAGTGTATCAGCTTACGCTGCTTGACAGCCATGAGTGTGTATGTATGCAACCTCTAAAATGAATACACTAGTGCATGGAAATATAACTCGTTAAATCTTGACTTGAGCAAGATAAGTGCCCTTGAAGAATCTTCGTGTTAATTCATTCTCTGGGTACTTCAACTGACTCTCATGAAACTACTTTTTCTGCATGGTTTTAATCCTGGCATCACGGAAAACCTAAAGTAAACCGTGTTGCTTTCAAAACATGCACAGTGTGTTAACCCCATGATGGCTTATAATTTTGCTCATCTCCCTCTGCTCAGCTCTTCCAGTGGCTAGGTGATAAGATGTGTATAGGTTGTAGTGCAGCACCAGTGACCTACCTGAGAGCTTTACTGCCAGATGCACTGTGCATGTGACAGTGCAAGACTCACTGAGATGAGTTTATACTGAGATGCTCTTTGAAAATTTAATTTTGTAATTAACGAAAACCACTTTGGAAGTTTGGGGGTTTTCTGTTGTGTGGAATTTTGTTTGGATTTTTATTTAGGGTTTTTTTGTGTGTGTGGTTGGTTGCTTGCTTGCTTGCTTGGGTTTTTTTAGGGCTGTTTTAGTGTGGTGGTTTTTAGGGGGGGTTTTAGGAGTTTTTTTTCCCTAAAGCAAGCTGCAGTTGGTCATAAATATTGACCCACCCCCATGGTGAACATTGATTTCCTCCTTCCCAATCTCAGAATTTAGTAAGAGAAGCTTAAACTACCTATTGTTTGTGTATCTGATAACAAAATATTCTGTTCACAGTGTATGTCCTTCTGTGGCTATCAAGTGGATTGCTGTGGTTTTGTCATGGGATATTTTCTATTGTAATTCCTCTTTTTCCCTCAGGACCTCTTCTTGCTGTGCAGATACCTTATTTTAGTTAACAGTATGAGAAAGGGTGAATCAGAAGGATGAGTGCAGGAAAGGTTTTGTTGTTGATGTTGTATATTCAGTTGTTCAGGTTTTTTATTTTTCTTTCTGAGGCAAAAGGCAAATTAGAAGCTTGGAGCATTTTGTTTCACAGGTGAATTAATAAAAAAGTTGTCTTTGCTGCAGAAATCTAAAGTTAACATGATCCTAGTCTTTTTAATAATACTAACCTCAGGTGTTACACTGTACAGAAGTCAAAGATGACACTTCTTTCTGTAATGCACCACATCTTACTTCTTTAGAATCATGCAAATGGTTATAACTTCTCAATTTTAGTTTTCAATAAGCCAGCTTCCTGGTTTGGGGTGTGTGCAGAAGGTTCTCTAGTCACGTTGTGTCATGCACAAAAAAATCTGCAGCCCTGATGTTGTCACATGGGAGGGAGAACAGGCAAGAGCACTTAGTTGGGGCTGGCTGTGTTGGCTGAGATGAGAGCCTCTGCATCCTCTTTGTTTTCTTTGTCTATGATAATATTTAATGTGGCATAGAAGTTCCTAATTTTTTTTTTTTTGTCAAAGTAATGTAAAACATGAGTTGTGTTTTGTTTCTGGGACATGCCTTCTATGAATTGGTTTTGTTTAGAGTTGAAGATGATGCTTTTTTCATTGGATTTCCACTTCCAATCTGCTTAATCAAAGTTAAGAATTTTGGGCATTACATTTTAATCTTGGTTCTCCTGTTGCACATTTTTGAAATTATTTCTGTGGCAGAGAACATCCATGGTAATCTCATGAGTGTGGAAATGCCTTGCCTCATGCCAGTGCACAGTTTGGGGGCTTGCTGGCTAGAAAGAGGGTAACCAGCCTCTGTGGCACTTCCAGACTTGCTTTCCTTTGAAATTTGCTCCCTCAGGGGTTAGACTTATTGTAAGACAGTAAACCTTTAATTAAAGGTACATTACCAGCTGTTTAGTTCTGTGGCTCCATGTTTATCACAGCAGTGGTGAGAAGATAACTGCATCAAAAAAACCGACTTTGGGTATTATGCTTTACATCCGTCAGAAGTATTTGTACCTACAGAATAGAATCTGCTTTTTCCATCTAACACTGAAAACTTGTGGCAGAGGTTCTTCATTGAACAGTCAGATTATTAAAACTTTATTCTCCTCTAGACTGTCATTTAATGATAATGGTATTTTAGTAATGCATTAACTGATGAATAAATATATGGAGGAGCTATTGTTTTTTCCATAAGTGAGCTTAAGAACTAGTGAAAGGGGTATTTTCTGCTGTATACATAAGCGTATGAGGTAAACTGCGTGAAAATACTTAAATGTTGGTAGTGGCTTTTGTTAACAGTAAACGATAGCCATGAGACCTCATTGGATGTTCAGGAAAAATTTTCAATTTCTCTCAAAGCTCCAGGCCTGAAGGAAGGTTCATGTGAGGAGACTGCTAAAAATTTCTCCAGGTACATGTGGCAATAGCTGTCCAGTGGAAGGAGAAAGAAGCTGTCATTAAGATTGTCCTTGAGAAACAGCACTGGTCCATGAGTCACCTATGATCTGATTTATTTAGAATCACAGAATAGTTGGTGTTGTAAGGGACCTTTGAAGATTATCGTGTCAAACTCCGTGCCATGGGCAAGGACATCTTCCATTACACCAGGTTGCTCAAAGCCCTATCCAAACTGGCCTTGAACACTTCCAGGGATGGGGTATCCACGTCTGAGATCAATGGTCAGGAGCGTGGTACAAGGCTAATGCAGGTACTGTTTTTCACACGTAGAAAGCATGCAGCAATGCTTTCTTCATTGCTTTTCTCTTAAAAAAAGCTTCTCTTCAAATGATTCTTATAAACTGTTTTTTTTCTATTATATAATCTTGGCACCTTACTTCTGAGCTTACAGAGGTCCAGACTTCGTGCTTACCAGTGTTTTCATAGGCAGAAGTACCTCGTGGCAAACACTTTGGATGTTAAAAAGATTTTAAAGGTCAATGCTACAGCAGAGGCTTTACTCTTAACTATTAGATAGGTTTTGTTCCCTGTGTAGTTAGCATGATGGTGTTAAACTGAGTGTGCAAGGACAGGTTTTCACATTGGGAAGCAGACCACTACCAGGGCAAGTATTTGGACGATGATATGATGTTGATATCCATGCATTAGAAAGATAAATTACTTGTTGGTAGAATTGCCATGTTAAGGTTTAGGGCTTGACATGCTTCAGTGATCTTAGGTCTAGGGAGAGAGGTTAGCAAAGCTTGGGGAGAAGGATGTACTACTGATAGTGGGCGCAAAGGACATTTGGCAGAACTCCCAAGGTAAGTAAGAAAGTAACAAAGCCAACTCAGCAACTGTGCTGAGATCAGTTCCAACTGTGTAAAAGGTAATTTAGGCAGGGAGAGATTCCCACCACCATGGTCCACTGACTCAAGAAACCCACCCACTCAGGAGAAGTACTGAGCATGCAGACTAATTAGGATGAGAAGCAAGAGAATTATTTAACCAACAAAAGCTAGAATTAGTAAGAGAACTATGTAACTTGTAGTTAATCTAGTCAATTGCTAAAACGTATAAATGGTATAAAGCTTTGGTGATAGGGGAGCTAGCAGCCTTTTGTGGGTTATCACCAAGTTCCTTGCTTTGCACCAATTAGAATAAAGAAATATATAGCCTTAAGCTGAAACGTGGGTCTTTCAGATCAGACATTAGAAAAAAATTTTCACCATTAGGGTGGTCAGGCATTGGGATAGGTTACCCAGGGAGGTGGTAGTCACCATCCCTGGAGGTGTTGAAGAGGAATCTGCGTCTTGCTCGGTGACATGGTTTAGTGATTTAGGAATTACGGTGGCAGTGGTGGGTTGACAGTTGGACTTGCTGATCCTAAAGGTCTCTTCCAACCTTGAAGATTCTATGATTAAATAGAAATACCTCATCTTGGTGTTGGCACTGCACCCAGGGCAGCAAGCCTGCATTTGGGACAACAGTGTGGCGTGGGTGGCAGCTTCGGTCCACCTTGTTCCTTAGAATTATTACTAATGGGTTGTTTCACTGATACCCCTTCATTTTTAAGAGGCATGCTTCATGCAGAAATAATATGTGTAATTATGGTTAAATAACTCAGGCATTCAAACACAATTTCAGACATGCTTACCCATTTCCAGAGAGCTGTCATCTTTCATTTTGCCGCCAGACAAGTCAAGCACAACTGTTTGCCTTAATGAGTAGAGACTGGTTGTGGTTCTCCACAGTGAGAGGCTTCAAGGTCTCACTTGTATTTACAGAGGCGGTATCAAAGAATTTTCAAAAGCCTGAAATTTTCTTGGTAGCCAACTGTGAGAAAAGGTGATAGTAAGTGAAGTAACACCATTCTGGGTGCTGTTCTGCTAGCAAACTAATGAAGCATACTGCTTCTTGAGAAGATTCGGCAATGGAGTGGAGCGGAGCTGGCATGGAAGTGCTCTGTAGATGAAGTTACATTGCAAGCCAGTAATTAAGAGGAAGGAGCCCACTAAAGAACAGTTTTTCCTTGTGTTGGCTCATGGGTACTTCTGTTATACTCCGAGTATTTGCTTTAACTAAGAATGTATTTGCTTTTTTAATGCATTTAACTGTGAACAATAATTTGTTTAGGCTTGCTCTGGGATGGGGGTGGGGTGTTGGATTTTCGGCTTTCACTTTGCAACCATGCTGGCCAAACTGTAGTTCCTTTGCCTGGTAAGGTACCACAGAACTTCTGCGAGCCAGGCAGACCCAGGGGTGGTTGGAGAGATTAGTCCACTGAGGTTGTGCAGAGCATGTCTGTCTGCAGGGAGAGGCTGGGAGGCCATGTCCTGTCATCAGCAGCCTTGCAGCATGTGCCAGCCAGAAGACAGAGATGTGTAGGGTTTGCTGCACGATGAGAGCACTGACTGGAAGCATGGGTCCAAAGTGGCCACCTTCATTACCATGACAGGCCACATTGTCCTCACTGGCTCTAAGCAAGGCTGCTGGTCAGCCATCTGCATCAGTAGTTTGATCTGATGTGTATTTTGCTTCTTGCTAAGGAGCCTAATTAAAATTTTAGAGAAAAGTGAACTCTAAAGAGCTCAGCAAAATAATGAATTATGGATGTTGGGTGAAGCCCCTTATATTTGGCCTTTGGACTAGAATCTCTGCCAGGCATGCTGATTCTCTCAGCTTGGCTGCATTTCTCTGAACTTTGTTGTGGATAAAAAACACGTGAGAAGTCTGTGAATGATGACCTGAAGCTGAGTGTAAAAGTGTGTGAACTCTGAATTTGTTTCTTTCTTTGTAGCTGTAGGCTAAATCTTTTAATGAGCTGAAATTACATTCTTTAAGGGTGCCCATTCAGCCAGTCCCTCTGTTGTCAAGATGCTCTGTGGGTTACTCAGAACTGTTGGCAGTCATCTGAAGTTTTTTCTTTTCTCATTAAAATTAATGGCAGATCATCCGTGTGTTAAGCTTTGAAGATTTAGTCAATGTTTGTGGAGGCAAAAGTAATAGTTGTTTCTAAAGCTGGAATGGATAAATGCAATATATTCTCTACTGTACTTGAAACATGAAGCACTTTGATTTCTTTGGGTTTGCCTTCTTGGCTTAGTGTTTCTTTACACTTTTGGCATGGTTTGTTTTTTTGGGGTTTTTTTTTTTTTGAAACTTGCAATTAATTTGGTTTATAGAAAAGTACAGTCTTCTCACCACCAGCTCATTACAGCTGCATTTGGAGAGGGATTTCTAGGAAAGGCGGCTAATCACAGTAGCATACTCATGTAAAGGTGGACAAGTGTTCAATTTTTGGGTCCCTCGATAGCAGCTGTAGTTCCTGTGCTATCCCTTCTGTTACCCATTCCTACAGGCAATGTTGGGGGGAGGCCGGGCATGTGTCCAGCTTGATGCCCTTTCTGTATCCATCTGTATGACTCTCACCTGTGGACTTGGATACCCCTTCTAGATTAGGCCAGCTCCTAGTGAGAATGATACTTTTACAAAGCAGGAGATGATGTTGAACATGGTAGGGAAACTTGAAGTCCCTTTTTCTTTCCAATAGTAGGGTCAAATGACACTGGAGAGACTGCTGCTGGGTAATAACGAAATCAGTGCTCGACTGTGTTCTGGTTACTATAGTCTGTAGTTATCGCAAGTAGATTATTGCGGCATAATACACACAATTGACAGAATATACTGTGCAAGAAAGTGCAATCTGCACAGAAACTAGAAATCATCATTTGTTCTCTAAGAGGTTAAAATTTGAACTTAGAAAACATACAGTAAATGTGTATAATTGCTGGATGAGTCCTTCCAGAGTTTGTCTCTGATCAGATTCTGTAGAATTACAAACACTGTTGGATAATACTGCTTGTGATTTAATCACAAATCCCAACAGAGGATTGTATTTTTTGTCACAGTAGTAAGCAATAACTCTTCCATGGACACTGAAGCAGCCGAAGAACGTGAAGATCACAAATCTGCTTTACAGTGTGCTGTGAAATACAGCACAAGTTCCCTGTGTTTTGGCAAGCTGCTTTCCTATTTTCATCAGACTTCTGTACAAAATAGAAATTGCCATGAGTTGGTATGCTGCAACTTTAACATGAGCATCTTGTGTGAGTCTGAACTCCTGGGACTGGAGCAGTCACATTTGTTAAATACAGAGGGATGTGGCTCTAGACAGTGTTGGAAAATGAAACTGAGGAGCACAGTGATAGTCCTAGCTGTGAAATTGCAACCTGAATTTTTAACTATAAATTGATGTTTGGACTAGATGATTTTTGGAAGTCTTGGAGGCAGTGGTTCGAGAGCCTCCAACAAAAGGCACTGCCTGTAACTGCTGGTCCAACCAGGGTTTGAAAGCCCATCCTCTGGCAATGCATTTCCATATGTGACTTCTGTTTCCACATGGTAGGCAACACATCGCACCTGGGAGCTGGTTTGTCTTTTACACTTCCCGGAACATTGCTAAGCATCCTCTGACCTAGAGGTATTAGCAAATAGAGTGTATCCATAAGTATTGAAGGGCTATAAGCAGCTGTTAAGTTGCTGTGCTGGGTAGCACTCTGAAAGTCTTTATGGGAGCTTTGACAGCAAGTGTGCAGGGAGATCAGGAAGTTTGAGATGAGGGTGTTCCAGGTTTGGCTGCTTTCAGATAATGTCTGTTGGAGGAACATATTCTCTAGTGCTGGGATGCAGCACTGCTGTCACGAGTAGCTTGTTGGATCTAGTGTGGGTTGCAGCCTGGAGTAGGGACAGGGGCGAGGAGGCAGAGCTGTGGGGGCGAGGTATGGTGCTGGGCAGGAGGGGAAGAAAATGTGGCACCAAAGCTGGATCAAGCAGCGGTGAAAACCACTGTGCTATGCCAAGAGCTGGAGTGTCATAATGAGAGGACTGATGCTGTCACCAACAGCTGTGGGCTTTCTGTGGTGAAAATGAGACACAGTGCTAGTCCGTAATAGCTGCCACAAGTGATGGGTGTAAATGGATGTCTTGTAGAACGACTTTTGGTGGTTTTGTTTGTCTGGGGTTTTTTTTTTTGTCGGCAGCAGAGACTGATGGGATGACAGTGAAATGTTTGTGGGTTGCATATAGCTTGCATGTTTTAATTTTTTCTTGTCTAAAAATAATGTGAAGGCAAATACAAATTCAGGAGTTTTTTTGTGAAGTGTCTCCAATTAGAAATGGAGGGTAAGAAATTTCAAGGCATTTCCATTCTTTATTCAAGATGAAATAAGCCTGCAGCCATCTTTGCTAGGATTGCCTACTGCATTCATAGTTAGTGATGTTTTTTAAACTTACATGAAGTTCAGTGTGATTTCTTTTTTTTCACTTGATGCTTAAAATTGTGTGCCAATGTGTTTGTGTCTGAACAAAACCTTACTGTTTAATTGTTTGTTTTGTTTTTATTATTTACAAGGTGGAATATATGTTGGTAAAATTTGACCATGAAAATAAGAAAGTGCGCTTGGTACTCTGTGGTGAAGAAGTTCTTCAAACACTGCAAGACAAGGGGGAGAAGGTAAACCCCAAGTGAGTAGCTGTTTCCAGTTTCTTTTTTTTTTATCCTACTGTGCAAAATTTTGTTAACCTGGCTTAACATTCAAGTCTGCTCTTGGTAAAACTGTAAACCACAGATACTGATATTTTCAGATAAATCTGGGGTTCAGGAAGTGAAAGATTTTGAGCAGACTTGCAGGCAGTCCATGCACTTTTTGTATTATGCTTTGAAATAAAGGAGGATGTAATGGTGAGCCCACAAAAGTTGCAGTGCGGGTACTTGTTTTGTCTTGCTCTGATTTTGTGTTACACAGTAATCCATGTCCCATAAAATATACATGTGTGTGCACTTGCTCCCGTATCTCTTGACTACAGGAGCAAGTGAGGGCTGTATAGGGGAAGCCTGTTGTCTGTAGGAGCACTCTCCCATTTTTGGAAGAACTAGAAATGTAGATGTAAGAATAGCAGGGACGTTTTTCCCTATCCTCTCCTGTGGAAAAACAGCAGTGATCTGTATTTTCTGGTTCCAGTTAAAACCCCGAAAAACAAAGCTTGATACAGATGCTAAGGGTGACTGCAATTTTGGTGTAGGCAAATTCTGCTTACTGTACTACACAGCAGCGCTATTACTGCCAAACTGCGCCTTGCTTTCTTTTCACCACTTCCTGATGGTGAGCTACATTGCAAGGTACATTGTGTTCCTCTGTCAAATATACAAGTATAGGAGATTTTTCTCGCAAGTGGTATTAATTTCTGAAATTCTCACAAATAATGTTTTTTGAAGTTGCACAAATATTTAAATGTCGCTCTTCTTTCATCATAGTCACCCAACACTCTGGAGACCAGAATATGGAAGTTACATGATTGAAGGGACACCTGGACAGCCATATGGGGGAACCATGTCTGAATTCAACACTGTGCAAGACAACATGAGGAAAAGACGGCAAGAGGCTGCTTCTGTACTTAAAGAAAATGAGGCTGTTTGCACAGTGACATCATTTCCAAGGTGAGATGGTTGTTGAAGTGTAATGCCATGTTTCCTCTTCTCCTTACTGCATATAGCTAAACTGTTCAAGGGAACAGAGAAAAATATTATTTGATTAAAATACTTTGGCTTGATGTTCCACTCATGTTTCCTAAAATTTTTCTTGCCATGAGACAAGCAAATAAGCATCTTCTATATTTTTAAGTTGCTTCTAACCTGTGACGATTTTGTATTAGGAGAGACTACTGAATATTTGTAACATAAAGTGCTAAGTAGAGAGTAGTCCGCCTTCTTGAGTTGATACAGAAAATTATATAGAAAAGGTTTCTCTTTACCTATTTTGCAAACTTTGATCTTTATAAGTAGCAGTTTTGCAAAACATGGCTAACCTGATCAATTTTTAATACTATTTTTTCGCTGAATTAAATGCAAGCTTCTGGTAGGTTGGAGCACTTGGACTTAGTACTTCTATTATACAATACTCTACTTACTGAAACTAGAAAGGAGAGCATCTCTCCTGGGTTAATACCCTTAGAAAGGATAGATTTCATCCTTTTTATTGTTGTAAAGATGTTACTGAAGAAATTAAATTCAGGATGAGCTTCATTATCTAGGAGAAACTGTATTTTGTGACATTCCTTTCAAATATAATTCTAGGCAGAGATGTATTACATTCATTCTAAGTAGCCTGGTCAGTGAAGCGAATGAAGGTAATTATGCTTATAATGATAAAAAAGTTTCTCTGCAGTAGAAGAGAAGCAGCTGGCCTTACTGGCTAGTTTCTTGTGTAATACAGAGTGTGATAGCCCAAATTTCTTGCTGAGAGGAGGAACAATACAAAATATGACTTAGCAGTAAAGGTGCCAAAATGTCTGCATAATGCCCCATGAATGCTGTTTTAAGAACACACTGTTGACAAAATTTACTTTCACTTTATTAGTGGTACTAGATGTAATAAGAGCTTATTAAAGTGGTTAAGTAGTTCTCAGTGTATTACAGAATTGGGTTTTTTTCCCCTGCAACCTTACAACTACATTATGTCATTTAATAAATTTTACATACAAACATTTTGGACCCAGTCTTGCAGGGACTAAAGGGAGAAGAGTTCTTCATCACTTTGTAGATACAGATAAGTACTTTTTACGTCACTGTAGGAGCGGTACATGGGACTTCAGTGAAAGCCAGTAAATCATGAAATGTAGTTTGTTTATTACTTAGGGGTCAATCCCTCAGAGATTGCTGTCCCTAGGGTAGCCTAATTTAGTTTATTATTTCTCCCTTTTGCTATCTTGCCGTTCAAGTCCCTGCTGGTGTGACTGGAGTCTGAGGTTATATATTTCTGAGGTTTCATGGGATTGAAGTTTTTTGCCACATTGTCTCTACAACAGCATGTACGTACGCCTGTGTGCATCTGTGCATGTACACATGTAATAATAAAATCTGTGCATTTGAAAAGACAAAAAAACTTGTTAGAGTTCAGACAGAAGAAAAGTAAAGAAGTAAGCTTATTCAAATTAAAACAACTCAGTTAAAAGTGAATGATTTGAAAATGCTTAAATATTTTAAAAATCTAGCTTAGATACTAAATGAGTGTCCCTAGTTCCTAAATTTGTGAATCCTCACTACTGGACCAGAAAATTGTTTTCTTTCTTGAGGACTGGAGGGCTGCAGTTCACAGTGTAGCATTTAGGTAAGTGATGAAGTTGGGTTTACAAGTTGTAGGACAACTTACACACTGAAACCAGGAAGAAGAAACAATATTGAAATACTGAAATTGTGTTGAGCATAAATAGTGTTCTTGGAAATGTGAGTGTTTCCTGATGTTTTGAGTAGTTTGTAATTTTATCAGCTAACTTTTTGTAACCATCTAAATACTAGAGCCTCTCAAGATAACACAATCTTTCCCCTTTTTACTGTGCAACATGGAGAAACTAATCTGCTACTTTACCTCAACCTTGTCAAATGTTCCTTTGTCTCAGCTGTACTGAAAGCTTATTCTTGTTTCAGGTGACTCTGAAACTTAAAATGGAGTTTCCCGAGGGGGAGAGGTGTATTCTGATTATCTTGCATATCTCTCAGCATTTTACACCTAATAGCTGCAATTTTTCTTTGCTTATGACATTCCCCTCACTGGGGTTTCCAGAGCTATAGAAGTGTTAAAAGACTTAGGATATGTGTACCACTTGAAACTACCACTAATTCTTACGGAGTTGGTTAAGTATGTATTTTAAAAGGGGTAGATTGTTAAGAGCAGAACTGGATAAATTACTTTGGCAGTTAACCTGTATCCTCTAGATAAACTTTAAAGCACAGAATGCAGCTGCGTGTCAGTATTAATAACAAGCACTAACACACTAGAATGTGTGTGTACCCCACACAGTACTGAAGTTTCCTGCTTCAGCCACTGAAAATGTCCATGTTTGCTGTCTAATGATAGACTAGTGGGGTTTCTTTGAAAAAAAGGCTGTGTTAACCACTGCAGAAGCTGGTTGTTGGCTGGTTGTCTACTAGAATACTAATCTGATCATCCGACCGCTCTAAAATCACAGTCTGTTTTCATTACAGCTTGGATCTCATTGTTGTGTTACATAGGTTAGGGTGTCCTGGGTTTACACTGCCGGAATATAAGCCAACACCAGTAGAAGGAGGAGCTTCAAAATCCCTCTTTTTTCCAGATGAAGCCATCAATAAACATCCTAGATTTAGGTAAGAATATTTTTGTGAAGTTTGAGAAGTTGAGTATTTTTTCTGTGCCTAAATATCATAGACAAACCTGCAAATTCTGTGCATTACTGGAATAGTAGCTAGTTGCTGCAGATATCACAAGGACTTGACTTGGACAGAAATGGTTGTGATGACCTGTATTTTCTTTTCAAAGTGTCTTAAGAAAATACACTGTTAAATTCAAGGAACTTTATGCAGTAGTTCATGCTATTATGGTGCAAAAAGTGTTGATTTTGCTACTGCAAACTGGTTTCCAGTTTGAAATCCTGTGCCTAAATGCTTCCATCACAGTTAATCCAGCTCTTGCTTAGGTGTGTCACAGTGACATCTCTGTACTCAGTAGCTTGGCCTAGTTACTCTGAAATGGACCATGTACTTCTCACTGTAAGCTGAGACTTTGGACTATGAAAATCATTCTGTTTAAAAACTAAGCATACCTTTTAACTTGCTCTTGTATTCTTCAGGTCCGTAGCCTTTTACTTCTGACTGTTTTATCAGCATAGTACTGTGAAGTCCATCAAAATAAGACTGACTTTACTGGAGAAAAATTCAGTGTTGTGTATGTTACAGTCTATCTTAAAACTAGGAAAAGAAGCCTCCTGAAGGAAAATGCTCAAAATAAATAGAAAGTTGACATTCTGAAACCCTAAAAATTGTTGAGAAGGTAGCTGCAAAAATATTTGCATAAAGAGAAAATTTGATATAATTCAAAAAACTTTTCTTCTTTTGTAGTACGCTGACCAGAAACATTCGACACCGAAGAGGAGAGAAGGTTGTGATAAATGTACCAAGTGAGTAAATTCAGTCTTATCTTTGTTCTTTTTCAAAATAATTGTTTAGTCTCATGCTCTGAGTTACTGAGTGCCTGTATCTTCCACACAGTATTTAAAGATAAGAACACGCCATCACCTTTTATTGAAACATTTCCTAATGATGATGGAGAAGCAGCAAAGGCAGCTAAGCCAGACTACATATATATGGATGCTATGGGTTTTGGAATGGGAAACTGTTGTCTCCAGGTAAAGTGCATCTGCTTTCAAGATGTTACTGCACATTGTCTTCTGTAAATGCTTCCCTTTTTAAGACTTGTCTTATGTCTACTTCCACTTTCATAGTTCAACTGATGCATTTTACATCGGTGTGGCAAAAGGGGAGATAAAAGAACAAATGGTATGTCTAGTATTCTAGTCTTCAAATCCAAGTATATTGGGGTTTTGTGGCCAGGTTTTGCTAGCAGAGGAGCTGAAGGGGTGGTTGCTGTGAGAAGGTGCTGGAAGCTTCTCCCATGTCCAACAGAGCCAATACCAGCTGGCTCCAAGACAGACCCACTGCTGGCCAAGGCTGAGCCCACCAGTGACAGTGGTAGCACCTCTGAGATAAATACATTAAGAAGGAGGGAAAAAACTGCACAGTGACGCTGCAAAGATAGGAGTGAGAATATGTGAGAGGAACAGCTCTGCAGGCACCAAGGTCAATGAAGAAGCAGGGGGAGGAGGTGTTCAAGGTGATGGAGCTGAGATTCCCCTGGAGCCTGCAGTTAAGATCATGGTGAGGCAGGAGACTGGCATTGGAGCAGAGATCCACCTGCAGCCTCTGGAGGACCCCACACCAAAGCAGGTGGATGTGTGAAGGACGCAGTACCTGTCACCCCATGGAGTACCCATGCTGGAGCACTCAGTTCCTGAAAGACTGAACCCTGTGGAAGGGACCCCAGCTGGAGCAGTTGATTAAGTGTAGCCCATGGGAAGGGCTGTTGTGGTTTAAACCCAGACAGCAAATAAGTACCGTGCCATCACTCCCTCACACACACATGCACCCCCTTGCCCCTGGTGGGATGGGGAGGCGAATCAGAAATAGGTGAAACTTGTGGCTTGAGATAAAAACAGCTTAATAATTGAAATAAAATAAAATACAATAATAATGGCAAAGAAAATAAGAGAGGGGGGAATAAAACTCAAGAAGAAAGTGGTGCTCAGCCATACAGTTGCTCACAGTCTGCTGACAAATGCTCAGCCTGTCCCCAAGCAGCAATCAGCCCTTCCCAACCAACTCCCCCAGTTTATGTACTGAGCATGATGCCATATAGTGTGGGATATCCCTTTGGCCAATTCAGGTCCCAGCTGTGCTCCCTCCTGGCTTCTTGTGCACCTGCTCACTGGCAGAGCATGGGAAACTGAGAAGTCCTTAATTTAGAGTAAGCCCTGCTCAGCAAGAACTAAAACATCAGTGTGTTATCAACATTATTTTCATAGTGAATCCAAAACACAGCACTGTACCCAGTCACTAGGAACAAAATTAATAATCCCAGCTGACGCCAGGACAAAGACTCATGTTGGAGCAGTGAACGTGTTCATTGGAGGACTGTGCTGGGGGGCGGGGAGGAGCAGCAGAGACAATGTGTGATGAACTGACCGCAGCCCCCATTTGTCATTCTCTTGCATGGCTGGGAGGGGAGGAAGTAGAGAATTCAGGAGTGAAGTGGATTTTAAGATTTCGTTTTTATTTCTCATTATTCTGCTCTGATTTGACTCATGATAAAGTCAGTTAATTTCCCCAAGTTAAGCCTGTTTTGCCTGTGAGAATAACTGGTGAGTGATCTTCACCCCATGAAGTCAGGTCAGTGTTGATCTTCTGGAGGGTAGGAATGCTCTGCAGAGGGACCTGGACAGGCTGGAACAATGGGCCAAGGCCAATTACATGAGGTTCAATAAGACCGAGTTCTGGGTCCTGCACTTTGGCCACCACAAGCCCATGCAGTACTACAGTCTAGGGGCAGAGTAGCTGGAAGGCTGCCTAGTGGAAAAGGACCTGGGGATGCTGGTTGACATCCAGCTGATCATAAACCAGCATGTGGCCAAGAAGGCCTATGTCATCCTGGCCTGTATCTGCAGTAGTGTGGCCAGCAGGACCAGGGCAGTGATTGTCCCCCTGTACTCAGCACTGGTGAGGCCACACCTCGAGTGTTGTGTCCAGGTCTGGGCCCCTCACTACAAGAAAGATATTGAGGGGCTGGAGTGAGTCCAGGGAAGAGCAGTGGGGCTGGTGAAGGGTCTGGAGCACAAGGGTCTGTGAGGAGCAGCTGAGGGAGCTGCGAGTGTTTAGCCTGGAGAAAGGGAGGCTCAGGGGAGACCTTATCCCTCTCTACAGCTACCTGAAAGGAGGTTGTAGCCCAGTGGGGGTTGGCCTCTTCTCTCAGGCAACCAGTGCCAGGACAAGAGGAAATGGCCTCAAGCTGTGCCAAGGGAGGTTCAGGTTGGACATCAAGAAGAAATTCTTCACAGAAGGGGTGAATTAGATAATGGAATGGACTGCCCAGGGAGGTGTTGGAATCACTGTACCTGGAGGTGTTTAAGGAAATACTGGATGTGCACTCAGTGCCATGGTCTAGTTGACAAGGTGGGGTTCAGTCATAGGCTGGACTCTGTGATCTCAGAGGTCTTTTCCAACCTAATTGATTCTGTGATCTCTCCCTGGCCTTACCTTGATCCTGAGCCTTCTGTTACATTTTCTCTTCCCTGTCCAGCAAAGGAGGGGAACGATAAAGTGGCTTAGTGAATATCTGGCATCCAGCCAGGGTCAGTCCAACACACCAGGTTTATTTGCTTGCATTATGTTTATTTTCTGCTAATATTCAAATGTAATTGGATGACTTGCTGAGAGGGTTTCTTGAACTGGTCAAACCACATTTGATCAAGCACCTGCTCCTGAAACTCCAGTACTTTTCAAGCGTGAAAGGTCATCTTCCAGTCTGGTCATCTTTCAGGCATTACCAAAGGACACTAGAGATGGAAACTGAGCAGTCTTGTAGGAATGGAAGAGGTTTCGTAGTTACTGATTTGGGGTGTTTTCCTCCTTCTGCACCCTTAGAACTGCAAAAGCAAGAGGTTGTGGGAATATTTTTAAAAATAAGTAGCTTTCTGCTTTTGTATAATTTAATTTCATTTACAAACATCATGACCTCCTGTATAAATTTTCTCATTCTTAAATATTTGTATCTATCTGCTAAAGAGTTGTCTTCTCACTGCTTGTACCGCAAACCTACCAGATCCATGAGGGTAGTTGTCTTCTCTAACTGTGTGCTGGGAGATGTTTTTGGTTCTGTTTTCTCCCATTTGGACATGCCCACTTTTTATTGGTTTTAGTTATTTGCCTGAGTATTCCTGTCTTACAGTATCTTCCTTTTAAGTCCAGGTGCTGAATATTAAGAGTGCTTTAATCCTTTCATTTTCTGTTTGTTTTAAATGTTTCTCTGATGTTGGGCACTGACTAACACCTTAGGTAATCATGGTGTATTTGTCTCTTGATAAAATATGCCTGTTGCCACTGCAGTCTTGGAAGCAGAGCTAGGAAGAGGCTAGTGTTAGCTCTCTATGGAATTAAAGGAAATTCTCCAAGCTCTTCTTGTTTCATAGCAGGGGCAGAAAACCTCATGAAAAGCACTCCATTTGAGCTTGAGAAACTACAAAAGCTGTATAAATAAAAGTTCTTGACAGCTGCTACATATAGTTTCTGTCACTAGGGCAAATCAGGGAGAATCTGATGAGATAGTAAGGTGTACATAATACTCTATGGTTTTACAAGGTGTTAGTTTGGCATGGTTTGTTTTATGCCATCTCTCATTTAAGACCAATAAAAGAAATCCAGCCTTATTCAGTCATTGTATGAACTTTAAGAACATTATTAAATTCCTTTTTAGAGGAGTACTATTTTACTATTACATTACCATTACATACTGTTAGATTTTTTTATTACGTTCTGGTAATCAGTGGCCAAATTCAAATTCAGTAGTCCTGTTATCATCAAAGGGAGAATGAAAACAAGGCAGGCAGCTGCTTCTGTATCAACTGATAATTCCTGATAACTGACTAGAAGAAAACATGTATTGCCCACCTATTTTTGTAAGGTAGTTTGTAGTATATGTACTTCCTTTCGTGTTTGGGGGGTAGTCTTGTTGGTTTGGTTTTTGTTCCTGTTTTTCTTACTGCACACCAAGCTACAACTTGGTTTGATGCATTTCCAGGGTTAAAAATAATGTCCTGATGAGCTTGGGCTAGGATGGCCTGCACTGGCAGTGCCTGTAGCCCTCCTGGAGAAGACAGCCAGGCTCTTTTCGTCTGTAATGGGACATTTGCCTAGAAACCATGTTGAATCTCAGATTTAATGTGGTTTGGAATAAACATAAAAGGGAAGGGAAGGCAAATATCACTGTCTGGGGAAAG
>NW_008239080.1:7089877-7110979 GCF_000691975.1 Corvus brachyrhynchos
AGTGTAGGTTTCCTGTCAACCCACCCCCACTTCAAGGCTGGCTCCCTAGTGCTGAATGTCCAAAATTAGTGATGAGAAATCATACTTAGCTGCTTCTCTGCAAGATAATTAAATAATCTTGTCTTTTCAACAACTGTGTTTTTTGTTTGTTTGCTTGGTTTTCTCTCTGAAAAAAACAAGCCACTTGAAGGATAGACACAGAAGGAATATTTTCTCCACAGCAGAACTGTTTTCTAATCTGGGATGTTTTAATGAATATTGGCTGAAGAATTAAAAAGACGAAACAAACACAAACAAATCCCGTATTTTCACTATACCACCATCATCAACACCCCCCAAAAAAATCCATCTGCTCACTGAGGTACCAGTGAACTCAGGAGTTTTGGAGGGATTTGTTGGTTGTCCTTTTTTTTTTTTTTTTGTCTTACTTGAGGTGCAGTTTGGTTTAGTGGCAAGCTGAGAATAACATTTGTGTTTTGTGGTACTCTCTAATTCTTATCCTTGGAAGAGGAAAGCCTGTGTACAACTGGCATTCAGGACAGCAAGCAGAAATGCTGATATAGAGCTGAAGCCTGTTGTATAACGTTATGACAGTGGTACAGAGGTACATTCCCATCTAAGTTTTCCTCTGATCTGTGAGTACGTAAACTGCTAAGACAAAGGGAGTTTTAAGACTGATCCCTCTCTGCATTATTTAAATTCATAAAGTGTTGGTTTGCAAGGCCCAGAGGATAAGATCTGCTACTAGAAATATGTCTTCTGTTTGATGCTGCTCTGAGTGAATTTCACAAAAATACTACTTTTCTGCAAGTATTTCTTTTCTATTTTTTTGCTGAGTTCTGGCCGCTAATGCAGAAAAAGCTGGACTTTTTTTTTTTTAATGAAAGTTACAGTAGATACACAGATATTCTTTTATTTTCCACAGTTTTTCAGGACCAAAGGCATCTTGAAATGTTCTTTAAAACAGGATTAGCGTCACATAAAACAAATGTTAAATCTACAATAGTGTCTGACTGTTGTTCTAAGTAAGTAGGTTCCTGGCTTATTTCCTGAAGGTGCATTACTCACCCATGTGTATTCTAGATGTTAACTCGGTTTTCTTTGATTCTGGCAAGTGTTTGTATATTTAGCCTCACCATGGAAGCATTATGGTCTGAAATCTTTTAATGAACATGGAAATGGCATGGAAAGAAGCTTCTAATATAAATGCTACTGGTAGGTGGGGCAGAAATGTGCCCAAGACTTAGGGTGAAAACCCGCACAAAACCAACCAACCAACCAAAAAACCCTGAAGCTTTTAGTATATAAATAATTATATTATATACTTGATTTTAAATGTAGGAAGACTGTGCTTCTTGTATGATTATAGAAATTGTGATAGCAATTGTACATCTTCCAACAGGTAACATTTCAGGCTTGCAGCATTTCTGAAGCAAGGTATCTTTATGATCAGCTAGCTACAATTTGTCCCATTGTGGTAAGTAATGGACATCTGTCAGATGAACTCTTCCTTAGTGGCAAAACCACCGTATGTAAAAAAAACAATATCCAAATTGCAAGCTCACAAATTGGGTACTCTGGGAGAAGATGCTTTCAAGAGTTGTGTTAACTATTTAATGTGCAGATGACACCACAAAACAGATGATATCTGTTCCTTCTTGGCCCTTGTGTCTATTTCTTCTCCTCCGCTCTCACTCCCACATGCATGAGACTCTTGTTAAATAGTTTCAGAAATAGATTTGGGCAGTTTTTCATGAAAACAAGTCAAGCTTGCTCCTTAAAACAATTTTTGATTTTTCAACTCTGGTGTTATAGAGGGTTTCAGCTTAAGTTGTGTAAATCTGTCCCTTTTATAAGCATGTTGTCATAAACAGCTTCTTATAATGGGAGTTACAAAAATAAGGTAACTGTCTGGTCTGGATGATGAGTAGATCCTGCCCCAAGTGAGGTACGTTCCAGCTGTGTTACTAAGGTGTTTGGCCAAACAAAAATAAACCAAATAAAATGATTGCCAGGTGAACTGTGTGAGCAGAATACTTGCTGATTTGTGTCAGAAATGCTACTGCCAGTATCATTTTTGTGTTCCTTAAACACTGATCTGTAGAGGTAAAACATTTGGGGAGTGTCAGATGCCACTTCAGGAATGGTAACCCTTCACCCAGGCGTTTTTTGGAGGGAGCAGTTGAGATATTTCTGGCTTTGGCTGTTTGTTAAACTGAAGTATATATACTTCAGTCCCTTCTGGACCAGCATGTTCCCTTTCCAGTGGGGTTGTATTTTGCTTTTGGTTCCTTGGCCTGTCCTTTGTTTTGATATCGGGCTGTTTCATTGTAGATGGCGTTGAGTGCTGCATCTCCATTCTACAGAGGCTACGTGTCTGACATTGACTGTCGCTGGGGAGTGATCTCTGCTTCCGTGGATGATCGAACGCGGGAGGAGAGAGGGCTAGAGGTAAGTCATGTTACCTAGTAGGTGTCTGGGGTTTTTCAGGCAAAAAAGTTAAATCTCCTTTAGTATGAAATTCTGCTTGTGCTCATCAGAATCACTAACCAGGGAATGTGATGGTCTCTGTGGTAAATACAGGAGAGATGGTGTAAACACTCACCTTGGTTGGATAGTGTGTTAACAGATAAATATTTTTAGTTAGGTGTGGAATCCTAGTCTTCCACAGCTGGCTGAAAAGGGTCCCCTGTATGAAACTTTCCAATTTGTGCTTGAGCCCAAAAGGCAAAAATTGCACTAAATTAAATAGCAGGTGCTGCTGAGTAGAATAAACTAGAACTATATGAAGAGAGCCAGGTGTCAGAACTTGAAGAGTTTCTCTAAGCAGGAATTTTCATTCAAGGCACTTAAAAAATTACATAAAGTAAATAATTTTTAAAATTTACTTGAAAGAATTCTTGAACTACATATTTTAAGGGCAGCTCTAACAGTGTGCACATAGTGAAACTGTTGGTATGTGTTTAATGCTTTCCAGGTGCTTGGGGTAATGGTATATTACATCAGGAAAGCGTTTCCACTGCTAGAGAATTCTAGTCAATGTGTGAAGACTGATTTTTTGCTCAGATACATACATCTGCAAACAAAATAGTCGTAATTCCAGAATCACTTTATATTGAGCTTATTTAAGACTCGTGCTTTTAATAATTTTAATTGAGGCTGTAGGGTTTTTTAAATAGGATTATAATTCTCAAAGTGTCATTAGTGAGCAAAACTTAGGTAACATTGTTAACAAGCTGTTAAAATATTGTATTCTTAAATTATATAGCCACTGAAGAACAACCATTATAGAATCAGTAAATCCAGATATGATTCCATAGACAGTTATCTATCTGAATGTGGTGAGAAATACAATGACATTGATTTGACAATAGACAAAGATATCTACGAGCACCTAATAAAGGAAGGTAAGTGTTTGCTTCATTATGAGCAGGTTAAGAATTATGTTTGCAATGTGTGGGATATTTTATGTTTATGTTCTTGTTTGTTGCAAGCATTGTGCAGCCCTCAGAGTGACTTCTACTCAGGAAGTATCTGTGTAGAGTGGTCTTAAGAGTTTTTTAAAAAGGATTCGTTTGTAACAGAAACTGTCCCTAATGCATCAAACTGAGTTTCTCAAGCTGGAATTAAGGTTTTATTTTTATGGAGAGAGCAGAACTGCTGTAGGAAACATGGCACAGAATGCATCAGGAAACAGGAAAAATGGCAGCCACACCAATATTCAGCTGCCATTTCCAAACAAGAACCTGTTTATTTTTGGGTTTTTTTCTCTTCTTAATCATCACCTTCCTTCCTGAAGTCATCATTTAAACTTTAACAGGATGTGGTGGGTTGAGGTAGCATTGCAGTGTTAGATATTTTCAGTCTTGTAAAAAAAAAATCATTTCCTACAACCTATTTTGATGTGTGTGAATTGTTTGTTTGAATTTTCATTTTGTAGGTATTGACCATCTTTTGGCACAGCATATTGCACACTTGTTCATTCGAGACCCATTGACTTTGTTTGAGGAGAAAATACATCTAGATGATGCAAATGAATCCGACCATTTTGAGGTTACGTTTGATTTAGAGGAATTTAATAAACATGTATATATGATTGGTTATTTTTATAATGCTACTTAATTGGAAGATGGTTGTATTAGCTAAGAATTTTTTCATTGATTTTTCACTTCAACTAGTTCTTTAGCATATGACTGCAGTTATAAGCACATTCATTTATTCATTTTATCTTTTATTTAGAAGGTGATGGCTTATAGTTTAAACCAAATAAAATATGAAGAGCCTAAATTATAGCTATGTATATAAATGTTAAGGGGAACTGTTAATTTTTAAGGCTTCCTAAAAACTGGTTTGTATTTTATTTATGTAGAAAGCTCCCTTTTACAGCTTTATGAGATAATAGCTATGGTCATATTAGGCCTTTTTAGTTTGGGATGTGTCAGCTCCTCATGAAAAAATAAAGTCAGCTGCATGTTAGTCCCTTAGTGTCTTGTACATAATACTCAACAAAAATAGCATGAGAAAGTACAACATATTTGTTCCTAGGATGGGTAGTTAGTTGTACTGTAGGCTTTAGGAAGTTATGGCACTTACTTTGGAACCACTTCTCTAGCCTGATGCACTGTTCCAAGGAAAATACTAGGACTCTAGTTATCTGCTTATTTTTCTTTGATTATATTATAGAATGATGTGTATCTTGATTGTGACAGATTATTTCATGTGCTTTGCAGAATATTCAGTCTACAAACTGGCAGACAATGAGGTTTAAGCCACCACCTCCAAATTCAGATATTGGATGGAGAGTGGAATTCAGACCTATGGAGGTAAGGAAGACATCAATATGTACAAGAGCACATTTCCTTTTAAGTGGAAAAGTACCAGGCATTCTGCCATCCAGTATCAAACTCCTATTACTTGTGCTGTGTTTTCTTCCCTTTGATTCGCTAGATGCAAGTGAAGTGGACAGCAGTATTTAATCAGACATGGACTGTGGGAATGTAACTGACAGGAGAATTCACTGCAGCACAGCAACGCATGCTAATGCATTTGGGGTGATGGGGAAAGGAATTAGGCTTGTATTAAAGCAGCAGTAAACAAAGCCCCATTTAGCTTCTAGAGACTGTATTTTTCCAGTACATTTCCTGGTACTGAACAATTCCACTGTCAGAGTTTTGTTTCTTTCAGAAGTGCTTTTATTCTATAGCTGTCTGTTTCTAAGCTCTCTGAATTTAATCCTTTTACAGTGGAAATTTAAAAGCTACTATACTTCTGTAATTAGACAGAGAGCCTGAAGGTGCAGGTTATTAGATAGTCTTTAGAAACACAAGTGTGCTTTGGCATCAAATTGCAGGGTTGATTGAGTTTGTTGAAGCGTGTGCGTGCACTGTGCGCTGGAAGTCACTGCTGGTGATTGCGTGTGTGCATCAGCCCTCGGCGAGTGCAGTGTGTGTGAACACAAGTACCAACATGAACATCCGAGTCAAACTGTTCTAGGCTGTCCTTGCTGTTTGACTACTTGCATGAGTGTGTTCCCACTAAAGTAATTGAATCTCTAATCCTTTCATGTCTAGGTCCAGTTAACAGACTTTGAAAACTCTGCATATGTTGTGTTTGTGGTATTGCTAACCAGAGTGATTCTGTCATATAAACTGGATTTTCTCATTCCTTTGTCCAAGGTAAGTATGGAAGATCAGATCTATTAGAGCTAAATGTAAAGGATTTGCATCAAGTCTGATTTTTATCCCCTGCAAGCTAGGATATTGTGCACTTACAGAACAGTCATTTTTGTCTTTCAGTCAGTTTTCATCTGTACTGGTAGTTTGAATTTCAACTCTACAGTGTTAAACAAATATTTTACTGCTGTCTCATGAAATTAAACACAGACAAATGCTGTAGGAATTTCTGTGATGCCTAGCAGTGTCTGCAGAAATGTTGTGAAATACCACTGTCACAGGCTGCTTGGAGGCTGGGAAAGGGCATGTTTTCTCCATTTTACATGCAGGGGGAGAATAACCTGTGGAGGTCAAAATAAATGCTTCAGACTTACCTTAGCATGGATATTGCCTGCATCTCATGCTCTTACTCTGTGTTATGTTTGTGTCTGGTGGAGAGGGAAAGGAGGAGCTCAGCATGCTTAGTGTTACACAGTTACTTGAGTGGAAACAAATACTGCTGGTTCTGGTCACAGCTGTGACTTGTCTTTAGACAGAAGAGCCATGCAAAATGTACTTTTTCCTTAATCTTGCCCTCAAAATTGCTGAACTGTTTTGTGTGAAATTGTCCTTGTGTGTCCTCTTTCTGAGGCACTTGACCAAAAAATGTCTTTTTAGATAGAGACTCTTGCAATGTTATAGGTAACTTTGAAAAAGATCTTGTAGGGCAGAAGGCTTTTGACGCTATGCTGGAAAATCCAGCATAGCCATAGTATCCCGTGGCTTTTCATAGAGTTTTTTAATTAAAATGGAGAAAAATACTGAAGTCATAAATTTACAGTAATCATACCATGCATTTGGTATGACTCCCTGAAGTCAGGGAGTTCAGACTTCATAAATAATGCAGCAATTTAGAACTTAGATTACATAATTGCATTGTTATTTGAGTGTCTCAAAAGCACAAAATTTTTAACTACCAGTTAAGAGTGAATAAGAGATCAGGTGCTGAAAGAACCTGAACAGAATCATAGGGCTGGGGGGTTTAAAATTGCTTGAGCTTGCCAAGCAATTTGGCAGGTAATGCAACACAGAATTGCACAACCATTGGTAAGTCTGCCTCTTTCAAGTAAAATAATAGGGGGTTATGGGGCTAATCTCACACTAATCTTGGCTGTCTGATTGAATGCGGTTGAACGCTCGTCAGCTGGGACTGGAGTTCTTTCAAACTTTCAAGACAGCCTGTTGTGTAAATAGGTTTCATAATGTAAAATGAATTGAAAACAAAGCTTTGAAAGGTAAGAAGTGAAGCTTTTGCATAGTCTTTAATTAAAGGTCAGACAAGAATTCAGCAAATCATATCTCTTTTTCTGAAGACAATATGGTAAAGCTAATGCCCAAAAGCTGTATGATGTTAATTCCCTGAGAAAAGACCAACCACAGAACTTGGACAAAATCTTCCATCCAGAAAGATAGAGCAATGCTTATGTCATTTGCAGAGCATATGTACTTTGTACTTTGCAGGACTTTCAAGAGGCCTGAAATTTAGAACTTCTTTGCTAGCAATCTAAGTTGAAATACCTAACAGATGTTTGGGAATGGAATAGATACAATTCCCATGCAAAGTTACTTGAATGCTGTTTCTGAAAGTTTGTTTAATACAGTGATAATTCTTCTAAAGACAGTGATGATTTTGTTAATAAAAGCAGCAAACTATGGGTAGGGAAATTGAAATTTTCTTCTTCCGTACTTATTTAAATTGCATCTAAATATGCAAAGAAGTAATCATAAATGTTCCTGTGTTTTCATCCAAACTTAAATTAGCATAGCATGTTCTAACATGATACTGTCACCTATTCTGCTGGAGACCCAGTTTCATTAAATGTCATCTATTCATGGGTTTGTCCTGGACACTTAAGAATGAAATAAAACTTACCTTCATAGCTTGTGTGATGAAATAGTAAGAAGTATAGTATAGTAAGAAATACAGATGTTTCAACTTGTGAAACCCAAATGTGACAGTTTGGTAGAATCCTACTTTTTAAAAATGTCATAGATCTCTGAAATACTTTTTTTGCCAGGTGGATGAAAACATGAAGGTGGCCCAGAAAAGAGATGCTGTCCGACAGGGAATGTTTTACTTCAGAAAAGATATATGCAAAGGTATCACATCAAGTAATCTGACTAACACTGTTGTGGATGTTTAGAGCATGTCTTGCCTTTTAACCATTTTTTCCTTTCCCTTTGTCACACATGAAGGTGGAAATGCTGTTGTGGATGGATGTGGCTCTGCACAGAATGGGACAGGCACCGACACAGAAGAGTACACCTTAATGAGCATTGATACAATTATCAATGGGAAGGTCATAGCCTCTTCTACCCGGAACACATTCTGTTCTACCCTCCCAGAAACCAGACTGAGTGTGTTTTATGCTGATTCTGTTCTCTTACACAGGAAGGAGTCTTTCCTGGTTTGATCCCAATTTTGAATTCCTATCTTGAAAACATGGAAGTGGATGTGGACACAAGATGCACCATCCTAAACTATCTGAAGCTAATAAAAAAGAGAGCCTCTGGTATGTTTGACATTTTTGGACATTGACTTTCTTGGCCTTTTTCTACTTTCAGTTGGATAAAACTGACAGCAGCTGTGGATGTCTCGTTAGCTGTTCAATCATTAGAGTAAAGGATTGGAGTGTGTTCTCTGGCTTAAATCTTGTCCTGTCTATTTTTGATTTTTAATGTTTAGTGATCCATTTTAGAACTTAAATTAGGAGTAACTGATAGAGTACAATCATGGTTTAGAGAGTAGTATATACCCAGTCCTTGATGGTGCTTTTCAACATGATTTACTGCTGCTTTCACCAGTTACTGCTGCTTTTGCCACTGTATTGTCCACTTTGTAGTAGTTTAAACATACACTAGTCCACTTTGCCCTGTCATTTGAGTGTTGTGAGAGTATTTGAGGTTGGGTCTGATAGCTTGCCTGGTATTACTGGTGTGACTCCAAAGCTGGCTGCTCCAAAGCAGTCGTAAGTCTAAACTCAGGTCTGCTAGACCATGGGACCTAGGCTTTAGCTCACTGATTAGAAAGTCCTTCCGCATGTAGCAGAACTTCTTCAAGGCAGAGCAGACTCTTTCACTGGCTTCCCACGTTGCAATGTTTTTCAGGAAAGGTGTATAATGACTGTTTATGTTTCTTCTTAAAATGCAGCCATATAGTGAGTAAAAGATGCAAGCTAAACTTAATTCAGAACTGTGTGCTTAGCTCAGCCTGCAGCAGCTTTTTAACTTTTTCTGTGTAAACCCCCTGTATACCTGCACTGATGTAAATTTAGTTAGATGGTTAATTTTAGCCTCATAAGTCAAGGCTTTTTTTTTTTCTTCCCCTCCCCCAGTTCTAAACTAAAGTGTTGCATTCCTTTTTAATTCTTGAAAATTGCTGTAGAATCTTTTAGGTAAAGACCTTTCTAAAGCTGAGGTGGAAATCGGAATTGTGTCTTATCTGGTAATTCACTACTTTAGCAGTACTTCAGAGTGGTAACATGTTTTTAAATGTTCCCTTGTCTGTTGGGTTTTTTTTCCCTTCAGAGAAATGCTGTTGAAAAAACAAGGAATGCATAAGTCTAGCACAGTCTTTTTCCTAAGGCCTAGTGACCTGGGTCCAACCCCAGCTGCAGGTGTTACCCACCAAAGAAAAACTTCACTACCTCGTGTAAAGTTGCAGTCATTGCAAAAGTCAGCTCCTGTATTTACACAGACCTAAGAGCTGTGAGAGTAGGTAGATAAGAGTCTAGGGTTTATAGTTCAGCTCTTATGAACTTATGAAATGACTTCTAAATGAGGCTTCTTAAGTGTCGCGGTATCCCACAGCCGTAGGGAGGAGAAGAGAGATCCAGCAGGCAGGAATTGTGCAGCAAGATTGATTTATTTAATTATTTTACAACTCTTTTGTAGACTTTTTTCTTCATAGTCTAATTGGTCAAAGGATCAGCCACCCCTTGGGGTGATTGGCTAAAATCCATTGTCAAAATATTTTTCTACTATACTATAAACAAAGGTTTGCAAGGTCACAGGTGTTCATAGTATATAGTTTATATATTATCTACTAATATCTTCTGTGAGAGAGAAAAATATCTCACAGGACTGGAAAGAAGCAAGAAAAATTCTTGCTAGCAGCATATTTGTATCCACACTTAAGAACTAGAACGCACAGAATAAAAAAACATTAGGTATTGTATTACTGTGCCGCGATGATTCTCAGTTGGAAGTTTTTGATTATTCTAGTTTACTCTCGATATTAAATCAAATGCTCCTGATCTGCAGCCTGTTTAGCATGAGTCATATCCACAAAGAGTGGCCATTTTTCAGATTTCTCAAATGGTGAACACAGCACTCATGAGTTAAGACCACTGACACCTTAGCTGCTGTGGCTGTAACCTTGCCCCGACATCATTCATTTGAGCTTCAGTCACATCCTCTCCTGCAGCACAGCAAGGCATTACTATCCTGGTCTCTGTTCAGATGGTGTGTGACTGCCACCACTCAGTGAGACTACAGATTTGCTAGGCAGGCAGCAGCTGCTGACCACCACCAAATATTAATGAAAGCAGTACTGAAGTAGCAGCAGCAAGCGGTCCTTGCCCTGGTGTGCTCTCCTGGCTCCTGGCTGCCTGCAGTGCAGTAATCAGAGCTTGATGAGCGTTCAGAAATGTGATTTCCATTATCTTTGCCTTACCTTTCTTGAAGCAGTTACACTTTTGGTCCCCCTAAAGTCATACAGTAAAATTGACACAGCTCTATTATATGCTTTTTGCAAAAATGAATTCTGTAATTTTTCGTGTTTAAGTGCTCTTCACAGGTACTCCATGATACGCCTTCTAGTTCTGTGTTGCAGAATCATGTTTGTCTACTCACTTGTCATCAGCATTCATAATTGTGCACACTTCTCCAGTATATTGTTGCTCCTGAACTTACAATTGGCTTTGTCTTGTCTCTCCTTGCCTGGAAGGTGTCTCACACCTTTTGTCAGTTGTGGTGCCTATCCCACGATGTACTTTGGAGAGCCGCCGGCTGTGCTCCCAGTGAAGGTGTGCAGGGTACAGCGGGACGAGGATGAGGAGTGCCTGGGCTGCCTGGCCACTAGGTGTCTGTGTTGGTGTGTGCTGGACGGCTCCGCCAGCACTGACACCTGCACGGCTTGCAGTTCAAACATGAGTCTCTTTTTAAGCCTTGCTCAGCTCATCTCCTGACTCCACTGACTTTCTTGCAGGCCTCCTGCTTCTTGTTGGTGTCAGAAAGTTTTCATGTTGAGATTTTAGTGTCTTCAACAAATAAAGCCCCTTGGGTAATTTTTTTTCTGCCCGCTTATGTAGAAGTGTAAACTATGACCTCATTCCTTTAAAACATTACTTCTGGTTTTTGGAGCACATTTTGATTTCTAGTAACCTTTTTTGTTCTGCTTTTCTTTCCTGTACATTTTGCAATTTTTCTGATTTGTCTTTGTGTACATCTGTTCAAAACCACTGCTAGGATATTTTCACATAGTGTTGGATTCTTTTTACTTTTTATTTGTGTGTTCCTTCATGCTTTCTCTAACTTGATTCCTCTTGGCTTTTATAATATTCTTAAACCAAAGACTTCTGTAGTAGAAGCCCTTGACTCTTTCCACTCTCGTAACGAAGCTGATGTTCCAGTAGCTAGCCATGAAAGTTTTTCTAGGCTCTTTGAGCATCCCATCAGCCCATCTTAATGTCTTGCTGTCAGAGCTACCTTAAATTTGTAGTATTTAAGGTTTGATTGCACATGCTGCGTTCAGGAGCAACATTCAGCAGCCTGGACACTGGTGTCCAGCCAGTCCCCAGCTGCTACTTCATAGGGATACCAGTCTCCTGCAAGGGGTGTGTGTCATTGGGTGACCTTGTATAGAGGTGCTGGGGACCCTTCAGTACCTGCTGACCAACCCAAGAACTGTGTAGTGAAGCAGAGGCACTGTGTACAAACCAGAAGTTGGTATGATTTGGAACCAGCCTATTTTTTGCTAGAGTAGCTGCCAGAGGGAGAAAGAATAGTAAGCCAAGGCTGACTGATCAAAACTAGCAGCTCGGTTGGATGGATCAACTACAAAATTATTTTATATAAATGAAGTAGTGCAGAGGTGTCTGTTGATTCATCTCAGACAGATTCTCTGTTAAATGAAATGTTTAAGACCTTTTGCTGTACAATCTGTTGGTAGCACCTGCTCCACCTGCTACTTCCCTCTGCATTATGTCACTGGAACATGTAAAAGTTTGAAAATCGCACCAGATAAGTGGCTTTTAGACCATCTGGGTTATGTCAGCATAATTGTGCCTGCAGTTCAGCCATATTTGAAAAACAAAAAGTATAGGAATGTGTTTCTCATGAAAGCATGGGCTACTCATTGTGTGTATAGTGCACAGAACTCTAGATGTTGTACTGCTAAATTAGTGTATAAACTGTGGAATTTAACTTCCTCTTGCCCACAGGAGAATTAATGACAGTTGCTCGATGGATGAGGGAATTTATCGCACAGCATCCAGACTACAAGCAAGACAGTGTGATAACTGATGAAATTAATTACAGCCTTATGTGGAAATGCAACCAAATCGCACAAGGCCAGGCAGAGTGTCCTGAACTGTTGGGGGTAGGATTCAATAAGAAACAAAGTGGAAACAAAACTGACTCTTTGTAATGAATGAATGAATGCTTCTTAAATAATAAAAACTTTAAGCCTTTTAGCAAAGCACTAGCAAAGATACTGTGAATCTGGTACAGTTTCATGGTGTGAAGACCAAAACAGGGATACTGCACTATAAAATGGGCCAATCTGCCTAAATTCTCATTTAAGGCATCCTAAAATAGGCATATTCTTATTGTTAAGGTTTATACAATGTACATGTAAATAGTAAAATATTTTTATGATTAACATCAATGTATTTTAATAACATTGTAACTAAAGTTATTGTGAATTAGCTTGTAACTTTTTTATGCTTAATATAGAAAGAAAAATTGTCCTGAACAGCTTTGTAAATGTAATGGTACTTCTATATTATATGCATTCCAGTTACTGAATGTTTACTGTAATTTTTTTAACCTGGAATGTGCTACGTAATTTACCTTATTGTGTAAGAAAAAAAAAAGTCCTTCTGGATCTACCTGAATCACAGATACTTCTTCCTTCCATTTGGGTTTTGAAAGTATGTAAGAACAGACAAATATATGTGCATCCCAGTTGTTAATCTTACAGCAGTTTCTCAGTTGCCACAAGACCTGCATCCACTTGTAAACTGTAAAACTCAGAGGAACAGATCTGTCTTTATTCAGATAATGCAAGTCAGGCTGCCTGCAGATGCACAGTTATTTTCTTCCCCTCTGAAATAAGCTGTATGCTGTCTCAGTTCAGAAATCTGCCAGATGATTTCACCAAAAAAGTAGTAATGGGAGATGTGTCAAAAGAGAGGAGGAAATGAGAGCTGGACATACAGCTCTCTTCACAAAGGAACCAGAGACAGCTGCTCTGGACTTCAGCCTGCTTGACTGCTCTTCTCCCACACTGCTGGTGTTCCCATAGTCGACAATGACTGCAGCACAAAACCAAACTTCTGTCCATTCTTCCTAAAGATGGAGTTTCTCATTTTATTAATTATAAGTATTTTTGTCAGCATGTTTTAATTCCTGTAGGCTAATTTATGTAGCTGGCTGGGGTTACCTACGTAGCTGTAGTTATGGACAACTTAATCCCCTCTAGAAAACAGTTTCAAGAGAAATTTTGGAATGCACTAATCCTTTGAATTGGAAGCTGGTGCTGGGAGTGACTGTAAAGTATTTAAATTCAGCCATTGCATCTGTAAATAAAGCAAACTTAAGGGGCCTTTTTGATTTAGCTTCATAACTGATTTCTAGAAGTGAATTGCATTAGGGGTAGAAGATGCAAAGCTTTAATGCAAGCATATATAAATACCTAAGATGTAATGATTCTTTTAAAAGAACTAATGGAGAAACTGCAGTGAGAGATGCACTAAGAAGAAGCTTTTATGTACTGAATTACACTTTGTTCTGTGTTCACAGGTGTGCTTTAGAGAATAAAAAGAATGCTCTTTTTCTGCAGTGGTGAATTTGTTTTAATTAAGGTGTAGGCATATGCCAATTTAGTTTCTGTAATAAGGAAATAAAAATAAAATTTGCAGTATGTGTTGGTCACTTCCATGACTTGAATCCGCACTTTCAGATTCAAAAAAGGAGGAGTTGCATACCTGGCAAGTACAACTCACCCAGACTCACTTTGTTCACAGTGGAGCTTTTCAGGACTCAGACAAATGGTCTGCCACTTCTACAGCATAGAAGTCCTTGCTATTGTCAAGGTAGCATCTCTCTGATTGCACAGCATGTGCTGCTGTGCTTTGAGGACCCCTAAAAATAGTTGGAATGCTTTTCTGCTGGTACTGCATCAATACATGTCCTTATTCCCTTTCAGTTGACATTGAATCACCCTTCTGGCAGACTATGTGTCCTGTGAGAGAACATTTTGTCATGATGTCCTGAAAGTTGTGGCTGGAAGTTTCCCTCCTGACTTGTGTGCATGTTTCCAAAAGGGATGAGTGAGATCAAACAGAGCTGCTGCTGTTTTTTGAGACATGCATGGTTGTAGTGTCTAAGCATCTTACAGTCACTAGATGAAGAGTTGAAGTATGTGATCCAGTCTTTTTTTACAGTGTCGTGAGGGCTCTCACAGGGCAAACCAGAGTTGCTGCAGGGAGAGGGGGCAAGCTTTGCCGCTAGTTTTGAATACAACTTAGAACAGAGCCACCTCTCTCTGTGCCCACTCTGAGGTAGAGAAGCAAACCCTAGTCCAAGCCTCAAGTGCTGGCTGACTTTTTTGCAGAGAGCATGAGGAACTCCTTTGGGCTATGAATTCAGGACTTTTGGTCCTCCAATCATGAAGTGGTTTCATGGAAATAATGACCTTTCCAACAATCGTGAGCAAAGGGAGGGGAAGAAGCATCAGACACGTGAGGTGAACTGTGATTGATTCCTTGCCCAAAGACTTTAACTGTGCAGCAGTTGTGGCACTTTCAGTGATCATTGTGTTGGCCCCAGTTCATCCCAGTAACATGCTTCATGCCTTTCACTCAGTTTTCAGCTAGGAGATTCCATTGTGATCTCCAGAGGTCTTGATGCTATGAACTCTGATGCCAGTTTTCTCTTGAGTCAGACTACTTATGTTCAAATGTCTTTGTTTCTGGATTATTATAGCTATGCTTTTATTATAGCATGCATCCTTCAAATGTCTCCTTTTGTGTGTGCACAGAGCTCTGCAAGCAGCTTGCCTTTCTGGGAGTGGTGCAAACCTGCTCCAGCCTGGGTTCCTCTCTCCACAGGGCCACAGGTCCTGCCAGGAGCCTGTGCTATTGTGGAATTCCCACGGGATCACAGCCTCCTTTGGACATCTGTCTGCTTTGCTGGGGGTTCTTCTAGGAGCTGCAGGTGGATCTCTGCATCCCCATGGTCTTTCATGGGCTGCAGGGGCACAGCTGCCTCACCATGCTCTGCACCACGGGCTGCAGGGGAATCTCTGCTCTAGCACCTGGAACACCTCCTCTCCTGTGACATGACACAAAGCGAAAACTAAAATCATGCTGACAGTGAGAAGGTAAAAAGTAAATTTTCCTTCACTTCCCAGTGAAGGAAATTAAGGTAATACCCAGAGCCACATTGTGCTCAAAAAAAGTGTTGGTGCATGATGGCTCCTCATTATTGACTTCTAAGAGTTTATGTTCTAGCCAGAAACATGCTAGTTTATAAAATATTTAAGCAACAACAATTTTTCTTACTCTGGAAAAAGCCCAAGCTCCTATTAAATGCAATTAGATCAAAAGTAAGCAGATTTTTATCTGATGGTACAGGATGATGGTACATATTTGGATGAAAGATCTTACAGAGTGCCTTACTATCTGTGCCTTGACTACAGCCAGTCGGTGTGGCAGTGAGGAGTTGCTTGCTGTGTGTTGCTCTGGCAGGTCATGTTCAGAAAAGGTGGCTGGGGGCAGGGAGGAGGAAAGAATGAAGGAGAGAAGCCTCTTACCATCCTGAGACGTTCCATTTTCTCCCTACTCTTTGATTTGTGCTGGGGAAGCATCTGTGCCAAGATGACCTCAAGTTCTCCAGCATTTTTCAGTTAGGTTTCTTCTTTCCCTTCAACCATTTTCTAGCTTGGACTATATTCCTTCCCGTCTGTTCCCATCCGTGCATGCACAGGCAGAGCTGGACATCTAATCCCTGCCAGCTTACTCACAACATGGGCATTCAGAGGCCAAGAACTTGGAGTGTTTTTCTTGGCACTGTAAGGGACTGAGACTCCTTGCCCAGAGACCGTCACACAGCTGCCTAATGAAAAACAGGAAAGCCTTCCAGCAAAAAAAATACCTCTCTGCTGAGGGGAAGCAAGGCTTGGCATCACCCACATTTCCTACCTTTCATCCCACTCTGCAGTGTTCCTGTGTGTTACTCATCCCACTGGCATCAGCTACAGACATCTGATTTTAAAGAGCAGTAGGACAGAGGATGGCATGGGATGTTAGTGGAGGCAGGCCAAGCTGCAAGCCAGATCTCCAGACCCCCCAGACTGTGGAGAGAAGGAGATGTGGCTGCTGTACTCTGTCTCAGACACAAGCTGGACCACTGAGCACAAACCGCTTCTGCCTGTGATTTCTCACCCCGGCAGGATGAACCAGAGCAATGCAATATAAACCCTGACGTGATCCCTGGGCTTCGGCAGTGTGACCATTGCCAGCAAAATGAAATAACCTTGGCACAGAGAGCAGAAAACCAGGCAGGGTCCTCACTGGGGTGTGATCAAGGCGCGGGAATGAGGTCGGACGAAGCTCATTGCTAAGCCCAGGGCCAGCCCTAGGTGTCCTCCTAAGGTAAGAGGCATTGCAGGGAGCTGGGAGAGGAAACAGCTGTTCTCGGCAGAGTAAAGGGGGAAAGGAGCCAGAGCCACAGCGGTATTCCAGGTCCAAATTCTCTGTGGATTTATGCCCAAGTTGCTGCTCATGGGTTTAGCCCATGAACTCCTCGCAGTGGGGTCACACAGCAGAGCAGCAGTGATTCCACTCTGTCCCTGCTGCATTCCCCCTGGAAAGGGCAAAGGGCAGCTGAAGCCAGTGGTGGGGCTGCCTGGGGACACCCCAGCTGGGAGCCCCCCAGGCAGATGTGCTCTGTAGGTGCCCTACAGGCAGGGCAGACCCCTCTATGTGTTTAAAGGGCAGTCCAGACCAGCCTGTCCCTTTCCAACTTTTGGTTTAGCCACACAATTGCTGGCAGCAAAACTGCCATGGTCCGAATTAAGACGTGTAACATCCCAGTGCTTCCGGACATGACACATCCTGAACAACCATGTGAGCCAAAGAGGTGAATTCCCCTTTTAAATGCAGTTTGCTCTTGCTCTTAAAATAATCTTTTCTAGACAACAAACTTCACTCCATGTTTTAAAAAAATATGTCCAGGCCTCCTCAGAGAATGGCACAAACCAACATATTTCAGATTTTTGTCTTTTTCCCTTTACTTCCAGTGCAGCCCAACTGGCACACATCCCACAGCTTCTTGTGGGGGAGGGATGCAGCCATTTCCAGAGAGGTATGTGAAAAGCAGAGCTCCAGAAGGGAGTGCCCACATGTGCCTGGAAATTCATTCTGACTTTCCACTTCCCACTCATCACAGCACATGTGGTGTCATCAGTGTCTGACCATTCCCACTCAGGCCACAGGGACTCAGAGAGGTGGCATGGTTAGGAAGGGAGAAGGTAGCCAGGCATCCTGCTTCAGTGTGACTCTGGCTTCCAGAAATGTGGCATGTTTGGCCCTGCCTTTAACTGATGAAGTGTGATGCTTGCCCTGAACCCCAACACAGTGCTAGGACAAAGCATTTCTCATCCTACCTCAGAAAATCAAAATCCACAGAACAGAAAGGAAGCTTAGAGGATTACAACTGTGCAACAAGAGTATCCAGGGAAAATCCCTGCAGGCTGCTATGTTTCTCACTGAGTGCCTTCAGTACTCATATGTTTGTACAAAGCTCTGTACTAGGTTTCAAGATACAGCACAGCAAGCTGCTCTCCAGGGGAGAGGAACACTTCCTCCAGGACCATGCTGTCCAGAGGGGATCATCTGCCAGGCACATCAGTTGTCAGGACATCAGCAAAATGGTTAACTGTTTCCAGCTCTGCTTTCATCCTGAAAGGGAGGGTTTATCCCCTTTTGTCCTGATGCAGCCAACAGAGTTTTGTAGTGTGTCAAAACTTTGGTGCCAAGCACGTTTGCTGTTGCAATGACATTCTACACCACCTCACAGCTGACATAGGGCAACCAAAGGCACAATGCGGGTCTAGAAGTGCCCACAGGATGATGTGGGGTGGGGAGTCTGATGCTCTAATTACAATTAAAATGTAAAGCATTTTATCATCAAACTGCACTGTCTTTACAATTTTTCCTCATCTGTGCCTAGAGTTCGAGAGAGATGACACAGTGACAGTCCTGCACACCCATTTCCTATCTTTTATTATCAACAAGTACAGAGTGTGTATAAACTTGGTCTGTCCTAGCTACTTCTTTGTAAACTTTTACTTGTGGAGCCCACTGGCTCAAAATCAGCCAGACTGGAGATTCTCCAATACCTATAATGAAAAAACACCTCTGGTTGTGTCCCGGGATGGCACGTGCCTCCAAGAGGACATTACAGACAGTGCCGAAATCACTGAACACTAGTGCTGTGTCTTCATGGCATACCTCCAGCTGGAGATCAGCAGCTATGACAGGCTCTACAACAGGAACTGGTGATTTAGCAGTTACTTTCATAAATTCTTTCAGTGGGGAAGGAAACACTGACATAATGCCAAGTTCCCAGTTTTGTAACTTCCCTGATGACTTCTGTGGAGATAGGAATGGGAAAAAAATCTGAATCACATGCATCCAGCATATCCCAGCTTCTCTGTCCTAGTGTTGCCAGGAGCTCTGCCTGCTCCAAGAAGCAAAGCTAAACCTACTCAAGAGGAACTGCAAAGATGTTTTCCAGGGAAAAAGGCTACCTTCATCATTACTTCCCTCTCTGCCAGCCTTACCTTCTCCTTCAGGACCACACCCTTCCTGCCCCCTCCTCTTCCCAGGTAGCACATCCTCCGCCATGGTCGAGTCTCCTGTCTGACTGACTGCTTCTTATGCTCCTGAGTAAGCTCTGCCTCCTGAATTTGCCCTGCCTGCCTGCCCCTCTGCAGCTCCATGTCAGCAGCTCCACATTCATAGGATGCAAAGTGGGAGGCTGTGCCTGCTTCCACAACCCAGGTGGTGGAAGAGACAAAAAACCTGGGAAGCTGAGCATGGGCATGAGCCACAAAATGGTCCTCTTAAAATGCCTCATTACTTAACATCATGAAGGAAGACTCTGCAAGGCTTAGGCAGCTTAGACTTGAGGACTGAGTGCACAAGCTACAAGCTTGTGTGGCTTTTTTTGTCCATGGTTAATGAAAAAAAAGAAAGGAATAAGGAAAGGAGGGAGGTGCTAAGGAGTTCCAGTTTGTCCAAGATCAGTTTATCTGGCAGCTCAGATTTCAATGTGGGCAGAAGAAGGCAGGTCTGGCCTAGAGAGTGAGTTGTAAATTGTGTGCAAAGAGACAGGCAAAGGAAATTTTGCTTTTATTCAGAGACAGGAGAATAGACAGCTGAAACGGAGACCAGCAGGACACATAGGAGTGAGAAGCTGACAATGACCCACTAAAGGGTTAACCCACATAATAAAGTGAGGTGACAGTCTGGAGGCAACCTAAGAGTGGGCAGAACAGGAAAAAGTCAGAGAAGATGTAGATAGCAGGGAGAGTTTAGCAATGCCTGTGAAACCTGATGGTGCAAGCAAGATAAGTCTGGCATGTAATTTGGGATGGAAGGCCTTTTTGTGTTTGCAGAATTTTATCTTTAAAAAAAAAGTTAAAAAAAAAAACTTCTCTAATTTTGAGCCACTCCTTCCATCAAGTGATCACCAAGGAATGCTTTCATATGCTTACCTCATTAGCTTTGGCACACAGAGAGGCAGGCAGGAACTTCTCTGTGTCTGGCGTCCGTGGAACCGGTTTTGGATATGCAGCTGACAACCCTTTTCTAGGCTAAGAAAGCCTAGCAACTCCTTCTTCCCAAGAAAAGCTGGGGGTTCCATCCTCCCTCTGCTTCTTTCTGTGTGGCAGATAGAAATCAAAAAAAGAATGAAGCATCACTGAGGTAAACCAGGAATGGCCTCAGTCAAAATGTCAGGACTTCGTGCTGAAGAAAGGGTGAGGTTAGGAAGCAGCTGGGTACAACATGACAAATGCTCACTGTGTTGATGGCTGTGAGCCACAGGACAGCAGGTGAAGCTTTACATTGCTTATGCCACTCATCCTAACATGAACTCAGGCTTTTGCAGACTTACAGCAATGTTTTGTCTAGATAGGAGTGATAAAAGTCCATTTATGGTGACCTTTTGTTACCAAGATGGGTTAAGGCATCAGACCCTTGCTCATTTATTGCCCTCTACATTGCGGGTCTGAGCTCCAGACTCCTCCCACATTTGACCTCCCAGCTTTCCCAGGCATCTCAGCACACACCTCTCCAGAGGGGAGCACCAAGAGACCTGTGTAGGTCCAGTCACTGACCAAATCAGAAATGCCCAAGTCCCAGAGGGACTCCATCTGGAATGAAAGCAACAGGCTATCCAGCAACTGCAATAGTGGTCACTTTCTGTTTTTCAAGAAGGGCTTGCTTAGCTTCAAAGTTTTTATGAGACCCTTGTGGTTAGGGCACTTCTCAGAAAGTGGAAGTTATATGGTGGTGCTTCTTGGGCATGTGTCACCTTCTCAGCCAATGCTCCAAAATCTCTGGCTTCTGGCCAGCCCATAATCTCCTCTAGGACTCCTGGGAAATGGGGTTTTCCCATTTGAGCTTGTTGTGTAATCAGTGATACCCACTTACTCCATGTAGCACTGTTGTGTGATGTGTTGAGGGCATGTTTCCTTTAAACATCCCGTGTAGGATGGGCAATTGTGGTGCCAAGAGGACTGTTGGGGTTTTAGTTTAGTCTTAGTTTTTTTTCCTGTTAAAGGAATTTTCTCCCATATGCATGTTGCTAGGGGACAAATAGCTGTACTTAAGAAAGACAAAAAGGGGAGTGGGGCGGGCCTGGCTACTCTTTTGTCTACACCTGGGTGTGGGGTCAGTTCGCTCGGAGCGTCCAGAGAGAGAAGCTGCAGAGAAAGGAGCTGCTGCTTCTTTCTTTTTGGCCGTTCTTTCTTCCTGCTGGAAACAACGCCGGGACCCCAAAAGCCGCTTTCCCTGCCCTGCTGGAGACCGAGCTGTGGCTGCCCTGCTCCGCTGCTGCTTCGAGCTTTCGCTACGCTGTAGCCCTGCTCGCCCTG
>NW_008239080.1:7111217-7114193 GCF_000691975.1 Corvus brachyrhynchos
TTGTGATTGCTGTTACTGCCATAGTTGTTGTTGTTTTGTTTGACTGGTTATATACATATATATATAGAGTAAAGAACTGTTATTCCTATTTCCCACATCTTTGCCTAAAGGCCCTTGATTTCAAAATATAATAACTTGGAGGGAAAAGGGGTTATATCTGCCACTTCAAGGGGGGCCTCTGCCTTCCTTAGCAGACACCTGTCTTTCAAAACCGAGACAAGGACACACTTCTGTCCCAACAGCTTCTGAGGCAGCTCAAACCCCCTCACAGGCTGCTAACCGCTTTTTCAGCTGGAACATAGTGGGCTTCTGATCCTCGATAACTCCAGCTCCAAAATCCTAATGGTCGATCTTAGGTTTCTCCTGAGGTCCTTTGCCAGAGGATCCAGGTGAGACCCTGCTCTCCAGCTGCAGTGTAGTGTATATTCTGCATGGCTGGTCCTGTCCAAACAGGCCCAAGAGCTACTGCATGAGCTATTTCCTGTCTGATCTGCTCAAAGGCCCGTTGTTGCTCAGGGCCCCACTCAAAGTGGTTCTTCTTCCAGGTCACTCGATAGAGGGGGCTCACAAGCTGACTATAACTTGGAATATGCATTCTCCAAAACCTCAAAGGCCAGAAAAGCTTGTGTTTCTTTCTTGTTATCTGGTCGACACAGTTAATTCCAGGTGACCTGGACACCCCTTCAAGTGAAAGCAAATTGTGGCCTGCACTCTGCCGCCAGAGGGATTGAGAAAAATGCATCAGCGATATCAACTGTGGCACCATTTGGCTGCTTTGAGTCCACCTCACACTGAAGTTCCAACATGTCTGTTATGGCAGTGCTCAGAGGCAGCATGACTTCATTCAGGCCACGATAGACTTCTGTCAGCATCCATTCCCCATTAGATTTTCGCACCGGCCATATTGGGCTGTTAAAGGGTGACCAGGTCCTGCTGATCACTCCTTGGCTCTCCAGTCGATGAATTAGTTCATGGATGGGGAGTTACAGAGTCTTGGTTGGTTGCCTTTGACTCTAGCTCATACTGAAGTTCCAACACATCTGATAGGGCAGCAGTCAGAGGCAGCATGACTTCATTCAGGCCATGAGAATCTACTGTTCATCACCCGGCCTGCACTTGGGGCTTCCCTTCCCTCTGACAAGCGCAGGAGAGGACTGATCTCTTGGGCTGCCCCTGATAGCTGGAGTGTGGGCTCACAGGAATGAGGAAATACCCAGAGTTTCTTCTACATTTCAGAGCCAGGAGGACGCCATCTCTATGGTTGGTGTATCTGTTCGTGGGTAATACAGTGCTACCAAGCTGCTGGAATATAATGCAGGGGTGCCTTGAATCACCTTCCTCCACATGGCCAGTGTGCAAGGGGCATCCTCAGAATCTTTAGGGACCCTGTCACTTTCTAGATCACTATAGACAATTTCCAGCACCAATAATTCTCTCAGGTACTGGATACCTTCATCTGCAGTGGTCCACTTCCCTGGGGAGTTCACAAGATCTTCCTTAAATGGATATCTTGCCCTCATGCTTGAGAGAAGCCATCTCCAGAGGCTGCAAATTGCTCCTTCTTTTCCAATTCCTCTTTCAGTTTCCTGGGATCTTAGCAAGGGATCCCAGCTGTTAGGCTTCATGACCTTCTAACTGCTGACTATCGGCACCACAACCCCAGCATTGAAGCAGCCAGGCAGAAATCTGCTCACCTGGCTGGTGGCTGTAATCTTCTCTCAAGTCTTGAAGTTCTGATGAGATCTGTAACCAGTAACTCTGGTTTCCTGTTTGATTTGCCTCACTCCATTTGATTTCTTTGTTGAAGGAACCTGGCACTTGATCTAACCCCTTCTTTCCTATTGTTACTTCCCCTTCTTCTCCTAGTGCTGCTTCTTCTGCTTCTTCTTCCTCCCTTACTAAATGGTGGTATGGGCCTGTAACTCACCTTGTCCATTTTTTGTTTTCGCTACTGGAGCAATTACTGCAGTTGCCGTAGTTTGAGTCCCTGTCTCAGCCATAGTGTCCTCAAATGCAGTTTGGATTCCTGCCTCAACTAAAGTCCTCTGAGAGTACAGTGCAGTAGTTCAATAGGCACACGCCAGGCTCCAGTACAGAGCAAGAAGCTGCTGGTTTTCACTGGGGTGGGCAAGGCACCCTTCTATCAGTTGACAGGTCAGTTTGTCAAAGTTTATTACCTGTTCAGGTGTAAAGTCCTAGGTAATGGGAGGTGATAACCGCCCTTAAAACCTGCCCAAATCCTTCCATGAACCCTGCCACCCAGGAACTGGATGCCTCAGGGCAGATTTCAATAGCGACTCACCTAAAGATTGTTTTCTCTTACACCAGGATGATGCCAGATTCCACAAACTCCATAGCACAGCAATGGTATTAGTTAGTATTATTAACAGTATTAGCTAATGTTATTAACAGTATTAAGCAGTTTGCATAAGGATGAGCAAAGACCATGAGAGGCTGCATTATAAAAGCATTCATATCAATCTCAGGCAGGGGGAAGGAGGTGTATTCCCTCATCCACAGAAGATAGCTCACCCCCACAACAAGGCCATCAGTGTAAGGGCAAAGCACAGAGCCATTGTTTGTGTTAGCATGTTACCAAAAGCAAAATAAAGAGATAAGCAGTACAGCTGACAAACTCAATGTCCTGCACAGGAGCTTGCTACTTGATAACTACTATTTACTATAGCATGCAATAAATAACTTTATTAATGCCTTTATCTTGCCCCACATTTGGTCACCAAAAAAGGACTGTAGTGGGTCGACCTTGGCTGGGTGCTCAGTGGTCACCAACCCACACTACTGTTGGGGTCCCTCCCCTGCCATGGAGCCCTGGGAGAGGGGCCCTGAGGGCACAGACACGGGGTTTCCCTGCCCCTGCTCAGCCTCGTTCCCATTGGTTGGTTTGTGTTCCCTGCGCGGGCAGAAGGACCCTTGGTCCCGTGACTGGAACAGTTCCTGGGCAGAGCTCCGGCCATG
>NW_008239080.1:7127060-7139495 GCF_000691975.1 Corvus brachyrhynchos
AACAGGCCCAAGAGCTACTGCATGAGCTATTTCCTGTCTGATCTGCTCAAAGGCCTGTTGTTGCTCAGGGCCCCACTCAAAGTGGTTCTTCTTCCAGGTCACTCGATAGAGGGGGCTCACAAGCTGACTATAACTTGGAATATGCATTCTCCAAAACCTCAAAGGCCAGAAAAGCTTGTGTTTCTTTCTTGTTATCTGGTCGACACAGTTAATTCCAGGTGACCTGGACACCCCTTCAAGTGAAAGCAAATTGTGGCCTGCACTCTGCCGCCAGAGGGATTGAGAAAAATGCATCAGCGATATCAACTGTGGCACCATTTGGCTGCTTTGAGTCCACCTCACACTGAAGTTCCAACATGTCTGTTATGGCAGTGCTCAGAGGCAGCATGACTTCATTCAGGCCACGATAGACTTCTGTCAGCATCCATTCCCCATTAGATTTTCGCACCGGCCATATTGGGCTGTTAAAGGGTGACCAGGTCCTGCTGATCACTCCTTGGCTCTCCAGTCGATGAATTAGTTCATGGATGGGGAGTTACAGAGTCTTGGTTGGTTGCCTTTGACTCTAGCTCATACTGAAGTTCCAACACATCTGATAGGGCAGCAGTCAGAGGCAGCATGACTTCATTCAGGCCATGAGAATCTACTGTTCATCACCCGGCCTGCACTTGGGGCTTCCCTTCCCTCTGACAAGCGCAGGAGAGGACTGATCTCTTGGGCTGCCCCTGATAGCTGGAGTGTGGGCTCACAGGAATGAGGAAATACCCAGAGTTTCTTCTACATTTCAGAGCCAGGAGGACGCCATCTCTATGGTTGGTGTATCTGTTCGTGGGTAATACAGTGCTACCAAGCTGCTGGAATATAATGCAGGGGTGCCTTGAATCACCTTCCTCCACATGGCCAGTGTGCAAGGGGCATCCTCAGAATCTTTAGGGACCCTGTCACTTTCTAGATCACTATAGACAATTTCCAGCACCAATAATTCTCTCAGGTACTGGATACCTTCATCTGCAGTGGTCCACTTCCCTGGGGAGTTCACAAGATCTTCCTTAAATGGATATCTTGCCCTCATGCTTGAGAGAAGCCATCTCCAGAGGCTGCAAATTGCTCCTTCTTTTCCAATTCCTCTTTCAGTTTCCTGGGATCTTAGCAAGGGATCCCAGCTGTTAGGCTTCATGACCTTCTAACTGCTGACTATCGGCACCACAACCCCAGCATTGAAGCAGCCAGGCAGAAATCTGCTCACCTGGCTGGTGGCTGTAATCTTCTCTCAAGTCTTGAAGTTCTGATGAGATCTGTAACCAGTAACTCTGGTTTCCTGTTTGATTTGCCTCACTCCATTTGATTTCTTTGTTGAAGGAACCTGGCACTTGATCTAACCCCTTCTTTCCTATTGTTACTTCCCCTTCTTCTCCTAGTGCTGCTTCTTCTGCTTCTTCTTCCTCCCTTACTAAATGGTGGTATGGGCCTGTAACTCACCTTGTCCATTTTTTGTTTTCGCTACTGGAGCAATTACTGCAGTTGCCGTAGTTTGAGTCCCTGTCTCAGCCATAGTGTCCTCAAATGCAGTTTGGATTCCTGCCTCAACTAAAGTCCTCTGAGAGTACAGTGCAGTAGTTCAATAGGCACACGCCAGGCTCCAGTACAGAGCAAGAAGCTGCTGGTTTTCACTGGGGTGGGCAAGGCACCCTTCTATCAGTTGACAGGTCAGTTTGTCAAAGTTTATTACCTGTTCAGGTGTAAAGTCCTAGGTAATGGGAGGTGATAACCGCCCTTAAAACCTGCCCAAATCCTTCCATGAACCCTGCCACCCAGGAACTGGATGCCTCAGGGCAGATTTCAATAGCGACTCACCTAAAGATTGTTTTCTCTTACACCAGGATGATGCCAGATTCCACAAACTCCATAGCACAGCAATGGTATTAGTTAGTATTATTAACAGTATTAGCTAATGTTATTAACAGTATTAAGCAGTTTGCATAAGGATGAGCAAAGACCATGAGAGGCTGCATTATAAAAGCATTCATATCAATCTCAGGCAGGGGGAAGGAGGTGTATTCCCTCATCCACAGAAGATAGCTCACCCCCACAACAAGGCCATCAGTGTAAGGGCAAAGCACAGAGCCATTGTTTGTGTTAGCATGTTACCAAAAGCAAAATAAAGAGATAAGCAGTACAGCTGACAAACTCAATGTCCTGCACAGGAGCTTGCTACTTGATAACTACTATTTACTATAGCATGCAATAAATAACTTTATTAATGCCTTTATCTTGCCCCACATTTGGTCACCAAAAAAGGACTGTAGTGGGTCGACCTTGGCTGGGTGCTCAGTGGTCACCAACCCACTCTACTGTTGGGGTCCCTCCCCTGCCATGGAGCCCTGGGAGAGGGGCCCTGAGGGCACAGACACGGGGTTTCCCTGCCCCTGCTCAGCCTCGTTCCCATTGGTTGGTTTGTGTTCCCTGCGCGGGCAGAAGGACCCTTGGTCCCGTGACTGGAACAGTTCCTGGGCAGAGCTCCGGCCATGCGGCTGGAGAAATAAACATCTCTGAAACATTGGCTGGGTGCTCAGTGGTCACCAACCCACTCTACGACGCCCCTCCCCAGCCAGACAGGGGAGAGAAAATAAGATGGAAAACAACTTGTCAGTTGAGATAAGGCAGTTTACTAAAGCAAAAAAAAAAAAAGAAAGAAAAAAAAGAAAAGTGAAAGTTTGCACGTGCAAAAGCAAAGGGAAAAGTCAGTCTCTACTTCCAATCAGCAAGCAATATTCAGACACTTCCTGGGCTTCAGCACACGCAGCTCCCGAAGGCCAACACTGTAGAATAACACATGCCCCACCCTGTTCCTCCTCCCGCCCTCCCTTAGCTTTTATATCTGAGCTGACATCACATGGTATGGAATATCCCTTTGGTTAATTTGGGTCAGCTGGCCTCATTGCATCCCCTCCCAGGATCTTGCCCACTCCCAGCCCCTTGATGGGGGGAGGAATGTTACTGGGACAGTGCTGCTCAGCAGTAGCCAAAACACTGGTGTGTTATCAACACCTTTCCAGCTACCAATGCAAAGCACAGCGTGGTGAGGGCTGCTAAGGACAAGTGAACTCTATCTCAGTCAGACCCAATAGAGATGTGCTGCTGCCTCTGAGGGTTTACATACACACAATCTCCAGACAGAGTGCCTAAATCAATTCCTTAACATAGTTTTTAAAGAGTCTCTGGTGGAGAGAGGAAAGGATGGAAATTCTCCATCCTTTTTATCAGACTTTGCTACCACAGAGAACAAACCAGTTCATGCTTGTAAACCTCTGTATAATACACATTGTGCCATATGAGTGTTCTTCCTACCTAATCTCAAAACACATAAAACAGAGCAACAGATGGGCAAGGCCAAAGGGGAATTCTCAGAAAAGTAGAAGGTCTTTGCTAATGAGGCAGACAAAGTAAGTTAGAAATTGTTCTCCTGGAAAATAGGTTTCTGGGAGATAAACATGATTGAATCATCTAAGTAAATTGTGGAACCAATCATTGCAAGATGAGGCAAAAATATAAAAGGGTTTTCCAAGTGATCAGCCAAATTAATGGAAAAGATGTGGCTAGTACTTAGAGAGTGGCATCATCGTCATTGTCATTATTATTATTGTTATTATCTGGCTTAATAGTCAGTGTTCTGATTACCATTGCCTCGGTGCCATCTCTGTCCAAAGAAATCCACAAACGACTGGATGGTGGAATGGGGTAAATAAGTCAGGGAAGGATCATTTTGTACCATCTATTCCTTGTGTTCTCTCCCTGAGCATCCACATCTGCCAGGGAAACAACACCGGCTTTCTGGTCTGACTGAGTTATGTTCTTACAAAATTCAATGTTAATTGGGAAGCAGGCAGAGTAGAAAGGACAGACTTCAGCCTATCAGGCAGGCATTGGGAGCTGGATCGGAATTCAAGCAGTCACTAGTAGAGTAGAGTAGAGAATGGGCTACTTAAAAGTGGTTCCCTAGCAGGTAAACTCCCAGTTGCCAGCATGCACATGCCCTACACCACTGGGAGCCTTGTCCATGCCTAGGGGCTCCTCCTGTGGGATGGCTGTTAGTGGCTGAACATGCAAGGGAATTAAAGTCTTCAGCTTTCTGGGTGAGCCTCCAAACACAGCAGCATTGCACAGGAGACAACTAGACCAGCTGCAGCCATGTTACTGTGTTCCTTGACAGCAGGGTGAAGCCTGCCCAGCCCTCCCAGCAGTCACACAGAACAGGCAGATGCCTCTCCTGAGATGAGTCAGGCCTCTCACAGGGCTACCTCTCTAACAGTCTTGGCTATGCAGGACGTAAAGAAAGCCCCAGTGTTTCCTACTGACTTTGCTATGCAGCAGCATTGTCAACTGTTCTGCTCCATGCTCCTGTTCTAGGTGAACTCAGTGATTCACATTGTCTCCCTAACTACTTAAGTAATGTTGCTCTTTCCTCTGGTTGCTCTTTCTCATGCCCCAACTACTTTCCCAAGGATGTGTTATAACCTGATTAATGGGTGCAGGCCACATCTTGGTCAACAGTGTTCTAACAGCCTGTTAATATTCACTAGACACTTTGATGGAATTACTTGTTACTTGGAATCATGGAATGGATACCTAGCCCTACCCATTAGGGAGAAAATATTTGGGGCTCAGATACAGTCCAAGAAAACATATGACCATGATGTCACATGGTCTGGAATATCCCTTTGGTCAGTTTAGGTCACCTGTCCCAGCTGTGTCTCCTTCCAGCTTCCCATCCACCCCCAGCCTCCTCACCAGCATGGCAATGTGAAAAGCAGAAAAGGCCTTGGCTCTGTGTAAGCCCTGCTCTGCAATAACAAAAACATCTCTATATTATCAACCAAGTGCTCAGCACAAATCCAGAACACAGCCCCACACCAGCCACTGTGAAGAAAATTAACGTAGCCAAGGCCAGCACACGGATACAAGTTAAGCGGGCAGGTGAGTCAGCCCCCTTGACTATTTCATTTACTAGTACAGCTATAGCTTGTGTGCCTCCCACCAACTTCCACTGGCAAAAACAGGTTACATCTATAAATTAGACATAATGACATCTTCACTTTCATGTACCCAAATATTTTTTTGGTTTTGTCACCTGACTCTCTACAGAACCAGAGGAATGTTATGCCTTTGTGGGTACATCCAGCAGTACTTGACGGCACATCACGTACTATACAGGACCAAAGGAACCATCACAGATGAGGGGGGTGGTCAAGCACTGCAGCCCCAGGCAATGGCAAAGCCTCAGAAATTTATAATTCAACCATGTGTAAATAAAGCAGCATTTGAGTCTCATATAGTAAATGTTCTTTTTACACACTGTCTTTGTGTCCAACTTCTTCTAAAACATCTAAAAGCTACATCCTCGCTTTGTGTCTGAAATAGGAAACAGACGTTCTCGTGCATGGAGAGGGTCTAATATCACTGCCTGTTACCTGTAATGCATGCAGGAACTGATTTACTTTCCTGATAAAGGAAAGTGCAGTTCAAGTGCATACCAGTTTGGAAATCAGGGAACAGAAGTACATAACAGTTGAGATTGGAAGGGACCTCTGGAGATCATTTAGTCTATCCCCTGCCACCCTTCTTAAGGCGGGGTCAGCTAGAACAGGCCATCCAGGACCATATCCTCATGGTTTTTTAATATCTCCAGAGATGGAGCCTCCACAGCCTCTCTGGGCAACTTGTGCCTGTGTTCGGCCATCCTCACAGTAAAAAAGTGTTTTCTTACTTCAGATAGAATTTCCTGTGCTTGAGTATGTGCCCATTGCCTCTTATCCTGTCAGTAGGCATCTCTGAGAAGAAGCTCTGCCTTCTTCATATCATCCCATCAGGTATTTATATCCAATAAAAAGATTGCCCCTGAGCTTTGTCTTCTCCAGTCCAAACAGTGCCAGCTCTCTCTGCCTTTCCTCATGTGGCACTTGCTCCTGTCCCTCAATCAACTCTCAGACACTTCATGGGACCCAGTCCTTTGAGGTCATACCTTTCTTGTCCAGGAGAGCCCTGCGCTGGCATAGCATGCCAGCTGTGGTCTCACCAGGGCTGAGCAGAGGGGAAATGTCACTTCCCTCAACATGCTGGCAACACTTGGCCTAATGCAGCCCAGGATACTACTAGCCTTTTTTGCCATGAGGCAGAATTGCTGGCTCATGGCCAGCTTGTTCACCAGTACACTCAGGGCCTTTTTCTGCCATGTTCTTTTCCAGTTGGTTGGCCCCTGGTCTGTATGGAAGCATGGAGTTGTTTCTCCCCAGGTGGAGGACTTTGTATTTTTCTTTACTGAGCTTAATGAGATTCCTCTCTGCCCCTTTCCCCAGGCTGTCCAAGTCCCTTTGAATGGTATCAGCCACTCCTCACAGTTTTCAACCATCAACAAACTTGCTGAGCTTGTCCCATCCCTCATCACACACGTTATTAATGAAGATGTTAAGTAATAGCGGTCTCTGTATCAACCTTTGGGTACACCCCTAGTAACAGGCCTCCAGATGGACTTTGTGCCACTGATCACAACCCTTTAAGCCTGTCAATTCACACAGTTGTCAGTCCACCTCATTGTCCACATATTGTGCCCACTGCTCTGCTTTTCTATGAGGATGTTACAGGTGACAGTTTTGAAACCCTGGCTAATGCCAAGAGAGAGAACATCCACTCATCCATCAAGCCACTCTTCTCATCGTAGGAAGCTACAAGTTTGGATAAGCACAATTTCCCTTTCATAAATCCACGTTGTCTATTCCAAATCACTTTGACCAAGCAAGGCTTCTTCCACTTGCCTGAAGAAGACCTCAGCTATTACTTCTTTCCAATCCAATGATCTGTACAAGACAGCCACAACTACATAACCCAAGTTGGTCTATCCACTAGTACAAAATGAATGACCATTCAGCTTCAGGCAGGTTTCTAAGGTAGTCCAATGGACAATGATCGAGTTGTGGCAGAGACACACACAAACACAGAGAGGAAAAGATCAGAAAATGTATCGTGGTTGGTGCAGAGGGTGCTGATGCTTTCTGAGATTAAGCAGCCAGAACACTGCTGTGTGTGATGGAGCATCATAGGTCTGCTCTGAGTATCTCAGACTAAAAGACTCTAAGACTAAAAGCAGATAAGGATCTTTTTCCAAGTTGAAGTTTTTTGGGCTCTAAATACTGCATCAGAAACTTCAGGCAGGATGTAAGGAGCATGTCCTGATGTTTAGAAGGCAGATACTTCCAGGAAGGATATCCCTCCTGCCTGATTCCCTGCTACTCCCTGCTCCACTCTTATGTTTCGGGACATACCCAGGATCCATGGAAAAACACAGCACCAAAGGGGTTTCAATAGGAGTTATGCTTCCTCAAATTTGTACCACAAAGCCTGATTATATCCATGAATGTTTTATGGGGTCGTTACCTGTGTCAGATGACAGGTAGTCACATCAACAATTTGGTTTTCGCTGACTCAGAACAGAGCATGCACATCTCCTCATATCTCCAATTTGTGATGAATGATGTCCTCATATCCTTACCTCTGCTGATGCTTGCTTTTGTCTTCTAGCTTGGTGCCCTTTTCATAGACCATTCACAGCATTTGGAGAAAGCCTCCTGATCTTCTAAGCATAAATTCACATCCCCTCATCCTTCACAAACTTCCAGTGCAAGACATATTTCCAATGCTACTGACCTCATACTTCATTCAACTTCAAGCTCATATGACATTTGTTTAAAAGATATCACACCTCAGAGCAGAGATGTGTTACTTACAAAGACTGTGCAGAGCCATGCAAACCACTGCCTGACAGATGTCCAGAGCATTTTAAATCAACACGAGGTAGGCCGCCAGATGTGGGTTCCCTCAACTGTGTTGCTGTAGATGCAAAGTTACAGCACTGAGGTTTACCTTGACATTACACAGACAGCAGAGTGTCATCCATAAGTGACAGCAGAGAGTCATCTAGCAGGAGGGTTTTGCAATTGGAATGGGTAAACAGATTATCTTTTGTTTTTCTTGTCTGCTTATCAATCACTGGTGATGTATAACCTACATCTGCACTCAGGGTTTGTTTAAATGTATGAAGGCAATATCCTTAGTCCTTTGCAAATACATTGAACGTATGTTGGGAAAAAATTTGTTCAACATTTTTAAAAGAGGAAGACAGATCAAGAGTACAGCATGCCTGCTGTCCAGTCCTGTCCACTACAGCAGTTATTAGTATCCAATGGGTGGAGAAAGAAAGCTGTTTCTGAGGAGCATTTACCCCTCTTGAATGTTGCATTTGAATTGTGCAATTACAAGAACAGGGAAAGCAATACAAAAATCACAAAAAAGGTGATTTTGATAAAAGCTTCATCCTTTCACAGAATCTAGAAGATACAGTATGTGACTTTGCTGCATTTAGGCCTTGTCCTTATTGCAGGAGGTGTAAGGAATGGCATAGAATTTCAAATTACTGCAAGAAAAGAAAGTGGTTATTGCTCTGCTGACACATGTACTTACACACATATTTCTGGCAAGGTAAAATAGCCTACAGTGCAGCATTTTAAAGCTTCTTCCCACTACCAGAGGACACAAAAGTGTCACAAAGTGCTTTAAGTGGTTTCTCTTAAATTATTTTCATCTTCTGGTAGTTAAAATTAGCACACAATTTAAGATTTTACGTGAAAGCTATCCGTTTGTCCTGTTTTCATAGCAAAACCAAAATCACCTCTCACTGCAAGCTAAATTTCTTGTGGATCCTGGAAGAAAGAGTAAGAAATCAAGCATGGAATTGTGCAGACATTAGAGCACATTCTTGTGTTTTCAGTAAAGCCCTCTGTGGATGACAAAAATACATTTGTACTTACCATCATATGTTTGGCTTCTTCAGTTGCTGCCTGGAAATAAATATTGCACTAGCACATCTTTGGTGGTATTGTAAAAAAATCACAAGAGCAGCTTAGGAATACTTCAATACCTTGAGCTTTGTCTAACAGGCTTATTCAGTGACCTTGGAGCAAGCACTGAACTCTACAGCTGGGAGGGAAAAGGGGGAGACATGGCTTTCAGGAGGAGTGCAAGTATGCCACAGCCATGCCTGTTTGCTGTGGCTGGGGAATAGTTCACTGACAAAAATGGGAAGTGCCGAAGCCATTTTCCCCCAGCAAAGCATTACAACTGTTTCCTCCTGCTACCAATGCCACTGGTTTTGAACATGCATTGAAAACCAAGGGCATCTGTTCTTATGGATTTAAAAACATAGTTTGCTTTATATATAGCAAGAATAAATGTGTTCAGTTTTTCTTCATTGTCAGACATGGCTCTCTTTGGGCTTATGGCCATTTATGTTCAAACTCCAATTTTTTTTCCCTTGTGTTTCCCAAGTGTTGCTTTTTTAAAGCAGTTGTTCCTCTCTAACTGGATAGCTGCGGAAGTAAATCAGCTTGCATGTGTTTAGAAACAAAGGAACAATGAAACATTCAGCCAAGCTTGCCTCAACAGATTACTCTATTTTTTATACTTTCAAGGCAGTTTGCAACAGGAAAACTGCCCAAGAGCTCAGAGGATTTGGGAGGAGGTACTCTGAGCAGCAACTGTGACTCTCCTGGGAGATTAGGGGCCAGATCCACCCCTCATTTAAGCTCCTGGAAGTTGTGCAACTGCCCAAACAGAGCTGGGAGAATAATTTGATCCATTTTCTTGCAGTGGTATGCTGAGGGTAAATTACTGTGATTAATGAGTCACATTTGTCAGTTGAAGTTCGGTAATGGGGCATATGACAGAGGCTCCAAATTTCTCAGCAGAATAAGCAGAATTCAGGTGTGTAGAGACTCTGCTTATGGTTCTGGGAAGAGGTGAAAAAGCAAAGTGGGCCCAGAGCCATCAGGTGCCAGGATTCTGTTTTGCTGCCACAGGCAGCTGCCGAGCCTTGTTTGCAACATTGATGAGTTCTGCTCTGCCTTTCTCAGCCTGGGGCAGTTGTGAGAAGACTCGTTATTTCCCCCCTTGCAGCCAGCAGGTTTTACGTGATTATCCTGTGGGCTGACAGCAACAGGCAATGGAGACCAGCTGTCACCTGGGAAGATGTCAAGGCACTTCTGTTCAATTGCCTGGACACACACTTCCTTAAGTACTAGGTGACACTTATATGCAGGGTCTCTTCTGTCTGGAAGCAAATAGTTCTTAATAAGGCTAGGGCCGTATTTTAGACCTTGAAGGCAATTTCCAGTTGTGTGATCTGAAACCCAGCAAAATTATTAAGCATGTTGCTCTAAAATATGAAAAAGTGGCAGAGATAGAGGGAGGAGGGCATCACCTACATGCCCTCAGTCAGGAGCTGCAGTAACGACATGGTGCAGACACATCTCCCTAGCACTCCTAGGACATGCAGAAAGATACCAAATCCAGTTCAAAGATCTGGATTTATCTGAAGATAATTTCAGCAGGCAGAAGGCAATCATGTGGGCTGGAAAACAGCCAGGATGATGATTAGCACTGTACAAAAAAGGCACCAGAGATCAGTAATGATGAGGGCTATCTGATGAGCTGCTTCTGGGCTTGGAGCACAGGGTTCTGTGTTTCCCACTATGCTGAGCAGCTCTCCTACCATTTGCCCTTTGCACAATGACCAGCTGAAGGGCTGAGCAGAAGTGGTGACAGGCCCTGGCATCTTTCCCTTCTGGTTTTCTGCCTTTCTTTGGCAGGAGGAGGATTTGGGTATGTGGCAAAGCCAGGGAGATGGTTTACCTTCAGCTGGCTGGACTGCTGGTGGTGCTAGCAGATGTTTCCAAGGAAGTGAAGCTTACAGCTTCTGTTGCTGTTTTAAAATAAGATATGGTTCTGGGGTTTGTCACAGGTATTTCAAAAAAGAGAATGTTTCAATAGATTTTTATAGGAATTGATGTATTCTTTATAGTTCTACAGTTTATTTAGGCTCTTCAAAATGTCATCTTTTTTCCAGGCAGCACTTCCTCATTACCATGTCTTCAGACCTCACCTGACTTCTTTCTGCTCCTCAGTTCTGCCCTTACAATAACTTCCTTTTGTTTTCTTACCAGTGTTCCACCAGCTTTCAGTTTTACTTTCTGACCTTCTTTTTTGATTCTTTTTCTCAGCTAACTAAACTGAACAACCAACACCATAAATATTTGTGATTTTGATGGTACTATATAATGTAAAAAGGAGGGAGGTACAGGAAGGAAGTACATATTATTAGAAGAAAAAGAGGATGTTCTGAAAGCACCTGAAGACAGATGCTAGTAATGCTGGTATTGAAAAAAATGACATATGCAATGGGTGAATGCTTTCTGATCTGGATTTATCTGAGGGATGAAACATGGTCTGATGGAGGAACTTTGGTCCTAACCACAGGATTTAGGATGATAACGTGACCATGAAAATAGAGTGTGAAGAAAGAGACTTCTGTGTTCCTCCAGTGAACAGGGCCCAAACATCCCTGTGCTGGGCTGTACAGGTGCATTCAATAGTCACAGTTAGAAGAGCACAGACTGACAGACTGGAAGAGACATCAGCCGGTGGACAGTCATTGGGGGAGAAAATGCCAAGCGGAGGTTCATGTTACTAACACAAAACTGACCTGCAAATGGTAAGAACAACAGATAAGGTACTGGATGAAGTTGGAAGCAATTTGGGTCCCAAACTTCTGCTCAGCTCATGTCCATTCAGCCCCAGACCACTACCCTTCCTGAGAGGTAAGCACAAGTCTCCATAGTGGTGCAGGCTGAGATGCTGTGCCAGGTGTGGCATCCTGACAGTCACATCCATCACTATTTGTAGGATTTAAATAATTATATTAAAATTTAAAAAAAAATCTGAACTGTCTGAACATAAAGAGAGACTTGTAGGTCTCTCACCAACCAAAGCTTCTGCTAATGGTACCTACTGTACAAATACTGTGCTCAGGGAGAGGGCTCTAAATAATGCCAGCTGATTTTCTCCCTTAAGGTCCAGAAGATTTGCAGAAGTCTCAGAAGACACCTCCTCTACAGTCCTTATTTTCCTTTTCAAAACCATCCTCAGGACTTCACTCCTCCTGTCGGTTCTGGGAGCCCTTCCTGTCTCAGGCACCCCAGAGAGATGCTTGCTGTGGCCTGGGCCACTTGCCCCGGGGCAGGGCAGGGCACATTTGCACCTCAGCTAAGGCTAAAGCAATGTGAAGAGGGCATGCCATAAATAATTAGTCCCTAGGGATCTGCTGGGATGTTATCAGCACCTCAAGCTGCCTTGCGGGCACCTCCCCAGGCACTCCCAGAAGAGGAGGGAGCATGAATCAAGCCGAGCCAAACCTCTTCATGCCTTTAGCCAAAGCCTCTTGGCCTCGCCAGCAAAAACACATGCCTTGAAGTACCTCAGGGAGTGGCCCACAGCAGCACATCCTGAGGCAAGAGGACGAGAGGCAGGACTGACTGCGGAAAACAAAACCCC
>NW_008239080.1:7139523-7140423 GCF_000691975.1 Corvus brachyrhynchos
CTCCCTGCCTTCGTTCCGAGCGGCCGCGAGGTCACTCCTCTGCTTACGGTGTGCACGGAATGCAGAATGCTCTCTGGTAGATAAAACTGCACGGAGTGCAGAATTTGCTCTTTTCCCCATCATAAGAGATGGGGATTTTTTCAGATGAAACAGCATTTAGAAGGAAATATGACAACAGTAGGGTTTTTAAAAAGCTTTGAACCAAAGTGATGTAATTAGTTATGATCCAAAAACAGTTTGCCACACAAAACCCAATTTTTAGTTGTTGTCTAAATCAATGTGAGGCTCATTTCTTCTGCTGTTAAAATCAATGGCAATTTGAGTTTAAGAAGTTGGGTCCTGGTTTGGTAAAAATGTGAACCAGATCTTTCCCTGCTCTTTTTAAAAAAAGAAACCCGACACACCTAAACTATGTTAGTTTCCCTCTCTTATAAATATATGTTTCTAAAGAAGTTTAATCTTTAAGAAAGATTTTACTCTTTTGACTGAAATATTTTCTTTATATCACGGTACCCATCAAGATGGTTCTGTGACCTTTCAGCAACTACTTGTGAATTTCCCAAGTACACAGGACTGGACAGCTTTCATGTAGGTGGTGGTTTTTCACAGCTGTGTGACTCTGGGGTCCCTTACACTGTGCATCCTAACAAGCCTCAGGAACATTCCTGAGACTCTGGGAAGCAGAGCCATCGTGTCCCACCACCTGTGGGCATGCTGCAATTTGCAGGGGCCAGTCATGGCACTAATTTGGTCTAAGGCTTCACGGACAAATAGAAAAAAAAAAAAAAACAATTGAACCGAGAGAGGTCTAGTCAATACCTGCTGTTGTAGAGCTACTTTCTTTCAGTTCGACTTGTATGAGATCTGACAGCACAGTTTTCTTCCCCCTTGAACACTCAG
>NW_008239080.1:7140476-7144735 GCF_000691975.1 Corvus brachyrhynchos
AAAATCAGAAAATGTATTAAGTGTCTGGTTTCGAGATATTGCAGGCAATTAAAGCAGAAAAAGAAGACAGTATTTTCAAAAGTCTGTTTGAAATGAGAGGTGGAAATGAGAGGTCTATTTCAAGGTACTTTTTGAAAAAAACAGCAGGAACAAATTGTGGAAAGCATGTAGCACCCATACCTGTGTCTGCAGAGACAAATGACACTGTAGTTCATTGACCCTTAATCCAGCACAAGTGCTTACTCAAGCTGGAAGGGGTTATCCATTCTTCCCCCAGCTCCCAGGCCTCAATCCCATTCTCTCCCTTGCACTTGCATTTGACCTCTAAAAGTCTTCTAGTTCAACCCTCCTGCAGTGAGCAGCAAAGTCTTCAACTAAATCAGGTTGCTCAGAGCCCTGTCCAACCTGACCTTGAGTGTTTCCAGGGATGGAGCATCTACCCGCTCTCTGGGCAATCTGTTCCAGGGTTTTACTTAGTCCACAGCAATAACCCTACAGTCAATTATTCCAGCCCCTTCTTAGTCTTTCAGTTACCAGCATGCCCATGAAAGTTGTTAGCTTTCAAGGGAAGCAACCCATCTTACTGACATGGGGTCTGCTTGATGCATTCTGGGGTTTACTGGGAATGAAAATTATATCCATACAGTCCATTAGGCAAAACCTGAGTTTAAATAGCCAAGCTTCATTTTCTTAGAAGCCTTTACCTCCTGCTTAAGCTAAAACAGGATCTAGACAACAGATGAACATTTATGCATTTATGAACATTTACTGCACCCTACCCAGGCAGGTTGCTGGCACAGTTCTGCATGTGAGCAATTAGGTATGTGATGTTGTGCTGCAAGCATCAACTAGGGATGAGTATTTTATAAAGCCAACGTTGCACATCATTCATTTGGGATGTGTAAGCTTCCCCTGCTGATTCATGTCAAATCAATTCTTCATACTGTAGAGTACAATGATGCAGTAAGAAACACTGATAAATGTATTAAACAGAGGCACTAGTCTGTGGTGCTAATACACACTGAGTGGAGTTCAAAGCCCTTCAGTGCCTGTGTGGCCCATCCTGCCACCCCTGGGGATAGTCATCCTTTAAAGCCTCAGCGCTGGGAACGCTAAGCCTCCTTGTCAGAGCGATGTTCCAGAAAAAATCAGATCACTGCAGCTTTTAAGTCAGTCTGGCAGAGGCTAGGGTTGAAGAAAAGGGCAGGGGAACAGCAAGCACCTTGAAATAAAACACAGAGTCCAAGTGTAACAAAGCTATGTGTTGGAAGCAGGAGGGGTGGTTAGTAGTCTTGCCCACAGGTCACATCCCACGGGAGCTCCTTGTGGATGGGGCAGGACCTCTCCGCAGCAGGCACAGTGCTAACACAGCTGAGGAAGAGACATGCTGCTTCAGCCCACCTTGGCATCCAGGCACTCATGGGGCCAACACAGATTGCTGCTTCAGTGTCAGAAGTCAGCCAGCTTTATGAGCTGAAACACAGTTTTCTGCCTTCCTTTAAAAAAGACAACTCTCCACTATCAAAAGGAGGAGTTGGACTCAGTTATTCTGCCATTCTGATCTTAATGGGCTTCATGCTGCTAGCCTTATTAGACAAGTCTTTTCTGTGTGGGTGGAAGCAGAAAGTCTGCCAAGACTCCAAAACTATGTGAAGAATGGGGATTTCTGATGAGAGCCTCTGATGATGAATCTCCTGCTACTGCATTCATGAGAAGGGCAGAAGTCTGAGCTCTGAGCTACCTTTTCTCTGCTGACAGTGCTCTCACTGCAGGGTTGGAACAAAAATGCAATGATTATAAAAAGTGACACGATCAATGATCCATACAAGGGATATAACAAGGCAACTACCTTGTCAAAATGATATGAGGAGTGGTTATAGCAAAAAAGCAAATAGCCTCAGTGATGCTTTTTTTCCCTCTTAAAAGTAGGTTGAAGAAACCAGGATACATCAAAGCTGACAGTTCACTGAATTTGGCAGCAGTTCAAAGATAGAACATCTTGTCCAGGCTGCGCAGAGCTCACACCCACTATCTGCAAGAGGCAAGAAACAAGGAGCACAGACACCTCACACAGAATAAAGGAGTGAACTGATTACTCTTCCCAAGTTTCAGAGGATGCTCTATGCGGCCCCCACACAGGAAATGTGCACAGTTAATGAGAAACTACTGTAATAAAATAACAACCCCCTGGCTGGCAGGTGGCATAAAGGAATTATGTAAAAAAAATACACTCCATTGAGCCTCTAATGCTTCTCCTGGTATATAATAAAAAGACAAGAAGAGCTGTTAACAAAGACCATCCATGTGTATTAAGTCCATGCAAAAAGCTCCATTCAAGTGAAAGGTGAGGAGGGTGTCAGGATATCACCCATCTGGAGCTAAAGCTTCAAAGCAGTTTTTCTCAGTGATAACTGCATCTGGAGTTTAGCGCATTTCAGATCAGACAATTTTTAACTTGTCTAATTATAGTATGTTGGTAGTGATACTATAATTATGAGAACAGAGGCACTCTCATAAATATGCCTAGAATTCTGAGCTGCTGGTGCTGAGGAGAGCTGGTAGCAGCAGTAAGTGCCCTCAGTATACACAGAACTACTTTAGTTCTTGTTAAAATGTATGTAAGGGCTCAGACAGCTGCAGCTGACCAAGTGCCTGTGCAGCAGCAGGAGCTGAAAGCTCTCAGTCCCCAGCAAAAGCATAGGTACCTTTGATCCATGACGGTTTAGACTGATGCACTTCTTTTCTCATTTCCAACAGAAAGTAAGAGCACAAACAACTTAATTCTGTGGGTTGATGTGGTAATTCATTAAAGAACAGTAACTTGGCATTTCTGAGTTCCAGCTGTTTTGTCATGATACAGAGAAGCCATCCTGGAGATGAAAGGGTCCAGGGACACCCCACAGCAGCTGTTCCCACACAGAGGCTGGAGGCAGCAGTGAATGAGCTACAGCAACTTTCAGTTTTAGAAAAATCAAGTGAATAAAATTACTCCAACAATAAAATTAAAATAGCCTTTAGTCCAACCATACAAAAGAGCTTCCTTTTAAATGAGAAAAATGCAATTACAAGAATACAGAATGCCTCTAAATTTGATTAGATACAAATATGGTATTTAAAGTTATCAAATCATAACAGTATAGCTATTAGACAGTGATACAGCCAAAGCAGAAAATGAGATCAAGTTCAGAAACAGAATATTTTTCCACAGAAATCACTGAAAAGATAAACCTTAAATGTAAGAGACAAAATTGTAGCAGGACTCAAAACCAGAACTTGCCTCATTTAAAATGGAGTTATGTGGGAGAAATAAGGACAGACAAAAAACAAAGATTGTATCTCATCATTCCAGTACTTTCATAAAAGTGGCTGCTTAGAGGTGTGGATGCATTAACCTTCTGCTCAGAGAAACAGTCAGCATGACCCACATCATGCCACCAGCACCAAGAAGCTAACTAGGATGGATATGGATGTGAAAGGTCAGCACCTAGATTCTGACAATAGTGTAATCATGCCATACTCCTTTTCAAACAGACCAATAAACACAAGAAATCCTAATAACTGTTAGTCAGATATTGCTGCTCAAATACTGAAATGAAAATTTGTGTCAAAGGATTAGAAACAAAAATTACAGCAGACAAATACACAGGTTTTAGCAGACTGCAGCTTGAAAATGCTAGTAATGCAATAAATTATGAAAGCAGGAAGTTGGAAAGAAGACAATAGACCAAATTATGTACCAGAGGCAGAGGAGAAATGTTAGATGTCATCAGAATAGGTGTAAGGCCTAATGAAAATAACATAAAAATAAAAGAGAGGGCTGCAAGCTCAAACGTATTTATATGTAAAAGACAAGTCTGGAGAAATACCTCAGCAGCATAAAAAAAAATTCGTTTTGGAAGCAAACCCAAGTATTTTAAATACTATTTTTATGCCAAAGTAAGTAGACACTTTGTTTAAAAAGAGTTGTGAGGAAGGCAAGGCACTCAAGAAGAAATTAATGAGACTGACCAGAGCATTGTTTTAAATATCATTTATTTTCAAAAGTGTAAATCAGGCTTGTTTCTTTGAAGACCAGCCCCCAGAGACCGCAGTCTCTGCTCAAAGCAAGAACTCTTCTTTCCCATGACCCCATCACGACCTCCTGTGGACTTTAACATGGCTTTGGTTGGCAGTCACAGTCTCAACCTACACACTTGGGACATGGTGATCTGTGGGGCTGGGGGTGTTCTTTTTTTTCTGCTGACCTTGCACAGCAGGAA
>NW_008239080.1:7144767-7144984 GCF_000691975.1 Corvus brachyrhynchos
GGAGAATCTCACTCTGCCTAAGGGTGAGGGAATGGATTCAGTTATCTTTAAGACTTTTGCTTACTTAAAACCTCATTATGAGCCCATGAGGCCGCTCTGGATAGCGGCCAGGAGTGTACCCAGTCTTTCCTTAGAGCTCCTTGGGTCATTATCAGAATTACTCCAGGCGATGTGACATTTCTACACCCTTCTCCCATCTAAATATTTGAAGTGTATT
>NW_008239080.1:7145009-7151873 GCF_000691975.1 Corvus brachyrhynchos
TCCCTGCCCTAAGTTTACAGTGTGAGTGCTCAAAACAAGAAGAGAGGAATATCCAACATTATTTATCTCATTATCTACCTATATCTTGTATTGTTCACAGCTGGGAAAAAACTGCATTCCTAGGAGAATAAAGGCCAAACCAACCATCCTTCCCAGGGAAAGCCAAAATACTTTTCATCTGACAAGAAGTAGGTTTATGTTAAAATACCTCCTACACAAAACCTGACCTGGATTGGTTGCTGTATCACTCACCAAATATTATTCCCAGTAGCTGGCAGGGTGCTGCTGATATCTTACAGCTGAGGAGCCCACCCAGGGCCCCCTCACAGTTCTCCTCAGGTCAGCAGCAGGGCTAGAAACACCAATAGCAGCCACTGCTTTGAGTGGCTCACTCTCCAGCTGCACATCTCCAGAGGGCTCTCTGAAGATGGCCAGTGAGAATGGGAAAAAACCCTAAAACACCGGTTATTTTGTATGTTTTATTTTTACCTTTGTTTTTTTTTTTTTTTCCAATTGCCTGTAAAATACATTCCCAGCCTTCCTTTTTCCCAGGCCACGTGAGTGGAGGTCCCAAGAAGACTGCAAAGACCACAGGACAAAGGCAGGTTCTGCCTTCCCAGGCGAGAGCTGGAATAATCCTTAAAAGTGGGAAAGGATATCTGAACACTTTATATGAGGCAAAAATGTTACTCTTGCCGTAGCACATGGGCTGAGCAAGCAACAGAGACAGCACATTGGATCTGCAGGTTCTCCTGGGAAGATGGGCAGGGGAGGGCTCAGTGTTGTGTACTGAGGCTTTAGTATCCTGCAGCCAGAAAGGCAGGCTGCTCTGCACAGACAGCGATCCTGCAATAAAACAGACTATTAAAATTGTATACCATAGTTTTGACTCAGACCAAATGTCCAGGTATAATGGTTCTCTCAAAATGCAGAATAGATTTTCTATGGACACTTAAGGCTGAAAGAGGAAAGGACTTATGTTAGGATCAGAGTGTTCTGCAGGGAAACAGCCTCCTCAAAAACATGACTACAGTGATGACTTAATAACTATCCTGACTATCAGGAGTTGGCACCATGAGGTCCACCAACAAAGCAGTTTGAATGGATTTAATACTTTAAAAATTCCAACACAGAATGACAACCATTCAGATTCATGTACATGTTTTCAGACAAACCAGCGCATTTACAAAAATACTTTCCCTCATCTCTTTTTTTAAAACATGATTTACTGTTTGCTCCAAGCAGTAAGACAGTGTTTTCTCTCAACAACAGGATTACCTCAAACAGTTTACCCTGGTTGTGGTTAAAGAGAAAGGGATAGGCAGCACGGCACATGAAGAGGGATTACAAATGCTGCCCTTAACTGCTTCTCTAAATCAGAACACCTAACACTCTTCATGGAAATACAGTGTTGCACTCTTACCAGCTCCCTTACACTGAGTAACATGACAGCTCCAAATCCCTGTCCCACTAGTTCTGAGATTAACAAGAAAATTGTTGACAGGCTGCAGTGGACACGGGTGGATTTATGATTCTTTGGAAGAGCACACATTGTTTTGAAGGATTAGATGTTGTAATCCATATAGTAAGTCAACAAAAAGGCACCATAGGAAGAAGAGGCAAGGAGCAAGGCATCCAATTACTAATGCAAAATAATGCAGTTTATACTTTGTTCACCCTACTGTGATTAGCATTAGCTCTTATGGAATCACTCTCCTCCAGCAGAAGCTGCTTGATATATGAAGTGACAATATACTTTCCCCTTGAAGAGCTTCTACTCTTAACTGAAGATGTGTCCAGATTGTGGGGGGAATACCCAAAAGTAGGCAGGGAAGGAGAGAGAAGGGCCAGGCTCGCAGGTCTCTCTGGGGTCGGAGCAGAGCAGTGGGACAGAGGCACACCAGACTGATCCTCCATGCTGCCCCTTCCCTGCCACACTGCAGCCACCAGCAAACTCCTGGATGGGCTAAGGTGGGTCATGCCCTGCCAGAGCCTGGGTCTGCCCCAGAGGGAGAGGTGTGGTTTGAGTACAGGGCTATAAACACGCCAGTACTGATTGCCACTTCTCCTGTGGACACTGAGAAAGATAAGGCAGACTGAGGAGGACAGCTGGCACTACCCACACAGGTTAGCTCAGCTAATCTCTGCATAACTCTGGGTTAAGTGACCACTTTCTTCATGCCCATTTTGGAACTACTTGATCTTCAGAAACACCTCGTTATTCTTTCCGTGTCTCCTATTAGCAGCCCCAGCACTGCCATAGGAGCAAACTAGCTGGTATATAGTGGCAAGATTCTTGGGACTCATTATTTTCTGAACTCGAGGTAATTAAAGCTTTAGCAGCATTGACAAGGGTGGACTTTAACCACATTCTCTCTCTGAGATTATGAGCAACATGGTGAGAAAGAACATACTAACACCAGTGACAGTGAAAATTGCATAATTATTTGACCTATTTGACAAGAAACAAAATATTTTGGTCTTGTGGGACACTATTTGGGGTAAATCTGGCTCTTAAAATACACAGAAAATTTGGTGAGTTGGTGCAGGTCTTCAATCCTATTTAATTATTTGCCTACAGCACTGCACTCTGCAGGGAGAGGTAAGAGGAAGAGGAAATGCAGAATAATAACTGCTGTTAATGTAAAATGCATGAAAATGGATTAAAAACATAGGGCCAAGAATTTGCTTCCACTCTCGCCTGTGAGAATATTGCAAAAAGCACCCTCAAAAGTTGAGACCAGATTGTAACATGATCATGCTTCAGAACAGAGAGTGAGTGCGTTCACACCAGTTCCGTGTTGGAATCTCAAAATAGCAGCTTCATCCAGTCACTTGCTTATGAGACCTGAAAATATAAAATTGTGAAGAAAGCCTTGCTTGGAAGCTTTTTCTACAAAGATTAAGTACTTAAAAGTTAGACAAAGTTGTACAGACAGCATCAAGCATTTGTGGTCTGCACAATAGAAGAAAGCACCATATTCAGAAGAAATAGATGCTGCAATTTCAAGCCTGATTCTTTAGTCCAGTGTTTGATTAGGAACAGTAATTGCATCCCATTTATTGTGCTGATAAAGAACATGGAGCTGCCACAGTCAGTTTGGATGGATGCCAAGGCAAACTCAGGGAGAACTGAAAAATCCCGTTAAGATGACCAAGTGGCAAATGATGGTTATTTATTCTAATCAATTTGTTAATTTACTTCTGGAAAAACTGGAATAATTTGTTCCTAATCAAAACAAGGACCTATTCATTACAGCGTGTATGATGAACTGCTACTAAATAGGCATAGCTAGGATTTCTAACAATTTTTTTTAAAAAAGAAGACAGATTTGGTAACTCACCCCCCAAAAGAAGACCATTTGGGTTCGTTTCCCTGGAACACACACTACCCCTTTATCCAGGCTAATTTCAAACACCATGCTGGTGGGCCTTCTACTCCAAGCTCTTTTGTCCTCTCGGTGCTGCAGCGCTCACTGACTTTTCACTCTACTTTCAAATGTTCCAGCTGTTCTCTTCCTACCCATACTCTCAAACACTAGTATCTATTTAACCTCTTCCCTTTGTGTACCATTGATTTAGTTAGGATAGCCCTGTCTGCTGAGGCCTCTTGTAACCTCTGCTGCTGCTGCCTAGGCTGGGTCACCTAGGACTTGGTTTTGCACAGTGCTCAGATTCTGCCTCTTCTCTCTCAAAAGGTAGGATTACCCTTAGTCATGAGATGCAGGTAAAAATTATATGCAAGGTATAACTTATTTTACATCAGCCCTAGCAATCCTTCTGTCTAAATCCTGAATAATGTTTAATTTGCCCTTCTCTGAACTCCAGCCTCATTGATTCCACTATGATAACAAGGTCTCTGAAGCCTCTCCTGAGCAAATATACCAGCAGCAATTTCATCAGTGCTCAGTGGGGAGGTCAATGGTAATGTCTTCACTCCTGACAAACCTGCAGATGCTCCAAGAAGATGATGCTGGGATTCAGTACATCTGCAGCCCAGAATGACACTGGCCAGCTCCTACCCATATGAAATGCCAAACATTTAGTGCCAAAACACTTGTCATCATTTGCTTAGTTCTCCCAAATGGGTAATTCTGAAATGACATTTCCCATGCTGTGACCTTGCTCTTGTTCTCTGACTGATAACAGCACGAGCACTTTGGAGAGACCAGGAGAGGGAAGAACCAGCAGACCAGCTGGCAGTCTGAGAGTCTCACACTGGAGCCAGGCTGGCAAAACCAAAATCCCACCCCCCAGCCTCACTGTTTCCTCCATCAGCTGTTGTGTCTTCCCTCTCCAGTGCCAGTTACTTGGCACCCTGGGCATACAGAGCCTCATTAAAACCCCACCAGCATGCGAGAAAGGCAAGCTCCACAGTGAAGGGAGGCACAGCAGGTATGTGCCAGCCTCTGGCGGGCTTGGGGCACACTTCCCTGCCTGTGGGACACAGCATGGGGACCAGGCAGCAGCACATCCCTTTCCTGCACAGGGTGCTGCTCACTCCCCAGCTACACTCCTTATGCCCTGCTCCATCCCTTTTTGCATCTCAAGTTCTTATTTTTTATTTTTAAACAGCCAGATTGAATCTTAATTATTTAAGCACCTTCCAGATTTAGAAAGCTGTTTTGGCTGTGAAAATAACACTCGGTGCAATCATCTCTCATCAATAAACCATGGAAACAAATGTGTACGCCTGTCGGGAAGGAATTTTTTTAAAGCACACTGAAAAGTGCTTTAAATAAAGTGTGAAAGACGTGAAAAGACCTAATACTGGTCATGTTTCAGTGAGCTCAGGACATTTTGGCTCAAGTGAGAAAAAATGGGACTTGTGCCTTACTCAGTTAAGATGGCTTGACTTCTCACAAATAGGAAGGGATCCTCAGAAACATCAAAAACATAAACCTGGACAAAGGGCCGTCAGAAAGGCACACTCACCTGACAGTTGTGCTGGGGTTTTTGTAGGGTTTGGTGTTTTTTTTCCACAGTGTTAAAACACATAGGTAAGGACAGCTGTGAATATTCATACTTTACTGAAAACTGCTATAAAGCCTCAAATCACACACACACAAATCATACAGGGGGTTGGCCCTTCACGGAAATAGAGATTTAAGCTTTAAAACAAAAAGAGGAAAAAACCTCTCCAACACCAACCAAATAGCATTCTTAACATCTTACTCTAATAAAAGAAATAGGATTAAAGAACAGTGGCATAGTCTCAATGTTTACTTTAGTGATAGATTTTCTTTTGTCCCAGTAAGAGCGTAAGGAAAATAATTTCGGATCCCACTGGGAAACACTCTCCATTATTGTACTCATAGAATCATAGAATATGCTGAGTTGGAGGGACTCCCCAGGATCATTGAGTCCAACTCCTGGCCCTGCACAGGACAGCCCAAGAGTCACACCATGTGCCCGAGATCATTGTCCAAACACTTCTTGAATTCTGTCAGGCTTGGTGCTGTGACCACTTCCCTGGGGAGCCTGTTCCAGTGCCAGCCACCCTCTGGGTGAAGAACCTCTTTCTTGATATCCAACCTAAACCTCCCCTGACTCAGCTCCATGTTGTTTCCTTGAGTCCTGCTCTGGTCACAAGAGTCAAGAGATCAGTGCCTGTCCCCTGTCCCTCCACTATCCCTCTTGACAATGTTGAAAAGTGCAATGGGGTCTCCCCTCAGTCTCCTCTTCTCCAGACTGAACAGACCAAGTGATCTCAGCTGCTCCTCATACAGCTTCCCCTCAAGGGCCTTCATATCCTTGTGGCCCTCCTTTTGATGCTCTCAAATAGCTTAATGTCCTTTTCATATTGCGGTGACCAAAACAGCACACGGGACTCGAGGTGAGGCTGCCCCAGAGCAGAGCAGAGCGGGAATTTCCCCTCCTTTGACCAGCTGGTGACGCTGTGCCTGATGCACCCCAGGACACAGCTGACCCTCCCGGGACCTGTTTTTGACTATTTACAGCCCAGCATGACCTCTGGGGACTGTTTGCACATGGAGTTTCAATCAGGTGAAGTGAGGCTGCAATACATTGCTTCAGCTGAATGACCATGGACATGGTATCACTGCCCAGGAGAAGCTACTGGATGCAGGGTTGGCATAGCCAGTTTTGATGGCTTCAACCAATCAGCTGTCTCCTACAGCTCGGGGAAAGCTCCAGGAGACCCTTTTTACTGCAGCTTTCTAAAATTGCTAACTGCTTCCCATAGAGTGGAGATACTTGATCTTGAATAAACCCCATGCAAATTGCTTCTTGACTCCTCTCCTTTGCAAAGCAAAGCTGCTCTTTACTTATGTAACATTTTCATTTAATTAACAAAGAGACGGAACAAACTTTTAGGAGGGGGAAAAAATTAAAAGGTCATCTTCCATCACGAGGGAATATGTGAGAGAGGGAAAGAAACAAACTGGTTTCTTCCTGTTGGCTATAATAACGCCAAGGCATCCTCACTATCGCCCCGTTAGGACCTTGTGGAGGTAATGAAGTGTCCGGAGAGCACGGACAGAACTTTCCTTCCTCTGTTGAGCATCCCTGCAATTGGAAAGGAGCCAAAGGAGATGCTTTGAGATTCCTTCCTCAGACATCTGACACTGTGGGGACCGGCTCAGCATATGCATGTAAATTACACAAAACCAGGGGTTTTATTATACGACCAAGTTAAAATACCACCTACTTAATTGCAGCCAGAGCTGACATTCAAAAATGCTGTCACGTTGCAAAGCCCGTTACTTCAAAACACAGGAAGCATCAACTACATCTGCCCGGGACCTTTAATGCAGGCCTGCGGCTCATCTCATTATGACAGTCTTTAATTACATGGTCCCATATTGTTTTTCACAGGGGCCCCCCGCTCCCACGGCCCGGGCT
>NW_008239080.1:7152866-7220370 GCF_000691975.1 Corvus brachyrhynchos
TGAACTCTTGCCCAGCGCCCCTGACCGCCATACTGGTTTAGAACTGGAGCTGCTGGCACGGTAGTTCCCGGGTCTGTGTGGGACAGGGCAGACGCCGCGTTAAACCAGCGCCCTGGAGATGTGCAATGCTTGTGAAAGGGGCCGACCCGTTTTGAAACCTAGATGTTTAAAGAGTACGTGCATTAGGAAATGAGCAGAAAAGGAAGGGCAAACGACAGAAATGTGTCAGTGTGTCAGATGCCTGTGCAGGGACTTTCTTAAAAACTTTATGGCTTTGCTTTTATCTCTTCATCTCCTGGAAGCCCTCGGGCACCAGCAGCATTAGAAGTCGGCAGTCCCCGGGGTTATGTGAGGTATTGTCTTGGGCAATAGTGTTTTCTCCTTCCCTGCTTGCGTTTGCTGCCTTTCTGCCCGCATTTCTTTGCCCTGATTCCCAGGGATGCAACATCTGAAGATCCCACTCCAGAGAGCTGTCCGGTATCAATCTGAACTGTGAGTCTGCAGACAAAAGGCCAGTTTTGCAGACCTGGGCAGGAATAGTAGCACCTTGGCTCGCTCAGCAAGGAGGGCTCCTGGCAGACGACAAGAGGCGTTCCTCCCTCCGGCAGCTGGGTGCACTGCGCGCTCCGTGTCCCAGCCGCGGCTGAACGGCAGTGCCCCGTACGGCTCATTTGTATTCTCAGTGCTTCGGATGATCTCTGATGCTGTGGGATTCAGTGCCATGGCAGAGTTCTCGTGGCTGTGACAGAAAACTCCAGCAAAGAGCTCGGCCGGCTCCTAGCGATGGCGGGGGAAAACAAGGCAGGGGCATGGCTGCAGTTGGGATGCTTCCCATCAGGAAGTCTCCAAAACCGCACTGTGCGAATGGAAACACGCTCTGCAGCTGAAACTAGAGGCGGACGAGCGTGCAGGCGTTTCCCGTGGCGGCACAGCCTTTCGCCGGAGTTTTGGGCCAGGTTGCTTCCAGGGTGAGGTTATCTCTGCCAGAGCAGCTCCCTCCAGGACCTGGCAGCTGCGGGCCTGCCGTCAACCGCCGAAAAAAACGGGGGGTGGAGGGTTTGCGGCTGCGAAGTTTTTGTAGATGCGGGCTAATGGTGCTGCTGCATCAGTGTTAAGCTGCTAGCGTAGAGGGAGGGGATTTTTTTGGTTTAAATAAGAACTTCCGAATAACGCTGAGGAGTTTTGCGATGTATTTCACTCTTAAGCGCTTCCTGCTCCTTCGGTGCAGTCACAGCCGGAGATTTTCCTCTGCTGTTCAAATACTCCATAGCTAGAGATAAGTACTGGTGCAGACTCACCGCTACTAACAGCAGCTGAAGCTCTGTCGGGAAGAGTCAGCCTGTGGCACACGTGATCGTCTGATGCTGTTTAGCAGTAAAAGCTGGAGTTTTTTATGTAAGTATTCATGTATTTGTGGTGCACTCGACATAGTCTGCTTTCAAAGCACCAAGTAGCCAACACAGGTACTCTGCCTTGGGGTAGCTGTACTTGCGCACAGAGGGAGGATTTCACCTGAAACTTGCGGTATTTGGAGATAGCTGGGGTGGAGATCTCTTCCCAGCATTGTGTGAATTTAGGAGCAAATGAAAAGGACCACAGTGCGGTTTTCTGAAGTTAAGAGTGGATTTGCCCTCACGGATGCTGTTGCCAGCTGACATTAGTCAAGAGCACTAAAAGACATGCCAGAATTATGCTTGATACTACTGCATTTTGTACAAGGCATATATTACATGTATAATGTGTGCTGGAAGCTCTTCTTTGTATTTTTTATTCATAAGTAGCTAAGTTTATCATGTGTTCTAACCTAAGTCTCCTGTATTTTAGCATTCAAATGCAACCAGGGAGAGCAGCAGTGAAATGAATATGCAGTGTGGCTTTGTCTTGCAAGCTGGCAAAGGATCTGGCTAGTGCTTCATGCTGCTTTTTAAAAAACAGCTGCACTTTGTGAGTTATTGCCTTTTACCTAGCAGCAGCTGATCAGATGGACTATCTTTGATTAAAACTCATGCATATTTGGTACTTAAATATAGCATCATTACTGGTATTTAGTTTATGTGCTGTCTGACCAGTCCCTGGCTTTACTTATTGCAGTATTTTTAGTAAGTTGATGTTCTTAAATTTCTCAGCATGAATTCTTCTTGTTGCATTCTTTGTCTTCTTAGTACAGCCAGAATTGAAATAAAATATTTTGAATTCTCTGGCCTAATCTCATCTTTCCCTGCTGACTTTCATTTTGTGTTGTTTATAAGAGGAATTAACTTAGAGAAGATAAGTTAACAGAACAAAAGAAAAAAAGTAAATTTGAAATAGTACTGTAGATCAGTCACGCCTGTGGACAGTTTCTTCAATTGTGCTTTCTTTTGCAACTTGCTAGGAGCAGGCTTTTGGAAATATGTTTGAAGATTCAGATTTTTGGGAATGATGGTGGAACTGACAATATTTTAGGATTTCAGGCTGACCTGGTGCTCAAGTCCAGCAGCCACAGATGGAGAGCCCAATGCTGAGCGTGGTCCAGAGCTGCCCCTTGGGAAGCATGTTCCTTGTAAGTGACATTCAGCTGGTAATGGGTTAAATGCTCTCAAGTACTGAGCTGACCTCATTCCTTTACCTTCCTCATTTTTGGGGCAGTAAACTTTGCAACATCAAAAGCTTCTGTTTCTGCTGAGCTCAGAAAAAAAAGACACCCAGATGAAGCACAAGGTTAAAATACTTGTCTTTTGCCTTCTTCTGGTCGTCTGAGCAACACTCACTCGGTGGCGGACAAAGCGACTCTCCCAGTTAATGCTGTCTGTATCCCACCTGAGTAAAATTTTTGGGAGAGAGACAGCAGATGTCTGCACTGTTAAAACAGTGTCGTGCCTCTGTGTACTATTGGCCCCTCTGGCCCTCTTGGAGCTAGTGCTAAAAGGAGGTTACCAGTGAGTGCTCATTGTCACTGCTGCCTGCCCAACAGGCAGGGCGGGAGGGTGTGGTGGTGTGGAGCAGTTACTGGATGGAAAGGTGGGCTCCGGGCCATGTCAGGTGTCACCCTGCTACCCACATGGTAGGTGACTTAGTTCTCTGGGTCTGGGTTCCCACCACAGCAGCAGGAAGCCAGAGCACCTCTACTGTGCAGAGTTGTTCCCTGTGACAACTCATGCCAGGAAGGCTCTTTTGGACTGAGAAAGCCCTTTGGAGCAAATGTGCTCTTGGAGGCGTGTTTGGTTTTTTTTACTCCAGACATGGAGGTTTTGTTCTCTGACTTCGAACAAAAAGAGACAGGGGTGCTATTTCATCACTGAAGAGCAGAGCCACAAATACCTCTACCTATTCTTTCTTGGCATGTTGTTTTACTCCCAGGAGTGGCATGCTGTCTTAAGATGGATCACAAGCAAAATGTCTCTTCACATCTACAAAAGCTCCACTTAGATTTGGCAGCTCTTCCTTTAGGGTGTGAAGGCATGTATAGGTAATTATGCTGTTTACTATAACCTCCCCTGCATAACTGAACAACTCATTCATTTTGACGTCTTAATGTCAGTCTTCTTTTGTTACCTTCTGTTGTTACCATGTCCTGAATTAATTGTGTGGGGGTGAGATCTATAAAACTGTTTAGACATAGGAATACTATGGGGGCTGTTGGCCTCAGCTCTTGCAGTAATGCTTTTGTTTTCCTGTTTTTACAGTGTACAAAACTACATTCTTCCAGGCCGCAGCATAAGCTTTTCAAAGCTGTTTTGCTACATAATAGATTGAAGAAGTTGATGCTTTCTGCATGACAGAGAACACTTCTCCATGTGCATCCAGACACTTCACAAAACTGACAATAATCCTTGTAATGTAGTTGCTAATTTGTTTTGTGATTCTTAAATGTGTTTAAAATGCAGAATATTCCTGCAGTTTGTGCATACTAGCATTGAAAATGCTTTTTCCCTTAAATGGAAGAACACACAAGGACAAATGAAAAGGATAGTCAATTAATTACATAGATGTTGGTCTGTTTAAAAACTTATTTCCAGGTCAGATTGCTTTGCTATGACCTTTCCTAAGGCTGTTTAAATTTGGTATTGCAGCAATACGGTTAAGAGGGCATTGCTTAGGCTAATATCCCTGCAGTTCCTAAGTGCTGATCGGTAAAAGTGATTTTTATCTGGGTTTCTGAGGCCACTGAAACCTGTCCCCATCATCTGACAGAACAGCAGTTAGATGTTTGTTTAACAAACAGTGACATGAATTGATTTTTTTGATTGACAAATCACATAAATGCTACCTTCAATCTTATTATGGAAATAACTTGTAGAGTTGCTGTTGACTGTGTATGCATTGGGTCTCCTTATATCTATGTAATGAAATTAATCTCCTGAAATTTATTGCCTTGGTTTCTCTGTTTGTGTTTTGGCATTTAGAACACATTATCTTACAGGGCAAATAAGAGCACAAGAGCAAACTTGTCTGAAGTATGTGGTTGGTAAATGCTTTCCTGCTGTATTGGATGCAGTGGAGAATTATTTAATTTTCTTGGTGAAGTAGTTGACTTGTGTGAAACAGGAATAAACCTCCTTACCAGGTGCAGAGATTTTACAAAAAATGCGTGCTGCTAAGTGCAATTGCCGCTTCTCCATGAACAAATGAATCATGCTACTTATGATGAGCTCAGTGCCATGAGTTGAGTTGGCCTTGGCATCCCGTTGGATGGGTATTTTTCATGCCCTTATTAAAACTTTATTAACTGTAGAGGTTGTGCTTCATTAATCATAACTTTGACCAGTGGCATACTGGGCATGTAAAAATATACAGACATTTCATGAACTTGTATTTAAGCTAAAGTTGTCTGTATTTAATTGACCTCTAAGTCAAAACTTTGTATCAAACATTTGCCTGCCAAGTGATATGCTTTGGGCAGTGACTAAATATGCTGAGTTGCCCTAATATTTACAGGAGATAAAACTTGGTTGTGCAATACAGCAAATGTGGAATAAACCTTTTTCCTGCATTTTCAAATTGTGCCCTGTGCTTTGATCCCTACATAACCGTCCTCTTGGCGACTCTGGGTCAGCAATTTGAACAAACCAACTGTTCCTCTTTTGTTATCGCTTGGAAGTGCTCCTCTCCCTCTTGACCTTGAGAAAACTGTTTCTCTTCTTGCCAGCTGTCTTTGCAGTGACTGGAGGGTAATTGCTTTCTTCCGATGTGCATGTTCAGGCTCTCTGCTGTAAAACATGTACTTGATTTCATAAAGGATGTAGTCTTGATTTAGATAACACTCCAGCTTTTCTGTATGCCAATGGGTGTTTTTGTTGGTGTCATCTTAAGGATGTTACCAGGGTTAGATATAAACTAACAAGTATTAATTTGCAGAACAATGTTGTTTACCTTATTAAACCAAATACACCTTATATGTTTAGGTAGTTAATTCATAAGCAGGCAAATTGATGCCTTTTTTCTTTTTTTGCCCCCTCACTTTACTTCTTGCTGTTAAAAGTTTGCTGGGAAGCATTTCAGGTTAAAGCAGTATTTCTGCTGTGCCAATGTGGACTAAAGAGCCCTTAGCAAGTGCTAGTTGAGCAAAAATGCCTTGTTCCCTTAGACGCCATACAGTTAAGGTTTGGAGCAGACCACAACTTTGTGGAGGAGCAGCAGCTCCTCTGCTGAGTTAAAACCATGACACGTATATTTAAGTAGAGATCTTGAAGCTCTTAGAAATGAGCAAAAGAAATCTACTCTTATATTTGCCACTACTGTATCATTGTCAACATAGTGGTCTGAACATAGAGGTCTAGTCCTTGAGCTGATCCTGGGTCCTCAGGTTTGGGTTCACTTGAGACAATGAAGACTTGGGAAGCTATAGGCCTTTATGCCTTAATCTATGTAGGCTTCCCTTTAGATGTGCTGTTTCTATGCACATAATTGAATCAGAAAGCTTCAGTTAGTCTTTTCCTGAAGGAATATTCCTGCTCTTGGGTTACTTTTAAAAATACTAGTGTTTTGAATCATCATTTTGAGAATCATCTCCTTGCCAAACAGTAGGGAGAACCTTTGACTTAAATAACAATAATTAAACCTTTAACCAGTTAGGAGGATGACATTCTTCAATGTTTAACATCGCTCTGCCCTTTAGAAAAAGAAACTTGAGAAACCTTCCTGCATGTTGAAGGTCAAATGTCATGTTACTTCGGGTGCATGGCCCGCGTGCTTGCCGGAAACCATCTGTGGGGTCAGTTCATTCGCGTGGCTGCTCGCATGCTTTTGAGGAAGGGCTTGTGTGGTAGTCGCAGGCCTTGCACACGAATCTGGATTTGGCTTTGAAGGACGCAGTGAAAGTTGTGCTTGCATTTTATGTATGTGCTTCTGTGGATTGCAGGGCAGCAGATGCCTATGGCAAGTGATTGTGGTTTGGTGGTTCATTTCTGTTTTACAGTACTGACATGGAGAGGTTGCTCTTAGCTGATTACAGACCCTGTGAACTGGTGCAAATTCAGCTGGTTGTCCTAAATTAAGGTCATGCATTTATCACTTGCATCATACATTTATCCCTCGATTCACTTGGTGTACAGTGACCTTTTGGCATGTTGTTAAGGTTTGCATTAATCTTGTGAGCTTGACTTAGTGCATGCATAAAGCCTCATTAAAGGGGAAAATACCTGCATTTGTACAATACGGTGCAGAATGTTCTTGTTTTATTAACGTATGTGATATAGTGACAGAAAGTAAGCTGCCAGTCCAGTAGGCCTGTTTACCTGTGGATTTTTTTCTCTGCCTCTGTCACATGCCTAAACAGAAAAGCCTCTTGCAAAAGATTTGGGCAGGTTTTTTTATATTTTTTTTTGAATTCTGACTTGTTTGCCACCCAGAAGGTGCAGCTGAGACCATGGTTGCCTCTGCAGCCTCATTTGCTCTGGCTGTAGAAGGAGTGGCTGGGGGGGGGGGGGGAAGTTTTGTGTGAATGTCTCCATCACCTGCAAGAGCTTGAAACACAGTGTAAGGACTAGAGGAGAGCACAAGTACAAGGGAACACCAGCAATACATAGGGTGGCAGATCCTTACATAGAGTTTGAGAGAGATTGCACTGAGCAAGTCAGTAAGGGGTACTGCATTTGTTTGTTCAGTTAAAAATGAGGAATAAAATAATAGTAATACAGGTAATCACAGAAGGCCACTGTGTTTCAGTTTGATCATTGCTCTGCTAATGAATGAGTTGTTGCTGCTGCCTCTACTTGCTTATAGGTAAAAATTGTGCATGGCTGTAAGCCATTTTTAGAGTTGATGGTGTCAGACCACTTGTCATGTGAGTTTAAATAGTAGTAGCTCTGTGTCCTAGTTTCATCTGGAATAGAGTTAATTTTCTTCTTAGCTGGTACAGTGATGTATTTTGGGTTTAGTATGAGAATAGTGTTGATAACACACTGATGTTTTAATTGTTGCTGAACAGGGTGTACTCTAAATCAAGGACTTTTCAGTGTTCCATGCTCTGCCAGTGAGCAGGTGCATAAGAAGCTGGGAAGAAGCACAGTTAGGACAGCTGATCCAAACTGGCCAAAGGGATATTCCTTACTGCAGAATATCATGGTCAGTGTATAAACTGAGGGGAGTTGGCTGGGAAGCTCCAACTGCCGTTCAGGGATGGGCTGGGCATTGGTCAGTGAGTGGTGAGCAATTCTACTGTGCATCACTTGTGTTTCTTGGATTTTATTCCTCCTTCTCTCTTTTTGTTATTTGTGTTTTCATTATTATTATTGTTGTTATTGTAATTGTTAATTTTAGTTCATTTATTAAACTATTCTTATCTTAACCTACAGGCTTTACCTTTTTCCAGTTCTCTCCCCTGTTCCACCAGGTCTGCAGAGGAGTGAGCAAGCAGCTGTGGGGTGTTAGTTGCCAGCTGGAGTCAAATCATGACACTCTGTGGTCCTCTGGTTTTGCAGCTGTCATTAGGTTCCCAAGTAATTCTCCATAGGCCGTACCCACCCGATCCTCCACTTTTACGTGACAGGTTCCCGGAACCTCTAACTTCTCTACCCTTTTCTTAGCCCTTTCAAAACCATCATCTTCTCCCTTTGAAGCACACAAAAGCAGGCTGCAAGTCTGGTCATGCCTTGCAGAATAAAAATAATATCCATTGGTACTTCTTTGTATTGATTTCTTGCTCTATCACCACTGCTAAGTGGTTGCATTATAGTGCAGGAAGGGACTGCTAATGTTGTTTTCAAATGTTTTTCTCTCATTTTTTAAAGTCTGTCTTAATTGGCTCATACTTTCTAAATTCAGTGCTGGGCTTGTTTAGATCAGAGATTCAGATCTAAACTCTAGTTGAACAATTGCAGAGCTATGATGAATTTCCAGTTGTGCAGACTGGATGCTTCTTGGTTTCACAAAACACGTCAGGCTCAAACGATGCATCAGCTCAGGTATCAGTTGCATATAGCACAGTGCAGTTTTCTAAGCATTTGTGGGATTGACTTTGTGTCTTAAAATATGCATTTAGGAAGCTGTTAAAATACAGTTTTGCATCCTGAAGGATGAGAAACAGAGATATTTCTCTGTGAGAACACAGTAGTGTTGCCAGTTTTTAACTGCGCTTTACAGTGTATGAAAAACCATCGTCTTGGATGTGTTTTATATACATCCTTTAGTGTTGTGTTGCCTTCAAAGGAGAGATGCATGGCCTTGGGAGGAGATGACCATCTTTGAACCTGCAGTGACTGTGAGTGGCCAGCTGCATGTGTGAAGAAGCCTAGCAGAGAAGTTATGTAGTTTTCCACCCCTCTTCTTACTTCATTTTTTGTTGCTGCACCTTTTCACACTTCCATATTTCTGTCTGTATCTATTTTTCAGTCTTTGTTTTTTAAAACCTTACTCACCCAACACCCTGAAAGGTTGTTTTGCAGAACAGAGGAGCAGGGCTGGATTTTGCACCGAACTGATGGAGAAGCTCTAGTCTGCCATTGGTGGTTCAGACACGTCCTCCCTTACAGCATCATTGCTCTTCTAAGATCCTTACCAAATTCCCACCTAAGCTGTCAGTCATTAGTGTGAGAGTAGAATATTAACAAAGTCTGATTTTTTGGTGGTTTTTTGGTTTTTTCCCTACCCTTATTCCTCCACCACATACCAGTTCCAGTGTGGGAATATGAACTTGAGCATTTAACCCTGGTCAAGAATAACAGGTCTGTTTAATTGAAGAGTCCTTTTGCTGCTGTTTGGTTTAGAGATGACACATCTATGTGGAGGGCTTGTATTACACAGAGATAAAAACATTGTGGAAAAATAACCTGCAACTACAGGAATGGTGTTTTGATACTTGAAAAATTGGTTAATGAAAGAGTTTTTTGCATAAAAGCATGTTTTGCTTTTAGCATACAGTAAAAATAGAGGTGTGTTGGTGGTGAGATTCCAGAGGGGAAGACTTTCAGAGAGCTGCTGACATGAATAAGCAATTTAATTGCCTGAAGCATTATTCTGTATCCTATACAGTCTGTACGAAACATGTATGAAATAGGTACACTCAGAATGTACAGGGTTTACCTGCTGAGCAACTTTGAATGTGTTGACATTTTTATAATTAATGTGCAGAGTCTTAATATAGAGGCTGAAGAGGATGTCTTTTGCCCAGAGTTTAAAGAGTTTCTTTAAAAGCGTTGCTGATGAAACAGCACTTAACTCTGTCCTTTCACTCCTGGTAGAATATGAGCATTTATAAAATACACTGTAAGTTAGGTTTTCACTTTGCTGCAGTCAGCATTGTTTCCTATGTGTAAATCACTAAGTGCATAGCAATGTGTTTTTGTCATATAACGAATTTAATAATAAGCTTTGGACGTCAAGTAAAAAATATTTGGTGTTATCAGAAAATCAAACTTCCCATTGAAATTTAGTCTTGGACTACTGTGTTCAAGATGTGTCTCAAATCACTGGTAAGGTTGCTGTTTGTTTTTTCTTACAGTATAACATACAAGACTGAAAATTAAAGGAGATTTTTTCCCTCTGTCCTCATGGCCCTCAGCTGCAGCCAGCCAGGGTATAGCAAGAGGTTTTGGTCATATTCACTGTCTGTCTTTCTATTTCAATCCTTTTCTGTGTATTTATTTCCATTAGCTCTGTTTCTTTTGGAATACTTTTCCTGTGTTTAGATTGAATAATAGTTGTCTTTTCTTGAAAGAAACGTGTAGTTGGTTCTTCATGTGTTTGGTCTCTCAATAGTTAACATTTTCCCCCTTCCCCTATCTGACCTGCCTTGAGACCATCCTTAGTTCTGCAGTTTTCAAGACAGAAACAGGGTAATGCATCCTAAAATCTGCCTCTTTCATAGTTTAAACATGTCAAGGTTGGGTTTTTTGTTGTTGTTTGCTTTTTGCAGTGCAATAATCTGTCAGTTCATGCTGCTACAATTATATTTAAGAAATCTTGTAGGTTAGCTCTGCATGACATATCCTGTCTGACCTTTTGTTATTTCGTGCTTTCTTTTTTCTGCAGTTTTTGTACTTTTCACTAGAACCATTCTTATATGTAAAATGATGATTGTGCAATGCATTTTATTTTGGCCTCCTCTTAATAGTATTTTAGAGTTCTGCATTAGACATACTACATCTTCCATTTTGTCCATCTGTTTCATTTACCTTTCTTTTTGCTGTGGTTCCTTGCTGGGTGCAGTGTGATGGCTTTGCTCAGCTTCAGCCGCATGAGACCTGTTCGTCACCCACATGTCCACGTTGTGCTACTGCTTCTGCTGCAGTAAATCAGCAGCGCGATGGACCCGGCTGAAAGCTGATCTTGCTTGATTGGCTTCTTTGGGGCTACCTCAGTTTTTCCAGGTTCCTTCCACCCAGGCAGGGTGGAGAATAGGGAAGGAAAGAAAGCAGCCTTGCAGCAGTGTCAAAACTGTTGCTGTCTGTTCCTCTTTGCTGCACATGCCCTGGGTATGGCTATATAAATAGTTATATGGTTGTATAGTGGACCAGGCTGAATAGAGAAATTGGAGCCTGAGGGTTGCTGGTAGGCATGGGCTGGCACCACAACTGGATGGATGGAGATGCTTATCTTTAGGAATGAGTAAGTTGCTGAAGATGTTGTTTAAGAGACTTCGGACACGCAATGAGGCAGAGGAGGCACGTCTGGTGCCCCCTTTTCCAGGGGACTGCTGCCCTGCTGAGAGTGGGGTAGCTGCAGGGTTGGTAAAGAAACCTGTTGCCTGTTGTTTGGGTGGATATTGCTTTGTCCCTGTATTTAAAGCAGATATATTACATTAAGTTACAGTACTAACCCTGCCGTTGCTCCAGTGCTTGTGAAAGTATGAAGCAAATGTAGCAAAACCTTCTGCATCTTGGTGCTGGAGCTGGGGCTTCAGTTTAGCTGTGTTCTTCCTTGGAACAGATTTTAATGGCAGCAGGGTTCTCACTGCACCAAGAATTTGATACCTCTTATTGAAAGAAAAGTGTGGCAAAACTTTGGAGGAAAGGGACTTATTTTCCTGGAATTCACTGCCTGACTTCTGCAGGTAACTGAAGCTTTTATGTTACAAGTTTGCAGAAAACAGCTTGGAAGTTGCCAGATACTTGGAGTTTTTTTCCTCCAGTAGTCTATTTAAAGTTCATAGAAAGAGTCAGTGATAAGATCACACGCAGCTGTACCATTACAGAATTTCCTTGTAATTGGTTGTCTGGTCTTTCTACCCTTAAAACAAATAATAAAATACAAGAAACCACACTTCTTACCTCCTGGAGCAGGGTCTTTTGATGAAGTAACATTTTGGAAAGTGCTGCCAAAATCAAACAAAGGAAATGTGCAGGTACAAATGTTTTCTAACTACTCCAGGAGTCAATCATCTTTCAGAGGCCTTTGTTACAGCAATGATTTGGTACCACAAAACTTTCTGATTCTCAGGAAAAGTTGGTTTGACGTGGGTCTGGTGCAGGCAAGGATGTTCAGCTCCTCAGGACTCATCAGGCTTTTCAGCCCTGAGTTCTGTAACAGAAATGCCATCAGCTGGCTGCCTGGTTTTGGCAGTAATAACAATTTGCAGATGTGTGAAGTGTTGCACAAGAAGGGAAAGGTGTGGGAGAATGATCTGACAAATGCATCTGTAAGAAGTCTCCTGTCTCCTTGTTTTCTGTCCCTATGCCAGGACATGTCGTCTTCACTTTCAGTACTCCTTGTGAATCCTAGGCAGGAACAAGGTCAAAAACTTGTTTTATATAGTGTTAGCACCTTTATCCTTTAGAAAAGCAGATCTTAAAGGTAGTTGATTTTCAGAATAATGAGCCTAATTATTTTTGCACTGTTTGAAGGCAGGGGGTTTAACAGGGCACGTGGTGGTTAGGATTCTGTCCTGAGCAGCACAATGCCATGGCATAACACTTGTACCTAAAGTAATGTTTTTTCTTCTTTTAATTCTAAGAATGGTGGGAAAAGGAAAAATTTTTGGTACCTTCTTCTGTTTAAAGCTAGCCATCATTCATACTTGCCTGACCTCTGTTAGGACTGTTTACTTATGTATGATGGTACAGTCTGGCATGATGTTTAGCATCTTAAAATGAAGGTACCAAGTATTGGTACAGCTGCAGCCACACAGGGTCTCGCAGGAGTACAGCATGAACATAGGAAAGTTTTGAGATTGACTTCTAGCATGGCTGACTGTATAATGAAATGGCAGCAAGGCAAGCACTGGGGTGCATTTACAGTGCCAGTATGCATCCTTTCTTCCTTAGGTAAAAGTATAGAAATTCACTTGTATTGAAGAATGTAACTAATACAGTGTATTGCATGTAATTTTATATGCTAGGGCTCATCAGAGAATTTCACTTCTTCCACAGCACTCCAGGTACTACCCCACAAGCACTGGAAATAGAGTAAGCACACAAATAAATACTTAACATACTGTAACTTGCCTAAGGGTGACTTGTTTGTGTGCTTTTTCAGTGTGATCTGGTTTCTTAAACACAAATGGTCCTCCAAAAGATGTCAGTTACCCACCCGAACACAGGGGTCGTAGTTTCACATCTTAGCAGGGCATCTTAATTCAGGTTTTATGTGCACTCTTATCCCTGTACAAGTCAGATTTGCATGGTATAGCATTACCTTTGTGACTGTCACGCTCAGCTTTCATGGTCTTCTAATTCCTCCACTTTTTATTGGATTGCTGTATCTACTCAGCATGTGAACCTGAGATAACCTTTATATAGCTAAACCTTGTTTACAGGATAGCTGCACACAGCCATTTTTTGCTTTGTACAGTGTGTCACATGTGCAGGAGAATTTTAAGTACTTTTATAGATCAGATGGCAAACTTTCATGTGTCAAGCTACTAAATGCAAAGAAAGTAACCAAGAATTATATCTCTCCATAGTTTGAGTTTTATTCTTGAGATGTCCCTAGGTTCAGAGCTTGGTGCCAGCAGTATTTTGGCAGGAGGAGGGGGCAGGTAGGTGACAAATGTTCTCAGTGCTCAGATTTGGTGCTGCAGCTGCAGGGTGTTGGAGGAAATGAGGGTTCATGTGGAGGGACAGTCCCACTTGTCACTCATTTTTTTTTCTACTTCTTGCTTTTTAAATTTTATGGTGCCATTATGAGACATGGGCATTTAAAGAAAAGGTAAATTGAAGCTTACTGTCTGGAAGGTACACAGTGCTCTTGAAAGTAATGGTCCTGCAAGGCTGGGCTTCTCCATCCTTGGTCCTGCTGGCTGTAGTCTCACTGGCTCTGTTAGAAAATGCAGGGTTTTGACCAAGAAGGCTCATTAAAATAGGCTTTGGGGACTGTGACTTTATTTTTCTCCTGTGGAAGCATAAAGTTGATCTGAGTGAAGTACGCAGAGATTACAGGAATCCCACTATTAAATTAGAGAAAAAAATTTCAGACTTTCTTGCAGGTGACTTTTGAATAAAAGAAACGAGACCAGAAATGAAAGGTAAAGTCTTTATGGCCCTCTGGACTTAGCTTTTTTCCCTTCATCTTCTCAACCCCCTTTAGTTTCCCAGGCCTCCTGAGGCTAATTTTCCATTGTGAGCTGCAGTCACAGAATAAGCTGAGGTGAAACGGACCCACAAGGATAATCAAGTCCAGTTCCTGGCACTGCACAGCACCATCCCCAAGAGTCACAGCATGTGCCTGAGAGCATTGTCCAAACCGTTCCTGAACTCTGTCAGGCTTGGTGCTGTGACCACTGCCCTGGGGAGCCTGTTCCAGTGCCCAGCCACCCTCTGGGTGAAGAACCTTTGTCTAATATCCAACCTAAACCTCCCCTGACACAGCTTCAGGCCATTCCCTCAGGTCCTGTCACTGGTCACCACAGAGAAGAGATCAGTGTCTGCCCCTCCTCTTCCCCTCACGAGGAAGCTGTAACTGCAATGGGGTCTCCCCTCAGTCTCCTCCAGGCTGAACAGCCCAAGTGACCTCAGCCACTCCTCATACGGCTTCCCCTCAAGGCCCTTTACCATCTTTGTTGCCCTCCTTTGGACACTCTCTAATAGTTAAAATATCTTTTTTATGTTGTGGTGCCCAAAACAGCCCCCAGGACTCGAGGTGAGGCTGCCCCAGTGCAGAGCAGAGCGGGACAATCCCCTCCCTTGCCCGGCTGGCGATGCTGTGCCTGATGCCCTCCTGGCTGCCACGGCACTGCTGACTCATGTTCAACTTGCTGTTGTCCAGGACCCCCAAAGTTTTGCAAAAAAGCACAGCTTTTGTAAAAAGGTGGAACTTCAGATTCAAAGAGTAGCTGTTAATAAACTGCCATAGTGCTTGGGGAGGGGGGCTTTAGAGCAATGCTATCTAGCAAACGCTGTGCTTTGACTTTCCTTACAAAAAGTCAACTTGTTGCTCTGGTGCCATGTACATATTCTCCCTGTTTCCGTCTAACCTAGTTTGCTACAGATACTCTATTCTGTTTCAGTTAAAAAAAAAAAAAAAGCAGTTCTTAAACCCTAGCCAGAAGCTCTCTGCAGTGTCATTGCTGCATATTACAATTACAGCAGTTGAAATAAACCTGTGTGCTTTGCCTTTTCTTCCTCCACATTTTATTTTTGTAAATACTCCTGCAGTTTTGACTGTATTGTTCTCACAGCACCAGGCTGTAAGCTAGCAGCGGTGAGGAGGTTTCAGTATCGCAGTGCTGGTGTATGGGCAGTGTTCAGGCTCAGGATATACCCCCTTGAACACTTTATTCCAGGAAAGTGCATGCTCTTGTGAAAACTGTGGTGCTGATTGATGCCAGATTGGCTGCTGCTAAGGGGGCTTTGCAGCTTTGTTTGTAGATGGATGCTGAATGCATCCTTCTGGCATGGAGAGGCAGTCATGAACCATTTTCCTCTGATTCTTAGTACTTCCATGGGTGTGTTTATGTGCTTGCTTCCAACTTGCTCTTCCTGCTTGGCCATCACCCTTGGTGTCTTCCCTCTGCCTGAAGTCATCCCATGCCGTATCAAGAGCTGTTGAGTGCAAGGGGATGAATTTTGTGTGAATGTCCTAATCCTAGGACAGTCAGATCCTAATTTAAGCTAGTTTAGATCTGCTGAAGGTGTGAATAAAATTGCAAGGACGTATTATTTCTCTTGCCTATCTGAAGATCATTAGATTCTGGTTTAATGAGGTATTGTGTACTGAATGCAGTTAGTTATTCTGTTTTGCAGTATCCTTTCTTGTATTTATTTCTGTTCTGTAAAATATTTTAATTACCACATCCCTGTTTATGTACTAAGCTAACCCTTACTGAAGGACTTGAGGGAATGGAATGACAGGAGTAGTAGTGTTATGAAATTACCCCCCTATATATGCCCCTGGCTGAAATCTTCCTTTACCCCATGCATTTCCAAGTGGTTTGAAATCCCACTGAGGTTAAACTGTTTGAAACTAGCTTCTCTCCTTTGACCCACATTTGTTACGTTTCCCTGAATTTTATACAAATTATTTATTTCTAAACTTCCTTATGCTGGTGCTGCTGGTGAGTGTGAAAGCTCAGCACTGTGGGTCGTGATGTGTCAGCAGCAAGCTGGAGGGTTTGCTGCTGATGCAAGGGGGCCAAAAATCTGCATCACTTTGCTAAAGATAGAGATGCAAAATAAAGTTTAAAAATAGCTTCTTGTATTTTAACAAAATTCAAGTGCAAAATCTGCAGCATTCGTGCTTCACCTGGTTTCCCATAAATCAGATCAATACGGACTACAGTTTATTCTGAAGTCCTTTTTATTGCTAACATTAAGCATGCTTGGGATCTAGGAGGGTATTCAGAAAGGGAAAAAAAGGGTAATCTGGAGTTGGCAGGAAGTTGAAAGGCAAAGGGAACACATTCAAGGGGCCGTTACGGCTTTGGAATAGAAAGGAGAAACTGGGCAGCTTTGGCAAACGGACAGAAAACAGTTGACAGCTTTGGTTATCAGTGCTGTCTTCCAGTTCTCCAGCAGCTGAGTGTTTTCAATTCCAGTACATCTACAAAAGCAAACAGCAGTGTAATCATTGGGGTTTTGGAGAAGGGATAGTTTGTACTTTTGGAGGAGGAAAAAGAGGAGTCACCTCTGCAGTGGCAGGGACTGGGAAACATTACTTTAAAAGAAAGCACAAATCAAGATTTCCAAAAGCAAGTGGCTAAAATTAGGCTTTGAAGTCCTAATTTAAGAACAGAGAAAGTGGCTGTTTTCCAAAAAGGCTGAGCAGCCAGGCCTGACAGCACATTTCTTTCAGAAGCCAGAACAATTATTTAGATGCCTATTTTGGGGGTTTTTTTGGAACTCAAGTTCAGGCACTTAGCTGTGAAAACTGGGATCTGTTTCAGGGAGTTGTTGAGCAGCAGGGTGAGAGCTGGAGGATCCTTCTGAAAGGGAGCAGGCTCCCAGTTCTTTGAGCTTTCAGCTTAAAATGTTTTTTTGCTGCTGTTTGATTTGCTTAAAAAGGGTGTCATGGGACAGAAAGCAAACCTTTATATTTTTGTTCATCATCTTTACACCTGGAAAGTTACTCCAAGAAGAAACTCAAGAAACACCATCAAAATGGGGTCAAGAATTCTTAAATTACTTCATAGCATAAACCATCCAGAATGTGTTTTCTGTGGAAAGTGTAGGAGAGAATTTCCCTTGAAGGGCAGGAGCTGGTTGAAATCCTCCAGTATGTAGTAGCCCTTTCCTCAGAAAGTAGTTATGTGCATTAGAAGAGCAGGTTGTCAATGCTGGTAGCTTGTATGAAACACTTTCTATAAGTAAATATTAAAAATATATACTACAAGAAAAGCATGTTTCTGTGTAGGCTTTGAACTGTATTTTTGATTGTCACACCAAGAAGCACCGGGGCCATCCATGCCTGGACTGAGTGGTAGGGCAGAGCTTCACATCTTCTGCCCAAATATTTGGGTGGCTTCTGAAACGTAGTGTTTGTCTCAGCTCATAGTGCCAGAAATGAACCGAGGATGCCAAATGGCCTGTGGATGTCCAGAAAAACCTGTCTGTCAAAATCCAAAGGATTATTGAAAAAAGTAATATTTTAATGATGTTGCTTGACCTTGTTGGGGCAAGGTGCAAGTTTACCCATTGTTATGTTTGTGTTGCAGAATTAAAGTCCAGTAATCTTGTTTGTTTAAAGCATCAGATAGGATTTTTTCTGGATTAGATATTTGGACTTGAAGGAATAAAATGTCTTCCAGGTTGTAAGCCTGAGTGCTTCCAGACTCTGATCCAACTTGCCCTGGTCAAGGGCCTTACTGCACTGGTAAAATTTGGTGTCAGAGAGGATAATTTTTTTCCATTGTAGAAAGGCAGGTTAGGAAATAACTGGTGTATATAGAGGTACATGTTTTAAAAAGCATTGTCTGGCCTAATTGGGTCTTTTTTTTTTTTTTCCTGGCTGTAGGTACTGCATAAGGCTACAGATGTTGTTGGTGACTTCCTACAAGGCCTTTGACACAGTCCCCTACAACATTCTTCTCTCTAAATTGGAGACGTATGGATTTGATGGGTGGATTGTTCACTGGAAAAGGAATTGGTTGGATGATCACATCCAGAGGGTAGTGGTCAGCAACTCAGAGTCCTGATGGACAAAGTGGTGTCCCATGGGGGTCCATACTGGGACCAGTACTGTTTAATGTCTCCATCAGTGACATGGAGAGGGGAATCGAGTGCACCCTCGGCAAGTTTGCCAACAACACCAAGCTGAGTGGTGTGGTTGACATCCCTGGAGTGCCATCCAAAGGGACCTGGACAGGCTCAAGAAGTGGGCCTTGGGAGCCTCATGAGGTTCAACAAGGCCATGTATGCAGACCCATACCTGGACTGGGGAAGTTCACAGTGTCAGTATGGCTGGGGGGATGAAGGGATTGAGAGCAGCCCTGCTGGGAAGGACTTTGGGGTGCTGGTAGAGGAGAGCTGGCAATATGTGCTTGGAACCCAGAAAGCCAGTTGTATCCTGGGCTGCATCAAAAGCAGCATGGCCACCAGGATGAGGGAGGGGATTCTGCCCCTCCTCTCTGGTGAGACCCCATCTGGAGTGCTGCATCCAGCTCTGGGGTCCTCAGCACAGGAAAGACATGGACATATTAAAGTGGATCCAGAGTAGGTCAGAGGGCTGGAGCACCTCTCCCTATGGAGACAGGCTAAGAGAGCTGGGGCTGCTCAGCCTGGAGAAGGGAAGGCTCCAGGGAGATCTTATTGTGGCCTTCCAGTACCTAAAAGGGGCCTACAAGAGAAATGGGTACAAACTTTTTAATCGGGATTGTAGTGTTAGGACAGGGGGTAATGGTTTTGAACTAGAAGAAGGCAGATTTAGACTACATGTAAGGAAGAAGTTTTTTCAGTGAGGGCATTAGAACACTGGAACAGCTTTGTCATAGAGGTGGTAGACGCCCCATCCACAAAAACTTTCAAGGTTGGATAAGGCTCTGAGCAGCTTGGGTGGAAGATGGTGCGGGAGTTGGACTAGATAATCTTCAAAGGTCTTTTCCAAACCAAACCATTCCATGATTCTGTGAACAAGTGTGCCTTGCTGTGGGATGACTTGTAGGTAAAGGAGCATTGCTGCTAATCTGCTCGTGTATGCGGTCAGCTGCAGAATTTGCTTACCTTCAGTATTGGGAAATATGCCGATCTCAGTGTTTCAAATGGCCACTCGTTTAATTTTTCTGGGAGTCGATGTTTCTCTGAATTGGGAAACTATTCTAATGTAAAAAGAACCCTTGTAGTTGCTGCTGTTGAAGCAGTGTTTAATGTTGTGTGGCTGTTGGCAGGAGACTTGATGCATTTTCACATGACCCCCTCTGGAACAAAAGCAGATTGTTTCCTTCTGTTTTTCTGTTACACAAATGAGTTCCTTTTGAAAAAATTTCTTTTTCTGCAAATTGTGGAAATCGACACCAGGAATAGTTTTTCCTTTGCTGTGTCTTTTACAGTCTGCTGTCTGATAATGCTGGCACAAAAAGCTGCTTTGGGGTACCAGCCCAAAAAGGCTGAGACCTCTGCAGAAAGCCTCCTCCTCTTGGGGAATGAGTTTTCTTCCAGTTTTATTGAGGGGTTCAACATGGACTTTCATTTCTTGCTGTCTTTGCTATAGCTAGGCAGAGTTTGTTTCTGGTTTCTTAGTTGTTTCATTTACATACATGCATTTTTAGTGTCTAGCAAATGTAGCAATGTATGTAGCAAGTCAGTTCTGGATTGAGCTTTTTTGTAAATTTTTGTATAACAAACCTTTGGTTTTGTACCGGCCTCTCCCATCTGAAGCCTTTGCCTGTGAAAAGGGTAGTTGAAGTCAGATGCAGGTTTTTGGCTGATGCAGTGCTGCATAACTAGACCAATCAGTACTGGATCAAAAGAGCAACAAATTGATTAAGTGGGGATCTCAAACAACAAAATGAATCCTCCACCAGGGACTGGGTTTTGTGGCAATATGTAATAGCTGACAAATTTTAAAAAAAAATGGGGTGACAAAAAAAAGGGTGCTTTCTCTAGATATTTTTTTTCTCCTTGTAATTATATACTCATTTCTCACAGCCTTCCTGTTGTTCGCACTTCTGGTGACACAAGTTATATTTCCTTATTCCTAGGACACCAGTGTGCCAGTGCTGTGGCCATTCACACAAGCGCTTGCAGTACCGTAGCTGGTGAGGTTTTGTCCCAAAAATGCACTTTCTTCTGAAGTGTTTCCTTACTCGGGCTGGGCTTCTTAAGTCAGAAAATAAAACCAGTATAAATCAGGGCTGCAAAATACTTTTTAACACTTCTTGTTATTTTGATCAAGCCCTTTTCTTTGTGCCTGGTGACCAGATTCCAGTGGTGTTTCTGTGGCTTTCTGTGGGTCAAAGCGGTATGACACGAAAGGGAAAGTCTCTTCTGTGTGTCCCTGAGAGGCCTGCAGGGAACAGTGGGTGGTGGTGCAGGCACAAGTCCCTGGGGAGCTTGTCAGCCTCCTGCCTGGGGCCCTGTGGTGCAAGGGATATGGGCTTATTTAGAAGACCACAGAGTGGAAATGCATGACCTAAGCCCCTTGTATTTGCTTGGTCCCATGGGAAGTCGGAGCCCCTGCAGGCTTTCCAGCACTGGCTCCCAGACCCACTTCAGACTGGGGAGAAAGCATCATTTGCATCCTGCTTGGCTTTTCTTGTTAGACCTGGAAGAAATGGAGGTTTCAGTCTCAGCTAACTAAAACCAGAGGATATATGATTAACTTAACTTGTTTAAATCAAAAATCCCCTGGAGAAGATGGGGTTTTCATGGGTGGAAGAGAGAGGTTTCTTTAGGTAGAACTAAAAAAAAAAAAAAAAGATACTAATTTTTTTTCTTAGCAACTACATCTAAGCTTGTGTAATTGTTTTGGTTGGTGCTGTGGGTATGCTGACAGTTTGTGTTGCTTATGTTATTTCCCCCTAGCTAAAAATTGTTGTTAATATTAGTACTTTAGGAAAGGTGAAACACCAGGAAGTGAAAACCATTCTATTAAAAGTGGATACAATTTTATTAGTGAAAGTTCAGTACAATTCTGTATAGAAAAGAGGAAATTGGAAAGGTTGGGGGCTTTTTCTTAATCAAGAAGAAAATTACTTCCTCTTCTCTTGAGAACAGCTTCATGCACAGTTGTCCCTGCTTGTGGACAGTGTTGCTGCTTCTTTCCTTCTTTAACCGTAGTGAGGTACCTCAGTGTGAGTACCTCAGTGTGCAGACCAGGTGCTACCAGTAACTAGTGGCCACGTGAGGAGCTGACAGGTGACATTTGAATCAGTCTACTGATGTTGGATGAATTTTATCTGGTAATGGCTTAGCAGTAAGCAGTTTCTGGAACTGGAGATGGTCATGCCATAAGATGCTGTGTTTTCTCCCTGGCCTCTGCAGCCCTCTCTGTCACTCAATGATTGTTGATCTCTTGGTTTTATGGGCTGTTAATCACAGCTGTAATCAGTCACCTATCTGCAGGTGATAGCAGAGCCAGTTTTTACTTCTTTCCTCCTTCCCTCTTCCTCCCTAGCTAGCCTTGCTAGTTATTTAAGATTCTTTGTTAAAATAGCTTCATAGTATTTATCTGAAAATTTCAGTGTTGCTGGCTTTCTCAAAGTCCAGTCCTCCTACTCACTGAGGGATCTTTCAAGATGCCGTATTTTATTTGCATGTACAAAATACAGAATTAGAAAGAACTTCAGGTTAATCTGAACTCATTATTTTAAGCTTCTATGCATCTCTAACTATGATTAAATACTTCGGTGGGAAGTGTAGCTCATACACCAATGTCTCTCTGAGAATAGAATAAGCTTTATGTACTGAGAAAGCCCAGCTTTATATGCTGAGAAAGCCCATTATGTTTTCTGGAATTTTTGCATACTAGTATTTTCTTTGTTAACCCTAACAGAATGTGTTCAGATGATTAAACTATTTTCCTGAGCAGAAGAACTAACTGTCTCCTTTTCTTTCCATTTCAGTAGGTTGTAGAATGGAACTTGTGGATAAAACAATCAATAGTTACTTTGATGTTTGGCTTGGACCCAGAGGTAAGATTTCTCAAAAGTTAACACATAAATAAAACTGACCTTACTAGAATATAGGAAACATTTTTCCTCTAACTTGACATTGACAGGTGACTACTTTGTTTAGGCTCTTCAAAGCATGTATGATAGTGTAATAAATAGGAGTCTACTCAATGCTTCTGATCATTTGACCTGAAGAGGTCATTCTTCTTACTATCAGTTAAGCTCATGGTGTTTGTCTTAGTGAGTGACTTACCTCACTCGGATCTTTGCTGCTTTTTTTTTTTGTTAATTTAGTAATAGCTTTTATTCCAAAATAGCCACTTTAATTTGCATTTAATTAAATGAAAATACTCTTGCCTTCATAACTAGAGCTCCTATGGAATTTTTCACTAAAAATATCTGTAGTTTTTGGAAAACACTGCTTCTTTGAAACCATTCTTTTTTAAAGAAGCAATAGTTTTGGTGGGTTTTGCCCTGGGAAAAACTCTGCAGGTGGAGAAGTGCAATCCTGGTCAGTGTGAGGGAGGGAGAGGCCATGGGACCAGGAGAAGCAGTGGCCTCATGCTGAGGGCTTGAGTAGGATGGTCTAGTTCCCCATGGTTCTGACCAGGGGAATTAAATGACTGCATCCTGCACAGAGTGTGCCGAGCACTGCTGGTCAGTGGCATGTGCTTTCTTCCTCTGACTGCTGCAGTAATGCCTTTTCTCTGTCCCAGTGAAGATCTAGTGATAGGGCCCCTTCTTCACAGGACAAAGTCCACAGGAAGTGGAACAAGCCTCTCATTCTTCTAAGTGTGTTTTCATTTGCTTTTATTAGTATCTCAGTGCCCTTGTTGCCCCTCTCTTCATACTAAGCCTGTGTAAATTAGCCTGGATGTTCTGATATAACATATTGCATGTGCTGGCATACGGTCTCTATTTGCTGTGTGTGAAAAATAATGAACCATAAAGGTGGCAAATCCAAACAATTCCCTGGCTTGGCTACCTACTTTCCAACCTACAATTTTAAGGCCTCATTTCTTACATTCAGGATCCATGTATGACTTCTCTAAAATTAAGTCAAGACTGTGAATGACAGCAGTACTTGAATTGTTCATTTATAGTTTGGTTAACTTGGTTTCAGTACTTTGGGCTGGCTTTAGTGAGAGGAGTGAGATACCGTGCTGTTGCCAGGTATGGACAACACAGTTGTGGTTCAAAAGGATCACACAATTGTTCCAAGTGTTCCCCTAAAATTCTCTGGTTCAGGGTGGTTTATGTGCTTTTCCCAAGAAGTTGAGGTGTTGCCAGCTGGCCTGGTTGCTCGGGCTGAACTGACTGCTCTGTGTTCCGTTGCTCGTACAAGGACTCCAAAATTTAGTTCTTTCTAATAGCACATACAAAATTCTAATTGTATTAGTATTGACTGGAAAATAATTATCAGGATCATCCACCAATAACTACAGAGGTATCTGCTTCAGTCCTAGGTTTGCTAACTCTAGGAAATAAGGTGTCTACCATCGGAAAGGGTTGGTTTGAGAAAATAAAGGGGATAGATTTGTTGAACCATTTCTTTGTAATTTAAGCTTATCTGTGGTATTCAAGTGGGTGACAGTTCTGAATGGTAATGAGTATTTTAAAATAATAGTGGTAATAACTTAAGAGTATTTTTGCCTTAGGAAAATAATTATTTCTGCTTTCTTTAATAAATACATAAATAAAATATTGTTGTTTGCAATTAGCATTGTGGCCCTTAATAAAAGGGCTTGCTGCACTTCCTTTGTCTTTCTTTGGTATTCCAGCACTGAAAGCATTTTGGGTGCAGCTATTTTTAGATGTGTTGAATTCTTCTCCTTACAAAATCTTAGTGTTTGTATGTTTTTGTTTGTTTGTTTCAGACCCCAGAGTAAAAGGATGGCTTCTTCTGGAGAACTATACACCTACCTTTATCTTCTCAGTCTTGTACTTACTAATCGTATGGCTAGGACCAAAGTACATGCGGAATAAGCAGCCGTTCTCATGCAGGGGTATTCTAGTGATCTACAACCTTGGACTTACACTGCTTTCTCTATATATGTTTTATGAGGTAAGAGAAAAACGGTTGGTCAGGCTTATTTTGCAGTGTCTGTTTTAATTACATTGGCTCGTGTTGAAAATAATCTCTGAGCACAGTGCTCCTAAATTGGGGAAGCAATCTGCAACCATTTTCAATGTCACTTCTCTGGGGAGAAAACCCTGATTGTAATGTTACCTCTAAGGATCAGGTGAAACAAATCTTTCTTTAAACATCCTTGCTGGCCTCGGTTAGCAATGTTTCAAATGCGCTTTTCTCAGTCAGTGCAAGTGAAGGCCTGATCTGTCAGCATGAACTTGGCTACTCCTTCAGTAACTTCTCCTTGCTCAATGTGATTGTGCTGGTGCACTGTACAAAGTACTTTGTAGCAAAACTGTGGCTTTATCTGGAGGGCAAAACATGTTTTGTTTACTTGTCTTTAGTCATGCACACACTCCTTGCATCTATTTTTGTAAGTTTGCAATAGGTTCTTTTGCATCCTCTTAGTTTTGCTGGGAAAAAAAACGTTGCTGAAACAATGCCATTGTGATTCATGTCTTTCTCTGAATTTAAAATCTAAGCATACAAATATATTTCAAACTGAATTGAACTTTCTGTAGACTTATTTCCTTTCATAAAAACCCAAAGATTTAGGCAGTGTAAAGTTTCCACTTTCCAGAGAGCTCTTCAGCTGCTTTTACTCAGAACTGTGTATTTTTGTTCAAGTGAAAATGAAGAACTACGGTCGTGTAAATAACAATGTGGTCAGAAAATTACTGGTTTGCTTTAATGTACAGAGTATTCTGGCATGCTTTTAACCAAAGTATTTCTCCTTTCTGTAAGGAGATATTCCATATTCAACATCCTCTTTTCAATTCTTTCAATACAGTCTTTTCAAATACAACCTAGGACTAAAACTACTACCTCTTTTTTTTTTTTTTCTTTTTGCATGTGCTTAGAAGTGTATACAAGCTGCAATTTTCCTTTAAGTTTGTAGTTAATTCTATAGTGTTTTACAAGGTGAGTGTTTAGAGATGAAGTGATTTAAATTCAATGTTATTTCTCTTGTGTAGTGAATTGTCTACTCAGAAATTACTGAGTTGGGTTATTAAGGACTTTGATACTTAATTGTTCAGTTGGGAGCAGTTTTGGATTCAGTAGGTGCTGGGAACTACTTGTGTTCTTGATGTGCTTACATTTCTAATCTCCTTGTCAGGGTGTTACAAGCCAGAAAAAATGTGTATTGATCAGTTTAATTTGTGTAAATGCAGGGTACATCTGCATTATTTTCTTCAGATATTATTTACAATTATATAGTGATCTATTGTTTTAACCTCCAGTTATGTTATTGAGAGTTTACAAGTGCAGACTTCCCTTCAGTTGTACCAAGTGTGGATAAAAGTCTCAGGATAGCCAATCTTTCTTCCTTGAATACTTGGAATAATACTCATAGTTTCTAAATTACTGTAACATTCTGCTGTGTTACAAAACCTGCTGGTAAATTTAAACAAGAGAAAATACCTGAACTGTTGATCCTACGGATGCCTTTTTCTCACTAACAATAAACTGGTGACCAAGAGAGGACTGTTCATTATATGCTGAAGAAGTCCTCATACTTGTAACCAGATACATAGCTTTTATATTGTGGTGCAATGACACAACTAAAATACAGTGAATATTAAGACCACTCCTTCCTATATAATGAAATGCTTTATGTTAAAGTGAGTGTTGCTCCTAATCTAATATTATCCATGTGGAAGTGTTCATTAATATTGTAAATATACCTTCCCCTTGTAAATGGGCATACACAAAGCTAGAGCATTACGAAGATTATTAAATGCATGATAGTTGCAATGAAATGTGGTTGGCAGCACTAGCAAGCTGGATGTGAGGGTAAGTGATGCTCTGCAACATGGGACCTATCCCATAAAAATGCTGCAAAGCAGAGAGCCATGCTGACATAACACCACACTGCTTGATGCTTGCAGGGAGAGAGCCAAGGGCATAGGGAAAAAATGGGCTCTTGCACCTCCAGGTATGTTCTCTATCTGAAGTACCTGTACAGTTACCTCTCTTGGTGCACAGCATGTGATAACCTTGCTTATTTCTCATCAGTCTTGGAAATTTCCTTTGAAGGATTAGCCATATATCAGTAGCACTTTATAGTACATTTACTTGCTTTAAGACAAAATGATGAAGAACAGCATTCAAAAAACTTGTGTAACTCCCTGTTCTTTTCCTTGTTGTCATTTTGAGTTTCAGTTGGATTAAAATTTTTCAGTCCTACTGCGAGGAAAATCATAAAATGTCACCATTTATGAACTTGTTTAGTAGCGTGTCTGAAAACAAGTTGCTTTAATAGCTTGTGTACAATACACCTGAAACACTGCTTTGAAGTTTTTCCTGAGTTATAGCTCTGGTGATTTCAGGTCATGATTCATAGCATCACAGCTCAGTTTGCGTATTATGTGACCAAAACAAGTTCAAGTGAGGCATCCTCCCAACTGGGATGAAAAGGATGACCTACTTGGTTTTCTGACCTTTATGTCTGAATGGTTGTAAGAAATAACATGGGGGAAATTGGCATCATAGGATTTGTGTAACTCTAGGTATTGTGTACTTTGGTCTAAAATCACTAGAAATCTTAGACTTCTTATATGGAATTCCTAATAGTTTCTGTCTGTGCTTGCTATACCTTTTTTATTTGGATATTTAATGACTTGGCTGGGTTTTGGTACTCACAGAGAAGCAGACTGCACTTGTCCCAGACAATATAAAAGGCAAGGCAGATCTAGGGGAGCTGGAGAGATTTCTCCAGGTTGATTTGTCACATACCTTCAGGAGGACGGGATGTTCTTCAGGGGCAAACAGTGTTTTTATTCTGTAAAAATCTACAGTGCTTGGACTTCAGGGAGAAATAACAGTCCTGTGTCTTGGGCAGGGGCAGCAAGGGGTGGCTTGCTGCATGGTGGAGGAGGTGTGTAGCGGGGCTGGTAGAGGGGTTATAGGGATTATAGAGCAGGGCTGATCACCTGCTGACTGGTACAGCCGTGTCTGAAGGAGCTGCAGGAGCAGCTGGAACAGCAGAGGCAGCACTGCTTCCACCTGTGTTGCTGCTCTGCACTGGGATCACAAGTGATGAGTAGGGCCCTTGCCTCTCTGCTTGAGTCTCAGCTGGGTAATATAGCAAAGAAGGGAGAGCGCCAGGTACCCAGTTACACAGTGCACAGGCCTATGATATTTTGGGGGTGTTTGTTAGCAAAACTAGCCAAGTGCTCTGTATCACCTGGGCTTACGTTAGAAAAACTGGTCAGCGTTGAAGGCTCACTTTGTTAAGTGATTTCTTTACTGTCTTTTTTCTTCATCTGAAAAATTAATTCCCTACTGAATCTGCTTGAGAAAAGTGATAGATTTTCCTGGTGAGGGAGGTGTTGCATATGCTGTAGGAAAAGTTTTAGGAAGTAGGGGACTCTGTGCAGAGGTGCTGTGTCACATGAGCCATGGATGGCAGCTAGGCTGCTCTTTCCTCTCCCCTTTCTTTCTCCACCACCCTGAAGCCCTTATCTCTGCCCTGGGGTGCCTGCATTCATGTAAAGATAAAGTTCCGTATCTCTGCAGGCATTTGCTTTCTTTGATCAGACATCAACTTCTGTTTCTCTTCGCTCTAATCTAGCTCTGTTTTGAACCTTGTAAACCCATCATGCCTTGACAGCGTGATGCAGTGCTAGGTGCCTTATCTGCCCCTCTCCAGTGAGTCTCAGACTTCAGTTTTATCATGAGAAAAAACAAAATCCTCCCCAGTAACACCTCTCCTCCAGCCCAGTCAGACTGGTGTTAGTGTCCTGGCTTATTTTGGTAGCAGAGTTGATAAAAAAGCATGTGCCACAACATTTTAAAGAATTCAGCAAGAGAATAACAAAATGAAAGTAATATGAAAAAAGAAAACTTCATTGCAGGGGAAGAAAGTGTGAGTTGTTTCAGCACAAATGCAACCTTGAGCTGCAGGTTTTCCCCCTGAGCTGAAGGACTTAGCGTTAAGTTTGAGTACCATTTTAATTGGCTCATGAAGAAACTGCCTTTTTGTGCAGTTTAGAAACCACAATAAGTGGTTTGCTCAAGTGAAAATGGTTATAATTGGCCTTTTCTAGACACGTTAATTTCTCAAGAGAAGATTTGCCTGTGGTTGTTCATCAGCAGTGCCATCAGCAGACCTGGACTGCTGCCAGCCTGAAGACGAAGGACTTCCTAGAGACAGCGGGCAGCGAAGTGTTGTCTCAAGGCTGTGTTGGTTGAGGAGCCACCACTCTGTTCCTGGGCAAGTTTCAGACCTACTGTACAGTGATGTAAGGAGGGCTTGGAAACGCTGGCCATCCAGGGAGCAGACTGCAACAGCTGTGAGCAAGGACTTAAATGCACTGCTGGCAATTTCTGAGCCCTCCTTATCGCTTTTGTGGTGGCAGGGAAGCAGCTTCCTGGGGCTGTACACCCATGCATAATGGAGCCATTTGGGAGCCATTCATGGTCATGTTACTGAGTGATCTATTGGTTTTGTTTTCTGAAGCCTTCCAGCATGTGATGAAAGCATTGTAGGTGCAAAAAATAGTGATGCCAGGCAAAGGAGCAGCTGGCTAAATGGGGAAAAAGATTATTTACATGTTGTATGTTGCACCGAGTAAGGTTTGTGGGCAGCAACAGCAGTTTGTGGGCAGCAACAGCAGGTTTTTACCAATTAGTTCCTTCTGGGAAGTGGACAATTAAATTATTTTTGTAGCTATACTAACTATTTATATGATAAAATATGCTAACATTTCCTACAAATGTTGCTTTGCTTATATCATTTGTGGCTGTGAGAGTATTACAGTTCCTAGCATACAATATGTTCTTTTGTGAACAAGGGAGTACTCAGGTTGAGCTGAAGCCACTGCTCATAGCTACACTGATGCCATTGTCCTTTAGAGAGGTGGGATCCATGGAGACACCTTTGGCTTCATTACGCTTTAGGTGGTGAACCTGTACCACTTGCAGGGAAAGCTCTGTGGATTCACTATGCCAGCCTTTACTGGGGAGTTTATGGAGTGCAGCATTAATGATGGATGTTGTTTGGATTAATTACAGTATAAACAATGTTGATTATGCTTCTATTCCTAGAACTGTAAGAACTGTATGAAAACATCTGTAAGCTCTTAACGTGGTCACAGCACGATGTGGTCTTCTGTCTGAGGGACTGGTGGGCACTTGCAAGGCCACACAGTCTCCCTCAGTGGCCTGAAAGTGGCTTGGTGCAAAGCTTGCTCTGGGGCATAGCTGGTCCTTTAGCAAGGTACCACTTTTAAACTGGTGTCCTCTGCGCAGCCCTGCGGCCAGGACAGGAGTCCTTCCATGGCTGCCTTGCCTTTGTTGATTGGGTAGGAAAAGTGCCTGGGTCTGCTGCTGATGTGCATGGCTGCCCTGCCCTTGCTGTGGCAGGGTGCTATTGATTTATTTATCTCTAATACATGAGATACTTCCAGGTTTATATATTATGATAAACTAGATGTACATTTTTTCCCCTAAATTGCAGCAATAGTTCTATCTTAGAAGGTCAAAAATAATGACCTAGGCTGACTGAGTATTTTAAAAGCTAATTTAGAGGGAAAATGAGGCATGAAAGAAATAACATTGGGAAACAGTAGATAATTTAAGTGATAATCTTTATTGAACCTTTTAAAATTAGCTTCCTGTTCACAGTTCTGAGCAGCATTTAGTCATACCAGTTATTGTAGTCCTTTAATCAAATGATAGTTTAAAATTACTTACAGTACAAGGAGTTTCCATGTGGCTGGAGTCCTTCCATGGCTGCCTTGCCTTTGTTGCTTGGGGAGGGAAAGTGCCTGGGTCTGCTGCTGATGTGCATGGCTGCCCTGCCCTTGCTGTGGCAGGGTGCTATTGATTTATTTATCTCTAATACATGAGATACTTCCAGGTTTATATATTATGATAAACTAGATGTACATTTTTTCCCCTAAATTGCAGCAATAGTTCTATCTTAGAAGGTCAAAAATAATGACCTAGGCTGACTGAGTATTTTAAAAGCTAATTTAGAGGGAAAATGAGGCATGAAAGAAATAACATTGGGAAACAGTAGATAATTTAAGTGATAATCTTTATTGAACCTTTTAAAATTAGCTTCCTGTTCACAGTTCTGAGCAGCATTTAGTCATACCAGTTATTGTAGTCCTTTAATCAAATGATAGTTTAAAATTACTTACAGTACAAGGAGTTTCCATGTGGCTTTGCAAAGCTGTTTTTTATTCTGCAGGTAGATAAGGCCAAAATTGTACAACTTGCTTCTGCCTTTCAGATGTTTTTTGAGATACCTAACAATTCTATTTTTTTTCACTTGGGAGTCACCTAAAGTTTTTACTCCTCTCCTCATGCTAGTCCCAAGAGGAAAAACATCTTTTTAGACAATGTCCAGTGATCCCTTCTGTTGAGATATTAAAGGGGATCTTGTTCATGTCCTTGCACATGCTCCCTCCTCCCATTCCACCCTCAACCTGTCCTACCATCTCCAGCCTGTGAAAGGGTGAGGTGTGAACATCCAGCATGGATCTTGTTTCTCTAGAGATTTCAGCCAGCCCCACCACAGCGGGCACCCTGTCATCTTTCATGACTAATCATTGGACATTACTCTTAATAGTGATTTCATTATGTTTGAGGTATTATTTGTTTTGCCAGGAAGTCAGGCAGGCAACAGCATATCCTGCAGAGGAAGTCACTTACATTGGGAAGGATGTAACGTGCTTGGGATGAGTGAATTGCTTGAAGAGATCTTGAAGAATGGCAATGCAGTGAAACAATCTGTTGTGAGCTGTTAAGAGTAGCAAAGCTGAAAATACGCTCTGTCACATGGTTGAAAAAATTGTAGTCACATCTTGAGTATAAAATTTCTTAAAGATGTAACAATTTCCAAAAGTAATCAGAAGAAAAATGTATTTACTGAACTTTGGTTATTTACTTTCTTCAACAATGAGATCATCAGCAAAGAAGGAGATTTCATGAGAATCTGTCTGGAATATGACTCTGAAAATACACTGTGTGGGATAAGTGGGGATAAAATGATACCTCCTATTTTTATTCTGGTATACCCCAGTTGGGAGAACTTATTAATTCACCCTTCACTATGATTTGATCACTGCTTGGAACTTGAATTCAACCTCATGCCACTCTCAGGTGCCCAGGAATCTCTTGACACCAGATGTCTGGGCAGAGCCACTGCGGAGGTGCCATGGAGTTCAGCCTTCTCCCCAAATAACACTTCATTTTTTTTATTTGCTCAGCTGGTGACGGGAGTATTGGAAGGAGGATACAATTTCTTCTGTCAGGATACACACAGTGGAGGAGAGGCTGATATGAAGGTACTGTAATCGAGACTTAGAGCTGGTAATGTTTCAAATTGTCCACTTAAGTGGAGAGCAGAACAGTATTGATTAAGCACATTTTGCTTAAACTCTAAGCTTTCTTCCTCCTTTTGTGATACAATGGACAATGCACTGTCAAACATAATAGTTAATCTATGATATATTCACAGTTGGTATTTTTGTGAGTAATTATGTGCAAATTTTCGAGTGTTCTCAGATCAAAAAGTGAGGACCTGGTCTTCAGACTGTATCCAACCACTCTGTGTTGTGACTACCCTTCTCTTTCTGAGATGTGGTGATGATTTCTTCTGGTCCCACTTCTGATCTCTCCTTTACAGAGAGCACTGCAGCACCAGCTCTGGTTAAGTATTTTCTTGTTTCTCCCTGGACAACCCAGGTGCACAGCAGTAGCCTCATAAAACAGTCTTTGTCATCCTGTTTTCAGCAGTAGCTATAGGTTTGTACCTCGATCTCCTATGGAGAAACCTGAGGCAGAAGTATTACAGAAGACCCCAGTAATGTCTTCAATCCAAGTAGTGCAGCACAAAATCTGGATTTTAATTACTTAGATAGCATAAGAGTTGAAAGCCCCCTCAATGTGCAATGCTTCTAAAACTTGCTTCCTTCTTTCCAGATCATACGTGTCCTTTGGTGGTACTATTTCTCCAAACTCATTGAGTTCATGGATACCTTCTTTTTCATTTTGAGGAAAAATAATCATCAGATCACTGTTCTGCATGTCTACCACCATGCAACAATGCTGAACATCTGGTGGTTTGTTATGAACTGGGTGCCTTGTGGTCACTGTAAGTACTTCATTATGGTGGGGGAACATCTGCAACAGGGGCTTCACTTTGGTGGTCTTTTGATCAAACCAAACATCTTCGGTACCTTCAGCTGCAGGATTTGTTCTGTACCATGTTAAGCTGCTTTGCTGAATTTTAACTGTTGTAGATAGTCGCAGGAATTAAGCTGCCAGCACAGCCTCTAGGAAAGAAGTGTCTATGTAGTTTGAAGAATTTGTGTGACAGTGTGACATTTATCATGTGCAGTAGCCCAGGTCAGATACCCATCAACCTTGCTTTCTCTATTTCTGCTGTAGTTACAGACCCTCTGATGAAACAATACTCTCTTCCAAGTCAAGCCAGAAGCTTGTTTCAGCTGAAAGACGGCTAAGAGGGATTCTTGTCCTTGTATCTGTAAAGTTCACTTGAGATATGACTTTCTTAATTTAATCTCATTATACCACTAGCCATAACAAATGATTTCAATTAAAATCTTGTCCCCTGAGCACTAATGAACATGAACAAATGAATCTTAAGTGGAAGATTTCCATGTCTCTCTTGTCTAAATCCTGCTAACCTTTGGCAATCTGGCTTTGATTCTTTACTGTCATTGCATTTAGCTGACATCTAGCTTCCGAACTGCATTAGCATGGCTTAGTTGTGGTTTAGATGTGCAGCTTATAGATAGTGGCTTTGTTGAACACTATTCAAAAGAAACCTTTTCAAACCCAATGGATGTGACCTACTGTCAGTGCAGACCAAGAGGCTGCGTTCCTCAGGAGTCTGCTCTCTGAGCCAAACAACATAGAAACTCATATTTGTTTTGTCTTGTCAGCACAACAGTGAGTAATACTGAACTTCTAAAAAGTCTGCATCTGGAAATGCATTCTCCTCCAAGGAAGTCAATCCCTGTTCATACAGCAGTCAAAACTGTATATACTTAGAATCTATCTTGTGTTCCTGTGGTCTTGAAAACACTTTGGTGCTATTTCTAGTCATGTGTTTTTCTTCTTCCAAGCTTTATGTTCTGTTGTGTCGTCACAGTTCTATGCAGTTCAGTGTTAAGATAAAAGTTTCTTTAAGGACTAAAGCTGCTGTAAACAAGGACAAATAAGTAGCTAACATGCAGTTTCTGAAGGTATCTGAAGCTTTTGGTTATAAATGACAAAATTGGCTCCTACCTGGAAGGAACTGAAATCAACCTAAAAGTAGATGGGCGAAGCTATTGATTGATTGGTATGTGAGCATTCCTCCTTTCAATCAGCTTCCTCAGTTCCTCTGGGAAACTACAATGCAGATGTGATAAAGAGTAACCTGAGGAAGCAAAACCAGAAGGCTGGTGTAAAGCACGAAGCTGCAAAGCAGCTCAGCTACTCCATTGGGTGAGCAGAATGAAAAACAGGGTTAAAAAAAAACCCTCTTGCTTTTCTTCTAAGAGAAATCATATTTTAAATAGAAACATTTTGAACTTGTTATTTTTGTAGCTTCCATGAAACAGCATGTTCTCTCCTTGTAATGCAGCGTACTTTCTTTTTCCCTTGCCCTTTTTTTAGCTTACTTTGGTGCCACACTGAACAGCTTTATCCATGTCCTCATGTACTCCTACTACGGATTGTCTGCTGTTCCAGCAATGCGTCCTTATCTGTGGTGGAAGAAGTACATCACTCAGGGGCAGCTGGTGAGTGATTTGCTCTTCAGTGCTTCAGCAGGCTTTTGTATTTGTGAGGAGGTCCTCTTGTCTTTACACCGAGTTAGGAAATTTTGGCAGGGGATAGCAGAAGGGAGAATGAGAGGTGGTACCTTCTACATCCTGTAGTACCTACATCACCTTAGAAATCCAGCCTCTGCCTGTCCATTTGCTCTGTTATCAGGACAGTGGGCAGCTGGGGACTGGTGGGGTCTATGAATCAGTGCTGAGGTCACCATATTGTGTGGCTAGATGTATTTGGGAGTTGCAGTGCTGGGATTTCTGGGACTCAGTAGCCAGGGAGGAGGCTTTTCTTCCAAGCCTGCTTGAACTAGCCTGCTCTTCCCTGTGCTTGCCTGGTCAGGCTGGGACAGACCAGAAACGGAGTGCAATGCTGTCCACAGCTAACAAGGGCCATTCTACTCCTTTGAGACAATACCTTTTCTGTCCTACTTTTGCATGCAGTTGCAAATGGTTTATTAAAAACTATTCAATATTTCTGCTCTCTTTCTGCACTTTAAATGGGCAGATTTTTTCTCTTGTAATTCTGTGTTGGACTCCTTGTGTCCGCTTGCATTGTTTCTAGTGTGCGTGGTAATGAAGCCTGACCACCGTGTGCTGGAGGTGGTAAGAGCAGTGAAATTAAGTAATACAGCACATGCTGTAGTGATACTGCACAAGAACCAGGTTTCAGTGTGTACAGCATGTTAGAACAGCTCCAGGAAATGTGTATCAGTGTTCTGTCTTCCTCATTTTGTTGGTGGGGAAACCGAAACCTAGACATAAATTATTTTGTTATGTTCTTCCCCTCCCCCCCCCCAGTACCCTCTCAGAGCTGTGAATAGTTTTTTTAGCACTTTCCTTTCTGAAGGAGCGCTAAGTATTGTAGCTGTGGGCTCATTATTTTCATGGAAGGCATGGGGGGGTTGCTTTGGTTTGAGGTTTGTTTCTGTTTTTCCTTCCAGATTTAGGCTCTGTTCTTCATCCTGGTTGTTCAAGTGCTACAGTGTGCAGCATCTCAGTGCTTCGGTTGCTCTCCTGGCTATTGTCATAGCTGCTTTCACTTCCTTGCCTGCTCTGCATGCATAGCTGTTAGAGCAGCAAAATAGCTGAGCAGAACAAACAGTCTTTCCCTTTTAAAATAAACATTCCCTAATCTGGTAGCCTTCATGTGAGGATGAATTTTGCCTAAGGCCCTCTGCAGCACATAAGCCCAAACTCTGTTTTCCTAAAAGAGATAATTAAAGATAATTGGACCCTGATCCTCCTCCCTGACTCCCCAGCTTCCCTACAGCCTTCACCGCAAAAATTCTTCCACTGGAGCCATATGTCAGACAGTTCTTGTCTGTGGGAAGGGTTTGCAGGGGTCCCCATGTAGACCAAGTGACCCCAGATCTTCTGCAGCTGAAGCAGCGAGATGCAGATCTCCATTAGGATGGTGGAGTCAAATCCCAATGAACTCTCACTAGGAAGAAGGTGGTCTTTCCTCCTTGGGACATTTATATATCAATTCTGCATGGGTTACTCTAATGTTCTAAAATGGAAAAATACAAATAAACACGCTTAACAGGATACCACAATCTGAATGTCTGCTAAGTCAAGTTTATGGAAAAAATACTTGTCAAACACACAACATTAAATTTTTTTTTTACTTGTTTTGGAAATAACTGTTGAGATTTTGGTCACTAATGGATTTTTTCCTCCTTCCATTAATGTGCTTCATTTCTCTTATTTTTTGTTTTCTCTCCCCAGATTCAGTTTGTCTTGACAATCTTCCAGACCAGCTGTGGTGTTGTTTGGCCATGTGCATTTCCTCAGGGGTGGCTGTATTTTCAGATTTCTTATATGATTTCTTTGATTATCCTCTTCACAAATTTCTATATTCAGGTAAAAGTAACATTCATCAACTCTTTCTAGCATTCTGCTGGCTGTATCTCACTGGAAAACTGTTACAGAAAATGCTTGAAATGTCCTTTTGCTGTCCTTCACTAACATGCATGTGTTCCTGAAGTACTGCACTTTATCTACCCTCTGCTTTCAAATCTTCTGATGTTTTGTACCCATAATTCAGAATGCTTCGTAATTTTAGTAAGCCAGAGTGATTAAAAAAAAAAAGGCTTACTATTGCAATTTTAACTGCAGGTAAGGGAGAGGAAGAGCTTTATATAAGGGACAGATTTCTAGTCTGAAATAAACCAGCAGCATGTGAACCTGTGAAACACCTGAAGGAATTGTTCATTTCTGCTTTTACAAGGGCAAATGCTTGTTTTATGTCCAGCGAAACTTCCTAACCTCACAACATGAAGACATCTGGGTTTGGTTCACTTTTACAGGCATTTGTTTTTATTTTCATATGGGAAATTAGTGTGTTTAGTTGTGTTTCTACAAAGCTGTTTTAATGTTTGAGAAGATTCAGACTTGGTATGTGTTGTTCCGAGCAGTTCATAACTGGGCTCTGTACAAAGATGTTCTACTGTCTGCAGAAAATCAAACCAACACAGCCTGCTGTCCCCAAACAAGCTAACTCTGTTGTATGTTTCAGATGTCATTTGAGAGATTTGGGCGTTTCGGTTTTGGTGAGAATGATTCATGGGGGAAAAACAGCAGGCTTCCCTGGCTGTTCTTCTGGTACTTCTTATAATCAGTCCCATGATTTCTATCACTTGCTGCATATGAACATGCTAGTTAAACATGATAGTATATTCCAGATATTACTTGATTTTCTTTGTCAGTTTTGCTCATATTTGAACTTTTAACCATTTTAAATTCCTTTGACGCAGAAATTTGGGGAAACATGCTTTTGTAAGGCAGCTGGGCCCCTTTGAAAAAAAAAATTAATGTATATTTTTTCACTGTCTCTAATTTTTTTAGATAGTCTCCCTGATCCTGTTAGTTTTTGATTCTCGTGTTAGCCAATGAAAATTCCCTTCACATTTCTATCTCTGAACTTCCCTCACTGTTATTGTTTGCCTACCTCTTGTTCTGGCTTTGTTCAAGGTACTGTCACTTGCGGTGCCTCAAACCTCCTTCCTCAATGTCATTTTGAGTATATTCTTATGCCATAGTCTGCTCATAAAATCGCTTCCCTTGTTGCTAATTTCCTATTAACATAACACTACCATCATACTGCCAAGCCTTTTTCTTTTCAAGTGAACTACTCCTCTCGCTGCGATGAATGAAAGGCGTAGTACAGTCTCACACACAAAAAGTGATAGAGCTTGTTAGACTCTAACCACCGGCACAAGGTCTTTAAAAATGATGAATGCAAGTTTACTTCTGTGTTTCTAGAGTTACTGTGAGGAAGTGGTTATTTATATCTAATTGAACAAAACCACGTGTCTTTCCGTGTATTCTAGACTTACAACAAGAAGGCATCCTCGAGGAGGAAAGAGTATCAGAACGGCTCCACGGCCATTGCAAATGGGTACACAAACAGCTTTTCTTCCCTTGAGAACAATGTGAAACAAAGGAAACAAAGGAAGGATTGAAGACCAAACTGAAAAACCATTTTGATAACCCCAACAACAAAATCATCTGATTGTAAGCACAATGAGAGTTGTGCACTAATATTCTAATGGCTACTGTAACTATTCCTGCCTAGAATAGTGTGATTTATGTAGGACTTAACCAGTGCAAACACCCTAGAAACTGTATACAGAACAAAAAGTAGGTTAAAGTTTAAAAATAATTCTGGGCTGTCACTGACCCTGCTATAGACTGTGGAAGGGAGTATTATCGTATTATCCGACACTGCTGTTGCCTTACTAGTCAATATGATAGGTGCTGAATTCTGATTCACAATTTGAAAACACTGTAATCTAAACCTCCATTTTTTAAACGATAGATCATGCATGTGATTGTAGAGATAATTTGTATGATGCTGGTTTCAGTAGATAAACACACATGCCTTAAATTAAAAAGCAGGGCCCAAAGCTTATTACTGGTTTAAAAATTAGGGTATGTTTCAGCTTTTCAGTTGATTGACTTTTTATTAAAAAGTCATTTAGAAGAATCCATTGATCATTTTACTGTTCTGTATGTGATACACAATGCTACGTATCTCTTACTTGATACAGTGAAATTGAAAATGGCGCATTTAGTTTTGTATATTTGGCTTTAGTTGACTCAACAGTCACAAAACAGATGGAAAAGTTATTTTACCTTTTTAATAGATCTTATTTTTTTATTTGAAGTACGTCACTAACGTAAAAGTAATTGGCGCTTACACAGTCAAGTAAGATTTAAATATTGTCTCTAAAGTTTAGAGCATATACAGGGTGGACCCATCTATTCTTTTTACTTTTTTTCTGTTTTTTCTTTCTTATTTCTGAGAATTCTTAAATGCTAAATGAAGAGTGGTTTCCAATATGAAACTGGCAGTTTCAAGTGTTATTACCATAGCCATATCCACATTTTAGGAGCTACTGTTTAAGTCTGTAACATATCCAAAAGCATATTTAAAGGTGGAGGCAGAAAGATGCTTTTCTGATGGAATTGTCTGTATTTAAGTTGGTATCTGAACTGTTCTTCATGTAGCATACATTCACTTTCAAAATGTGCCTAACACAAAGATGTTTTTTTTTTTCCAAACAAGCAAGTTATACAGTTTAAGTCATAGCTAATGTTTTTTAAATGTTGCTGAAATGTGCTGGAAATGTCTGTTTCTGTAATGTGAGTTGTGTATATCACTGGTAATGTTTTGGCTTGTTATCTAAGGATTTGGTTTGAGTGCTGGTTAAAAGTTACTCCTTCTTGTAAAATCCTGTCTTGCACATATGAGGAGTCAGTTGCAAAGCCAGTATCTGTTGCTGGTATTCTGGTATCTGCCACGGTGGAGTCCAATAAGATCTGAAAAATTAAATTGTGCAAGACATTCTGCTGGTCATTGCTCAAGTTTAACTGTTTGTTTTTTTGATATTTATATAAATGCCAGTTTTAACACGTTTAATTGTTTTTAAATCTTTTTTAAAATTTTTGCACATCTCTTGAGGAGTTAATAAGTTCTCTTACTAGCCTTGTGGGTTTTCATTCCTTGTTTTGAAGGAGGCAGTGTCTGTTTTGTTTACATTATCAAAGCTTGTGCGTGTGTCTTCATTTCTAGGTACTGGTTTGCAGAGTCTTTACATAGCTCAGTACAGCAGCTATAATGTTCAAAATAGGCTGTCTAAATGTGCTAGAAATAAACCTTCGCTCATCTGAATATACTTCATTGTTAATGTTTGACATGGTTTAATCATTAAAACACTTTTGATGATCTCTGTCTGAATTCTGTGGGTTTGTAGAGATTTAATGCATTGCCCCATCCTGTGTCAGGCCAAGGAGGAGCCACCATGATGGAAGAACAGCTGCAGATGTTCAGAGACATGTAGCGTACCAGAGACTTGGCAAAAAGTTCTTTACAGAAAGCTTAGGCTGTTCCTAAACACTGTTCCCTTGCCTGGCTGTAGAAGTACTGGTCCGTGTGATGGATTTAACTCCTGCTGGGATTACTGGCTCACTGAATGCAGAGCAGCCCCAATAGCTCGAGATGATGAGTGCCAGGAGCAAAGCTTGACGTGACTGAGAGGGACTTTCTGTCTTAGCTGTCCTGTCTATAAAATGGGGATAATACCTCTCTCCAGAACTGGGAGCACTTTTGCAATTTCCTTATAGCTCCCCTTGCCCTTAGGTGATTGTTTCGGAACCCTCTGATTTGAGTGTTCAATCAGTACATTGCAACACCCCAGATAGGCTGGTGATGGACTTGATAAAACAGAGCTATTTGTGTAGCTGTCTGTCTTCTCACTTGCAGGCTCTTAACACAAAAAACCTAGACCAGGGAAATGGCTTTACACTTCGTGTGAAAGGCTCAGAGGTTTCATGCTATGTTGGTCTCCTCTGGGAGGGTGCTCTGAATGCCTGAGGTGGTTGCTGAGACAATTTCCTCTCCTTCACATGCCTATTCAACTATGAAATTGAGTGTGTTTCTAAGCAAGGGTCAGTAAGGTGCAGTTCTTTGGATGTTAAGCCCAATCTACAGGAAGGACCTAGAAGGCAGAAGCCACAGCACCAACCTGGCTTCCCTGTGTGAGCCAGCAGAGATGGGGCTGCTGCACTGCAAACCTCGCCTTCAAGGTTAATGGCACTTGGTGACAAAACCCAGTGACTTTGTCCGAAAGTGGCAGCAGATGTGATCTTGGGAACATCAGTAGTGTCCACACCTGCGTGACAAAAACTGTGACTCCTGGGTTCTCTTTTCCAGTCTCAGCAGCAACTGAAAAGTGTCTTGAGAGCTTGGATGGGTTAGATCAGACATCATCTTGCTGTAACTGATGGACCAAGACATGAGCCTTGGGTCTGCCCACCTGGCTCGGCTTCCAGTGTGTCACTTGACCTGGACAGTAACAGCCTTTGGATTGCCTCAATTCCCTGATCACATGTCGTTTTCCTGGTAGCTGTGATTGGTGTTTGGGACTATGAGAGAGTCCTCAGAAAGGACTCTGTTGTAAAGGCAGGAGAGGTGAAAAAAGATCAACAGCTGCCAAGAGGATGGGGAGATTTCATGTAAAGGTGGCTGAGGAGAATGAGTTCAGTGCCTTTTTGCAGAGAGAATGACCAAGCTACAAACTGTTAGGTTAAGATCTTGTGCAGCTCATGAGCTGACCAAATTCCTCCCTGCACTCAGGCTCTACAGCCCAAGTGATGGAGAGAAATGTTAAGCTGTTCTTCAGCTGTGAATTGGATATATAAACTCAAATGCCAGAAAGCAGCTTTTTTAGGGTGGTCCTGGTGCAAAGACCCTGAGTGCTGGGTCCTGGGTGTGCAAGCCACCCCTGGGACTGGGATCACTCAGGAGCTGGGGTTCCTAAGCTGGCAGGGAGAAGAAAAGCAGAGAAGAATTCTGGAAATCTGTGTGGTTCATTGTGTATTTTACTTGATGCAAGAGAGATCCTAAGTAAGTGGTGGAGCTTATGATAGGACTTACATCCCCAAAACTGGGGTAACAAAAGCCCCAAACCTCATATAGAGCAGTTCTGGGGGTTGCCTCTGCCTTTGATATTTGGTAGCTGTCTTGAGTTTAAGTTGATAAAATGTGTGTTTCTTGTATGAGACTGGAATGTATGTTGTTAAAACATATGCATTATTCAAAAAAAAGAAATGTAAAAGTAAGATGGGTGCTGAAGAGAAGTAAAATAAAATTGGAGGCCAAATTACTTGAACTGTGTGGGTTCTGCTGGGAATCCCTTTGAGGCAGTGCAGAGAAATGATGAAATACAGATAGAGATCTGTTAGAGAAATGCTGCTCCGAGTTGTACTGGTATAGAGGATTAACTTACATTGTCACTGTCATCCTCTTGCCAAGAATTACTGCAGCAACAAAAGTGATTAGTTGTAATCATCAGAATGTTTCACAAACTGATTTATAAAGCAAACTTTGATTTGATTTTCAACTTTTAATCCATTTACTTTAAATAGATGGATATACAAGACAAGGTCCATGTGTTTCTCAATTTCAGTAGAGCACATTTGGTATGAGCAGGGAAAGCTGGAGTCCCCAGGGCCAAAGAAAAGGTCCATGTGTTTCTCAATTTCAATTTCGGTATGAGCAGGGAAAGCTGGAGTCCCCAGGGCCTCCCATGACATGACAGTAGCAGAGGCATTAGTTTTTAAGTCAAAGGTATTAAAATAATCTTCAACAGAAAGGAGGGAAAAGAGCAACAAAGGTCCAGTTTAAAAAAAAAAAGTATTAGGTTTAAGTGTATTATGTTTAAATCAGTCAAACTGGGATGTGGAGAAAGAGGAAAGAGACTTACGTGTCTTGTATTTCAATGATATATAACAGATACTATATTTTCGGTAGGAGGAATTTAAAAAGTCTCTGGTAGGTGGTGGATTTCATAGTCTGATTTCAGTATGATGACAGGTTTCAGAATAAATGGGAAGAACGTGTACAAGGAAGTAAAAAGAAAATGGGAGAAAATGTAACGCAGCTTTTCTGGAAGTAATTAAATCTGATCGACCCATATTGGTTTTTAATAAAAAAATACTGTGTAGACAAAGGAAATACATCTTCCATCCCTCTGGAACAGGTAGTGTTTTTAATCTTGGAAATTATTATGTAAACTAGAGGGTGTGGTGACCAGCAACAGGATCCATGGATAAGCAAGGTCACACTGATGAGCAGATGGTTTGTGTCAATGCTTTCAGCTGGAACAGAGCCCATTAATAATGTTTTAGGAGAGACGCTGGTGTAAAAAACAGGAGCAATTTGCAGCAATGTTTGGAGATGACAACATTAGAAAGTACTGTCAGTGCCAGGGAAGATTACATCCCCTACAGCAACTGCCTTGATGGCTTGAGTAAGAAATGGGATTACTGTAAATCCCCCTTAGGCACCAATAACAGAATTTCAGCTGTTTCCATGGGAGTTCTAGTTGGACATGACTGAAGAGGAGAGAAGGAAAGATACATTGCGTATCATCTCTTCAACAACTTAGAGCTGCTACTATGAAAAAATTGGGGGAAAAAGCTTTTTTCTAATTGGTTCATTTTTAGTAGGAGGAATGTGCTAGTGTGGGAGGATGAGGCTCTGATGGGACTTCCTTTTGATGAATACAGCAGCTCTCAAGAAAACTGATTTTAAAAGATCTGCTGTACAGAAGAGTTACTGGGATGGTCAGAGAAATGGAGTAAGTCCTGCAAAACAGATGTATAACAAGACTAGTGTTGAGAATGAATGTGACCACAGCCAAACAGACATCACAACAGTAGATTCAAATTTTCATGAAGGACAGTGAGTTATTTTAAGTGCGTGACGCAAATCAAATGGGTACAAGCTACCCGAGAGTCTTCCTAGGCTGGAAATAGGGAGAGTGCCTTTGTTAGTGGAATCTGGCTCTGGAGCATTTTTCCCATAGAAGTAGCGTGAAGGGCTGGGGGATTGCTTGAAGATGGGGCACTGGCCACTTTAAAGCTGGTAAGAGCAGGGCATGGGACTCCTCAGCATGCTGCTCTGCATTCTGGCTAAAAGCAGCTGTTGGTGCCTCTGTGAAAGTATACCTAAGAAAGGTCAAAACACTGCCCAGCAGAGACAGGAGTGATGACAAAAGTGTGAGAAACAGCCCTGCAGACACCAGGGTGGGAGAGGAAGGAGGGGGAGGAGGTGATGCTGGAGCAGATTCCTCTGCAGCCTGTGGAGAAGCCCGTGGCAAAGCAGATATCCACACTGCAGCCCATGGGGGACCACGTGGTGGAGCAGGTGAACATGCCCTGGAGGAACTGCAGCCTGTGGAGAGCCCATGCTGCAAGTTTATCCTGAGGGACTTCAACCCATGGGAACAACCCACACTGGAACATGAGTAGGAAGGAGAGAGGAGTTACTATGGACTGACTGCAACCACCCCCATGCCACTTGGAGCATGGAGGAGGTAGAGGGGGTGGGAATGAAGGAGTGAAACAGCCTTGGAAGAAGGGGGTAAGGAGTAGGTGTTTTAGTTTTTTCTTTGTGTCTCACCATTCAACTCTATTTTAATTGGAAATAAAGTATTTTTCCCAGAATCCATTTTGGCCATGATGATTATTGCTGAGTGGCCTTCCTGTATTTATCTCAAACCTCAAGCTTTTCATCTTACTTCCACCCCTAATCCTGTTGAGGAGGGGGAGAGAGCATCTGGGTGGGTGTCTGGCAGGTGGCCAAGGTCACCCTACGCCACATGGGTGCTTTGTCCTCTTACAAATCAGCAGGTCAGGCAGAAGGCAGCTTCCTTGATCATAGGGAAGATCTGCCAAAGGCCACGAGGTACCAGGCACCAGAAAGCCTGAAGGCCATTGTGGTACAGCTGGAAGTCATGTAGTCTGGGAAAACATGCTCCCTGGAGTGAACCAATTGCTTTGCTTTTTTTTTTTTTGTTTGTTTCGTTTTCTGGTTTGTATTGTTTTTTCCAGATCTAATACATGTTAAAGAAACACCTTTTCCAGGAATCTGGCCCATAATTCTTGGAAAGTTTTTAAAGGCAGTGGAGGAACCTCCTGTTTGCTGATGGAAGGTATTGCAGTGGCACGACATGTGAAGGAAGCTTGTGTTCAGAAGAAAGGTCCTGAATTTCCTCATGAAAGGAATTGCCTCACGCCCTTCAGAGGCACCTGGAACTCCACTCAAACAGGGATGGTCCAGCCATGTGACTAAAAGAAATGTAAAATTGTACTCATTGTCACATTTCATTTGGGAGCAGGTGAAACTTCAAGTGAACTGAATCTGTTGACATAAAAATGCAGTCCCATAGGGTTGTTTACGCCTGTGCACTTGCTGCTCCTGCACTGGTGTAATGCAGAATGTGCAACCCCTGTGGCATAACTGCACTTTCACTGCCTGAGACTTGTCTAAGTGGATATTCACAGTGTTTCCACTAGGATTAGCCAGCACCAGAGGTAATTTTATGTGGTGGTAAACTACTTGGTAAAAGTATTTACACTGAAAGGAAGTGAAAATTTTTCCACACATACTGACGAGGTATTGTGGTAGTTGTGTGATTGATTAGACATACGGTGTCTCATCCCATTTAGCAAGCAGGAAGCATGTCTTTATCAGCTGTTCTGTCTGCCACTGGAAGCCAAATGTTTACTAAATGCTACTAATTCAATTTTACCAGCTGTTGTAGGAAATCAGAATTTCAGCTCACCTACCAGAAATAAGAGCTTTATGAAAATAAAATTAAAAATAAAAATTTAAAAATCAAAAAGAAAAAAAAGAAGAGAAAAGAAAAAAGAAAAGAAAAAAGAAAAGAAAAAAAAAAAGAAAAGAAAAGAAAAGAAAAGAAAAGAAATCTGTAGCCTTGTAGTTATCTAAGTGCCTTTCTTCCTTTAAAATCAATGGCATCTCAAAGCTTCAGGGCCTTTCTAAGTCTAACACCTTTCTGTATATTTAGAAAGGATTGCCTCTCTGAAAGATCTTCTGTTAATTTATCAAGTTGCTTTGTTTCCCACAGCACTTGGGGTTTGGAAGGGAGTGTGAGAGCAGCTCTTGGTGTGCTGTGCTGTTAAGGACTTGAGACATCTTTGATGCAAATGCACTTTTGCTCAGTAGAATAGTGATGAGTTTGCCAAAAAGACCAGGAAATACGTCCCATGCATATAGATAGCATAACTATTATCAACTAACTATTATCAGCTGTGTTTCCATTTAAAATTGCACAGATTTTTACAAATCATCATGGAAAAGACCCTTCTGTCCTCAGAAGTTTAAATAATAAGCTAAGAAGTAGTCTTTACATCTGACTCTGGTTTCCATACTAAGTAGATGTGAAGAATTGCTGCCCAGTTCCACTGTTATAAAGTAGATTTTTGAATGAGTGGGAACTCCTGAAATCAGACCAGGCTATTTGGTGGTGGATGCTCTGCTTGGTTTCTTGGCATTTTTGCAATATGCAGTATTTGCCAAAAGTTTCCTTGCAACATAGGAAAATGGGAATAATTAACTACTAACTCTCTCTTGGTCGAAAGGAGCAACATACAAGGTTTCAGAAACCTCCAGAACTATGGGGCCAACTACCTGGCTCCACTGTCCAGAACACTTAGAAAAAAATTATAGTCAAGGTGAGATTTTGCTTTTTGAAGTAGAAGTAAAAAGTCCCAGAATGTAAGTAGAAGTCCCAGAATGAACTGGACAAATACCCACCCGCAGCCTCTCACAAACAAACCCCATCCACCTCACCTTGCCAGAATAATACTAAAACTAAACCAACAAACAAAAAACCCAAACAGAGCTATGCTCAGTTTTGTTCTCTGGCCTCAAAATTTGAGAGAGCAGATCTAAGCAGCATCTGCAGAGGTGTTTTACCTCTTATGAAGATGGTTTTAAGGAGGTTTAAGAATGGTGTAAACAAGCACGGGGGTTTTAACCCAAGTCCTCCAATAGTCAGGTCTGGTTAAACCCAAGGCTGGTGTCAGCCCGGCTGGCTGAGAGGGGGCAGTGGAGTTACTCCCGGTAAGCAGGGCAGCACCCAGGGCCAGAAGCGGGGTGCGGGGGATGCCCGGGAGCTGCGCACCCGAGGCGATGCGCTGGGAGCCGATGCCCTCTCCTGGCGACACCTGTGAGGGGACAGCTGGGGACACGCTGCTGCTCCTGTACCCCGGAACCAAGAGGATTTCATAGAAAGATGCAGTTGACACCAGTGACAAATATGCCAGCATTTAGTACGGGCAAGGATGGCAGATCAGTATTTACAGTGATACAGGTTTCACAGCCAGAGACTTTTTCCTTGCAATTGCACTGTAGTACATTCTTTGAAGACCATGTTTAGCCCCTTCTTAAAAGAGGAGGACTGGGCAGAGAGGGAACTGTTAGACAAACACCTCCTGACCTGTGTTGGAAACATCTGCACAGTAGTTCCTGGTAGTAGTACAGATGATCAGAGTGTAATTGCTTTTGAATACCACATACAAGAATAAACTACTGAGTTGTCTTTTATTTCACTGTTGCAAAGACTTTGTAATCAAGAGCATTTCCTAGTGTTGAAAAAGGGGCCATAAAGGGAGAGGAGATTAAAAGCAAACATATCCTACATAATGGCTTTTATGATGCGCCTGACCTTGCTTGCACAAATAACTTTGGGAACTCTGGCTTTCATGGAAAAGCAGGAACTCTTTTGTTTTAAATTATCAGAATACTGATCTGTGCATCCTGCTACCCAGGAATATTTCAGAGCACTTTATAGGTGAAATTTGTGTGTTTAAGCAGGGAAGAAAAAAAAGAACAAATTCATTAAACTCAGCCCAAATCTCAAATCAAATGTATTTTCTCGTTAAAGCTTAGCCTGTAATGTTTATTAACATAATGCATCACCAGCTGTCCAGCACGTGCAAGTGACTGATAATTATTTAATAGCACTCAGTATTTATCATGCTTTATACTAGATGAATTTAGGTGAGCAAACCTCAAAATGTCTGGCCTTGGAAGAAGACTATGAAGGGTGATGCTAGGACAGCAGCTTCTCTGTATTACAGAAGACAGCATCCTCCCTGCTCTGACACCTCAGTAACAGGAGGCTAGTTTGGAAAAAATGAGGAAACAGTTCAGAGGAAAACATATACTGGAAGCAGAAAACACACAAAATGCCAGGAAAAAGAGCTAATGAGGAGAGGGCTCTAGCAGGCAAGAAAGAAGGATGCCCTAATTGCAGTTTCGAGAAGAGGAACAGGAAGAGAAACTGGAGAATATGAACTGAATTGCTCTCATTTTCAGCAAGGCAAGGGAGATTATGCACAGATGAGAACACGACACCAGATCAGTTTTCTGACTAGCTGCCGTTACTCTCTCAGCAGTAGGTGTTTGATGAACATCCAAACCCATCCCTGCTCTCTGCAGAGCAGCCACAGCTCGGCCTCGAAGCAAGGGTAGCTTTCCCTCAAGCAGTATTCAGAAATGTGTTCCCTGTCTTTACTCCTTTCTTCCTTTGGCCTTATGTCGGAAGACCACGCTCCCCATCTAGGCATGAATTTGCCTCTCATGACATCAGCCTGGGTGTAATGATTGCCAGGTCTGCTGGCCACCACACTGTGCCTCCTCTTCTGCACACAATCCTCAGGCTGCACTCCCACCACATATGATGATGTTGCTGTTTGCTACAAGCACCTTCTGGACTGGGCTACCTGATCATGTTTTTCTTTACTGAGAGCTCCTCTGCATTTCATAGCCCTTGTCTCCAATCTTGGTGGCTCTTGTTGAGCAGAATCATTTAAAGTATCTGTAGAGGGAGAAATAGGTTGACATGGGAGAAGCATGAATAGCATCCCAATACTGGTGTTGAAATAAGTGCCACAGACCTTCATGGCCAGGTTAACCCTTTATGCCTTTAAGGTGGTGCAGCTTTGTGGGTTGTGTGGGAGCACCTCTCTCCTGGCACCTGCCCTCTGTCCTGGGCAGTGGGAGCTCAGCACAAGCTGAGACTAATCCTGCAGGAAAATGAAAATACAGTGCAGTATGGGGGCAGCAAAGGAAGAGAAAGGAAAACGGTTGCTGGGCTTCCACTTCCCCTCATTCCCACTGATCTTCCTGGGCCCGTCCTCAGCACTAGGCTGTGCTGGATTATCCCCTGAGGAAGTGAAGATGGCCAGTGTCTGGGAGCGAGTTTTCAGTCTCTCTCCTCGCTGATGCTCCTGCAGTAACATACTGTCCCTTCAGATGCTCTTACTGCATTGGTCTGGCAACTTCCCTGGGAACCTTCCCCCAGGGAATACCATATCCATTGCCTGAACAGCAGGTGTCACTGAGGCCCTAAGATAACATTTCCTTGCTTTTTATTTCAGCTGGTATTTTTCAGTTATTTTGTTGAAAATATCATGGGGTTTTTTCCCTATGGAAAAAAATACGTCTCCATTTCTGTCAAAGCGATTTATAGAAAAACACAACACAAAAATACTCTCCCCCAAGCAGTACTGAAACATAACTTGAAAGAGAACAGACAGCCTTAAGTGTCCAGAAGCCTGCTTGATGTCTGTCATACTACAGCAGCCATCTATAAAAGCAAGCCTTGTCCCAGCAGCTGCTGAAAGAGCAAATCACTTCAGTGAAGCAACTTTTTCTCAGAATAATGCTCAGAAACATATTTATGATTGCACTTTTGTTGCAGAATTGTAATAACTTTGCTGACTGTTGCGATGCAGGATCCTCTCAAGGGAAAGGTTATACCTTAATCATTCATGGTATAACGTGAAGAAACCAGGTCATAAGGAGACTGAACATGTTCTAAAAATAATGTAATCTGGTGGAGAAATGAAGAAGTCTGCAGGATGCAAAATTAGAGGACACTCTGACTTGACTCTTTTGTCCTTTGAAACTGAAGATCCCAGATCAAATCCTGACTAGGTCTTTAGGAGTGTAAGAACTGAATATGTAAAGGTTGCATCCCAGGTTTAACTTTTGAGTGAGTCTGTGTATCCTGCCCACCAATGTTTAGTAAGGGTGACCTTTTTTACTGACTCCACTGGGCTTTTAGGCAATTTGAGATATTTGGAAGCGGCTTGCCTGTACTTAAGATGTCTGAAGTCTTTCAATTGTCCTCACTTTTTGAGGATGCCTATTGGCAAAGCAAATGTGTTTCTGGGTCCTCTGTCTGCCAGAGAGCATTGAGATTCAGGGAGCTGCCAAGTAAAGATGGGGACACCTCACTGCTGTTCTCAGCTGCCTGAGGGTGATAAGGAGGAGGATGAGTAGAGAGCTCTTGGCAGTAGAGAGCCAGAAGACCTACAGGTGCAATGAGAGGACAAATGCATAAGTTGCAGCAAAAGAAATTCAGATTAAATGTATGGAAAAAATCCTTCACAATGAGAGCAGTCAAAGATTGACACAGGCTTTCCAGGGAGGCTGTTCTCCATCCTTGGAGATATTCAACTGGTCAGGCCCTGAGCATCTTACTGTAACTTTGAAATTAGCCTTGCTGTGAGGTAGGTGCTTCTCCAGAGGAACCCTTTATCCGAAAATATTCTGTGATTGTGGCAGTGCAGAGAGACAGAGACAGACATCTGAGATGTAGTTTACAGGGGCAAAGCAACCATGATAAATTCACTACTCTGAAAAAGTGGAATGGAGTGCCTTGGACTCAGCCTGAGCCAAGCATGCCTGAACCGGAGTTGCTGGGGTGGAAGGCTGGTGACTGCTTTGTAGCATATGAACTTTGCATAGATGAACTCTAAGAGTGACTGAGAGAGAGCCTGGTTTGTAACCAGCACTACTGAACTACCCATTAGTAACCCAGTGGTGCTTATTTGTTCCTCTCTCCTACAAGGATTCAGTCCAATAAAGGAATGAGCCTTACAGAAAGGCAAGTAATAAGGATAAAGGTGAGAACAAAGCTGGAAGAGAAATGTATTGCACACGTGGGGATAAGGAGAGAAAATGTTGCCAAGGGCTTGCAGGTGATGTTTTTTTGGAATTTGTTTCTCTAAGGGAACAGCCTGCTACCTCCTGCTGAGGGAAATAAAGGCATTTGTCAATGGTATGTTGGTCTTCTTCATCAGTGCTATGTTGGATTGCATCTGGGAGATGGTGCTGCTCTTTGTGACAGGAACATGGCTGATGTGACCTACAATTCCTTCTGTTACTGATTACATGGTGTGCCAAACCATGCATGTCAACTACTCTTACACTGGCACGCCTCTCAATGTCCTGACTCAATACTTGCTGTCTCCAGGCTTTAAGTGGTGCAGAAGACAGCTTTTGCCCTGGGACACTCTGTCCTCCTGCTCTGCCAGAGCCCCGTGGGAACATTGCTGACTCCGTCCTGTAATTGCCTACACGTGGCAAAGTCAAAGACTCCCAAGACTGGGGAGCCCAGATCACATTTGGTGGGGTTTTGCCTTTTTTTTTTTTTTTGGTCTGTGTTCTCTTTCTGTCCAGAGACTGTAAAATATACAGATCTCTATCAGTTTAATAATGCCAGGAAAGTAAGAGCTACACTAAGGAGGACAAAGAGAAGAAAAAGGCCAGGGGAGGGGTGGGTTGGGTGTGGTGCGTGTTCACCCGTGAGCACAGGGCTCGCAGTGACTCACTGATACGGCAACGCTGAGACACGGGGGAGCCTCTCCAACATTTCCAGCTAGAGAGATCATTTATTGTAGTGAAATGATTCAGTGACCTTAACAAACAGCCAGAGGCTTTCTCTGGAGACTGCTGGAGAGGCAAAGTAATCTAATAGATGGGAAACTGCACTGAACACATTTTTTCTTGGTCTTGTTAATGATCTCAGCATGTACAGCTCATTTCAGCACTCTGAAAATAGTTGGCAAGTTGTTATTGAGATTTTCCAATCGTTTTAGGGCTGGTACTCAGTTACCACTGAAGAGTATGAGAGGTATTTTAGCTGTGTGGTGTTAACTTTCCAATGTGATTTTTGAGACCTTTTGTAACATAGGTGTCCATTTCTTATTTATTAAGGTCACTATATAGCAATTCCCTCTAACAAAATAAAAATCCACCCTAAGGCAAAACTGGAAAACCACAGTGCATTTGGGCACAAACTGTACACAGCTTGGAGCAGAAAGAAGCAATTCAGACAAGCAGTCAGTTTAGGTGACTTTTAAAGTTTGTTACTCCCAACTTTACAATTCTGGAACATTTTTTTAAATTTCATGCAGCTGTGCTAAATATGGAGGCACAGCACATGACATGGGAGCTAGTAACATCCAGAACAAGCAGACAGGGCCTGTCCACAGAACAATTTCAGCACCTTATACATGTTCCTTTCAAACCTATGCTTAGGAATCGTTGCTTAAAGTTCCCACACGACTCAAATGGGAATTTGCTCTTTGTGCAGCTCAGGCGACATGGTGATTCCTGGAGCTATGCTGGAGCACCCACAGCATTGTGGTGATGGTTCTCTGTTCCATCTCTACAGAAACTGCTGATTTCTCAATATCCTGAAAGCCAGGCCAAGTCTTCTGCTGTCTGTAGACTGCAGCAAAGCTCTGGCTTCATACTAATGCAGAGCCAGTACTGAGAAATGCGTACAGGGAAACTGACAGGGGCAGCTGACTGCCCCACAGCATTTTAGCTGGGGATACTTACTGAGGCTGTTCAGCCAAGGGTTCGAAGGTGGCGAGAAGTCTCTTTATTTTGTGAACCATTTCCACAGTTTGTCAAAGACAGGGACAGAAAATGGGCAGGAGCAATGTGTAAGGACATGTTGTGCATCCTGCACCTGCACAAAGCCCTTTCCCATCTTGTCCTCTTGTTTTCCCTCTGTGTTTCATAACATGGTGGGTATGGTATGAACAACAGATGTTTATCCCAAATCCAGCCATTTATTTTATTATTTCCCTAAGAAGTTGTTTGTTCTGAATGAGATGACTGATTCAATTTTTTTTCCTTTTGAAGAGTTTGCTGAATGGAAGTGAAAGAGGCAGCTTTGCATTCCAAGTAGTTTCATGTTTCTATTTTTTTTCTGCTGTTATGTGACTAATAGATGTTGTAATGGTTGCTATAGTCATGGCAGAAAAGTCCCTTTGCACAAGCTCTTTGTATGTAGATAAGTGAATTGTATGGCTTAAAAAAAAAAAGCCTTGGTGAGTTCAGCTATTTCTGACAGCACCACCTCTGGGATGGTCACTCATTAAAGTTACCCAATCCTCACTTTCCACATGTGCTTCAGAGAAGCTGCATGACCAAGTCTTAATGCCAGTAGCCAGTATTGCCCCTTTTTTTGATGTTGCTTTTCTCTATTTTTCTGTAAAAAATCTTCTAGGGATTCATTTCTGTGATTTGACTGCCTTAAGGGATCAATACATGTTAGAAATTTTGTGTGCCCAAATATGCACAATAGCAGGAAAGTTAGAAAGTACCATTTTTATCTCCAAGGTGATTTATAAGAGAATCTCTTGCTTGTACCTACTTAAAACGTAGATATTTCAAGTATTTTACATTTTAAATGAGGAGGAGGAGCAGCAAAATTAAGTGTGTAAACAGGCTAAGAATGGAAATAATCATTTGCAAAGCCAGAGGACTAAACAATAGTCAATACATCTGGAAAGGAGAGAGGGTGAGGAAGGGATAGTGGGAACTTGTTTCTGAGCAGGGTGCAGGCAGGGAGCTTTTGAAGAAGGTGTGAAAACTGCTGCCAGTTAGAGCACTAGGACACTATTTTAGCAGCATTCTTCAAGTTGTAGTTCTTCATATGGACATTTCCTGATCAATTTGCTGCCTTTGCCAAGGGGAATTGGAGTCATGCACAAACTGTGGAAGGAATGAACAACAACATAATGACTTTCTTTGTCTTTCTCATTTTGCAAGAAATTCTGCTTAGCAGCTTTGAAGGTAGTTGGGAAGGGGGAAGGGTGTAAAAAGCAATTTTCACTTGTTTATCAACAACAATTAAAACCAGGATTTTTGCCACAAAATTAGATGATCCCCAGAGAAGCAAGTTGCTAAAAGGCAGCTAGAAGAAAGGTAATTCAGAAAACAGCAGTAAGGTTATTTTGGTCTCAGTGCTTTGAAGAGAGCTGTACAGCACCACAGGTCCATTGTTTCCATAAGGTTAAGATGTATAAACAACACCATAAAATATGTAGGAGTTCCTGCCATAGGCTGTGGGTGTCCCTGCAGGCTCTGCCCAAACACACATGTTCCCCATCTGCTGCTGCCTCTCATTTGTTGCCTTCCTGCTTCTGGTGGTGCCACAAAGCCAAGGTCTGGCTTTTCAGGACAGTCAACGACAACTTGCTTTTGGTCAAGGCGCCCCATGGTGTAACTTCTGTCCTTGGTCTCTGCTGTTCCGTGTCGATGCTGGTAGCAGGGTCCCTGGGTCTGTGGCACCAGCACCACATTGCCCTCCCTCGCTGCGGTCACAGATACAAGTCCAGAGACTTTCGCTCCGTGCAGTGCAGAAAAAGCTCTGGGCTTCTTCTTCCTGAAGGACAAATGGACAAGTAAAATGCAGAGAAAATGAAAGACAGGCTTGTGCTTCTGTGCTGAGAGGAGCATGAGATGTTAGGAAACCAGTGGTACCTACCAGACTCCTGCTGCCGTTTGTGCCACAGCACGACAGCAGATCCGTAGGCAATCACTGGAGTGTGTCATCAGATTACCCAAACACTGCTGCACCATGTTATTAGATATGCTGAAAACTGTACTGTATCTAGTTTCAAAGGCATGGTCCATCTTCTGAGAGGGCAGTGGTTTGTTTGGAGCAGTCTGAGAACAACCTGCAATACCATGCCACTCATGTGGATGGGCTTTTATAGCAAGGCTGGCCTGACATTTGTCCGACTGGGCAGAGACAGAAAGAAATTCTCCTGTCATGATACAGTGCCAGACATGAAAACTAGAGCCAGCAGAGCTAAGTAACCTTGGCAGAGCCACCTGGTAATGCAGCTGCACAGCTTCCAATACCTAGCCAGCTACCTTGCTTTATGGAGGCATACCCACTTTCAGTGAAGTGGGGGATCAGGTTGCAGGAGTGCCTTAAAAGTTAGCAAGTCATTCTGCAAACATGATTCAAGCAAGGCAAGAGAGGAGGTCAGCCTCAGAGCTAAAGAACAAACCAGGCATCCCGGGCTACTCGTTTTGCTGACTCTTATTCTATACCAGAAAAACTACGTGGGAAATCTGTAGGTACTGTAGACACTGTACTGTGCACTCTCCACGTAGCTGGGGGATAGGTGAGTGTGAATGGAGAAGGAAAGTGAGGAAAGGAATGTGACATGGGGAGCAATGTCACCACTTCTAGGGAATTAATCTGTTAGCATGTGAGGACCTTAGCTGCAGTAGAGAGTCGTCTGCATTTTCAGAGAACAAGGTGTTGCCTTGTGCCACTGGATTGCATTACTGGAGTTACAGGTGTCCTAAGATGAATCCATGCTGCCAGTGAAACAAGGTCTGCAAAGTGGCTACTACAGCTGGAACCAGGAGGAAATACAGGGAGGGTGCACAGGCAAACATGGGGGTGAATTCCCACCCACAGGGGTATTGTAGGTGTCAGACCAGCTCGGAAGCCTGAGAAACTCTATTGTGTTCCTTCTCCTGGAGCAGATACAATAGCAAGGACAGGCAAAACTTATAAGAAGGGAGATTTTCTCAAGCCAATCTTGAGAAAGAAGTAGCTTAGATGCGCACTAGTGTGATAGATGTACACCGAATGAGAAAAGAGCATGCTGGCCATAATATTGCCAAAGAAAGATGCAATAATTATCAGCTGATCAGTACAGGCAGGGACTGCCCATGTGGGTGGACATATCTATCTGGGTTTGGCTTGTTACCAGTTTCCATAAGGTGAAAGTGCAGCTGGCCTTCACAAGTTTTGCTAACGACCTACAGAAATAGTTCCTGGGAACTGCTATGAAGGCCAAGGAGAAAATTTTTGAGTAGAGGGTATTGGAGCAGCTTTTGTTGGGTTGCAGCAGATGAGACCAATGGCATGGAGGGTGCTGAGAAATTCCAAGGTGTGACTAACAATGTCAGGATGCTACACCGGACTGCCAAACCTAGGCTTATAGCTAGGATTCTTCTTTCCTAAAATCAACAGATAGAACCTGGAATCAAATAGATAATCAAGTGCAATCTGGCACTCCTCAAATTGTAAAAGATCTGACCATATGTCACTGTTTAAATTTCCACCAGCCTGCTGGGTACTGAGCTATGATTTCTCAGGAGTAAAGCAAGCTGTGCTCTGTTGCAAAGCAAGTGACCAGAACAAAGCCCGGTTTCCCCCACACAGTGCTCCTTTCAGCGCCCAGGCTGTGGAAAAGTTCCTCTCATTCTTGAAAGTATGGCAGACCAAATTAGTTCAAGTTTTACAGTTCTGCCTGAACACTTGAATCTGTGAGATATCCTAGTCTGTAGAAAGAGGAACACATACAGGATCTCCACAGCAGCTGATTATACCAGAAACTGGCTGTTCAAAGCTAGGGCACGGTTAACTGATAGGAATTTATTTTGGAATTACCTGCAGCTGAGGATGGATTCTGTAGATAGGATACTCCACCTGACCATGGAGAAAAGCAGAGCATGCTGTCAGAGATATCAGAAATGAGTCGCTTCCAACAACACAAAAATTAGAATGCATATTGCAGCAACAGAGTGGGAACAAGGAAAACAGCAATCATAGTGACATACCAAATTCCCGTTCTGAAGCAGAGGGACATGAAAGACAACTCATTTAGCAATTACACATTCTTTAAATCACAAAAGGGAAGATCACGGAATTGTAAGGAAAAGAAAAGCACCACATTCAATATGTGAGTGTCAATCCATGAAATGAGATTTTGCGTGCACGTGATGTTCACGCCAGGCAGAACTACAAAATTAAATGTATTTGTACCAGATGCAAAGGCAAGATGAGAAATGGAATATCAGATCAAGAGACAAAAGGAGTGAATGTGTTAGGCTTTGAAAAGTAGTGAAATAAGAAAGCAGAATGGCCATAAACTAAAGTATTTTTTAAATCTCATGATAACACTGTCACTAAGAGATTGTAATTTTTAAACATGACACACAAAAAGCATTCCAACTAAAATTTTAGATAGTCCATAGAAACCAGTGATTCCAGCTAAAGCATGTGAATTTATGATCTTAGTGAAAAAAGCCACAAAAACAAACCAACCAACCAACCAACCAACCCCACAAAACAGGGGCGATAGTTTATATGGTCAGAAAGATGAACAAATTAAACGAAAATTTTACCCAGACCTAAGTTTTTTACAGCATCACAACATTAATACTGTTATATTGCCATGGTGGTTTTGTTTCTGTGGAATAACTACCATTAATTTTACCCCAGGAAGTTAATGTGATGGTAGAACATCACCTGTTTTGCAGAGTGTCTGATGTGTTACAACAAAAAAAATCAAAGGGGTCAATAAAGTAAATAAAAAACCTAGACTTCACTGCCAAAGAATTACAGCTCACAGCTTTAATAAAGAGATACCAAGAAATAAAGTGAAATATGTATTTGCATACACTCAAGCATTCCAAACAATGATTAAAATGAGCTCAGGCCTCAAAACTTCCACTTGTACTATGTTCTTAACACGGCAGAAAAAGACACATTCCTAGCATTTGATACTAAAACACTGTCCTGGAGAAAAGGAAGAAAAAAGTTAACCAATTACTGGTACTATTCTGTTCAATAGTAAATCATTCAACTACCAGGCTCTCAGCTGAGAACACTGCTTGGAAGCTAATGCAGACGTGGATGAATATCAGTTTTCTCAGGAAGAGGGACTGAGCGGCCTGGCAAAAATATTTACTCTATGCAATACAAGTGTGTGGACATGAACCTCATGTGGCAGAGTCTCTGAAAAACCATGCCCACAACTGCATCTGTCTGCTGGAAATAGCCAGAAAAGTAAAATAGAAAATGAAAAATGAGAATATTGCAGCCAAATGACTGTTCCATTGACACAGAGGAAAAACTGAGACGGTTGCAGGCTGTTGAGTGAGACCAGTTCAAGAAATTTACCATCCCAACAGCAGGATTTGAATATCCCCTCAGTAAGGTGCTTCGATGGTCTGTGTGTCCACCCCCAGTCTGTGCAGTACAGGCAGGAATACACAGCACCTCCCAGGCGCTCTGGCAGAGACATCCTGAGAGTCTGTACTGAGTAGTGGCTGCAGCCCATGAGGGCAGGAGTGATGCAAGATACATATTTGTAGCCTGAGAAGAAAGAGGTCAAGACATTAACCAGTGTTTGAGCTTTGAGGTGAACTCTGTACTAATCTGTCTGGTGTACAATCTATGGTGTAGATACGTCTGTGTCATGCAATGGGACAACCAGAGAAGCCTGCAGACTATGTCGCCTGACACAGCACTCTAGAAAGAGGATGTTTGGAAAAGGTAGGAAAACAAAACTTATTTTAAAAAGCAATTTTAAAATTTTTTAAAAAGTTGTTCAATGAATGTGACTGAAGCAGCAAAGCTGGGAGAACTACACCACCTACAACTGATTTCTTATCCACAGCAGTTCAGAATTCAGAAGGATGGTAACTGAACAAAAATAGGAGCTCATCAGCTGGTTCAGATCTCAAGGGATATAAAAATAAGTTTTGAGAAAATAATTAAAGAGAAACAAAGGATAAACAAAACCAACCAGGGATTTAAAAGTACTTCCATCTCAAAATATGTCCATCTTCCTTCTAAGACCCAGACCACAGGGGAGAAACTTCCACTTTTGGATACTGAAAGGTGAAGACATCATAAGCATTTCAAATGATGTTGAATATAGAGGCAGCCAACTTGAGGATCTGTCAGGACAATCTGAGAACAAAAGCTTGTCTCATTGCTTATTGAATATAAGCAGCATCCCCAGCGCATTTTTCCACAGGCGGAAACTCATTAAAATGACTTGTCTATTTGCAGTGAGTTTATGCTCTGCATCTGGGAGATAATCATATTGCTTCATCCTACTGCCACGGTTATCACATAGAAAGGCTGAACTGGATGATAAAGTTGTTACTTTTAAGTTTAGAGAATGTATTAAAAAAAAAAAAAGGCGAATCTGGAGCAGTATTCCTCAAGGAGTATCAGTAGCATCTTGCTATAAGCACGCATGTTCCTTGGTTCCTGTGGAGCAGCACCATGAAACTCTGTGGTAGTAGAAGTGGGACGAGAAGCATGCGAAGGCAAACAGCTGCAGTGAAGGAGAGGCAGGAAAGCTCCCACCAGCAAGGTGAAACTTTCAGTGTCAGAGAAAATCATGAACTTGAGGCAAGGCACAAAGGCAGCCATGGAAGATAGTGCAACATAGGAGGTTGGTGAGACAAGTAACTCAGCCCATGTAAAGCTCCACTGACTGCACCTGACATCACTTAAAGGTTGTCGTCATTGAAAGATGACACCAATGAGCCAAAGGAAGACTGATGGCAGCACCGACTAAAGCACCTTCTTTGTGTGCTGGTAAAACAATACAAGAAAGGAGCCTGCCCTGGTGACAGGGGACACCCCTGTGTTCCTGCTGCCAGCCACCGCCCTGCAGCAGAGCCTGGCAGCTGGACAGTGGTGGGCAACCCCTGCAGGGACAGCTGCTTTCCTCAGCGCTGCTCTGCAGGGTTTGCTCAGCCTCCTCCAGAGAGAGAGCCTGAATGCGAGATGCCTTTTACAACTCCAGGCCTTTTTCCAGTCCTCAATCTCTTGTTGTAGATGGCTGCTGAAGAACTGCTAAAATATATCTGTGGTTGTGGTCTGCCAGACTGTCCTCCCAAATAAATCTCACAGATGAAGTTGAATTAATTTAACCTATAGGCTCACGTAAATTGGTAATATACATAATTTATTTTAAAAATCCATAATCTTTTCCTAAGTGGTCAACACCAAGTACTTGCAAGGAAAATTGAAGAAATCTTCCAAATCCTTGCTAGTCAAGTCATAAATATATGGTTTAATAACTCTTTCTAAATGTATTGTAACATATGTCAGATGTTATATAGAAATAAGAATTAAATAGCAGATCTTGAAATATTATTTCTTTCCTACGTTTTTTATTTTGTCTTGATTAGTGTTCAACTTTCATGACATATCACAGCAACACCCTTGTAGCACAAGAGTATAGAGAAATAAGTAGTACAAAGCTTTGCCTGCAAGTAGTTAAATGTGTGATTCTCTCGAACTTCATTTTTTGGGTGTATTATTATGAAATTATCTGTGTCTTTTGTTAATCTTTACATTATTATTTAATTCTTGTTTTAGCTCTATTAATATAGTATAAAGAAGAAATACTCCATTTTCTCTAATGAAGAAAATTAAAAATCAATTGCCAAGACATCTCATTTATAAAAAGTAATTTTAAAAGCAATGAGGCCATGATTTTGAATTGTGTGACAAATCATTTCATGTTTTAGAGCACACAGTAGTCAAGGGTGATTTGTTTAGCAAATTCAACTCAGTTTTCTAATGCAGCTCGTATTCCGTTTGTCCTGACGTTACTATCTCCATTTTCATTGTAGCACACTAGGAAAATACATGAAGACCTGACGTTTCTTACAGATGTTTCTATTTCGGATTTATTGTGTTCCCTTCTTCTCTGGTCTAACATCTCATTTGAACCTGTTGGTTGCCCTCCCAGTACAGTGCCCTCAGTTCAGATTCCTGAAAGCCCTGGTGCTGACTTCCAGGCACCCCTCTGTCGGAGTCTTTTTCCATGGAGGATGTTTTGCTTCTTTCTCCCTCACAGTCTGAGTCACAACATGGGGCAGTGGGGCTCTGACTATGCAGCCAGAGCACCATGCAGCCAAATGTCTCAAGTGCTCTGCAAATATCCACAAACTCTTCCTTTAGAGGTGAAAATATAACATGAGAATTTAAGATCACAGGTATTTTATAAATAAGTAAACTAAGGACATGGAGGCTAAATCACTTTACAAGGGCCATACATATACACAGAGCCAGAAATAACAATGAAATATGTTTTGCTTTTGAAAGTCTATGAAATAGAGTATCAGGTAGATTTTACTTCTCTCACTGCCCAGTAGTCTTTGATAAATCCTTAACTGGCATAACTACAGTGCCCTCCTGAAAACATTGAAACCTTCCTGGTTTCTTGAAAGAGAAAACTGATTCACCTTTTCTGTCCTTAGCAAAGGGAACAAAGTTTTTCATGCATGGGATCACTGAGGATCAAACCCAAAAAAATCTCTATATTATCAACCCTGTGTTTGGAATAAATCCAAAACAGCCCCATACCAGCCACTGTGAAGAAAATGAACTCTACCCCAGACAAAACCAACACAATATTTTATTAAGCTTGGCTGGTACTGAAATTCAGAGTAGGGCAGCCACATGCTTTAAAAGATTTCAGGGCAAATCCATTGGTTTTAACAAACATACCTTGGTGGGTCTTTTTTCTTCAGTCTGCCATTGAGACAGGAAAATGCAGATAGCCCAACCTCCTTTTCTATACTGCCCTGGTGCACCTGGTAAGCTCTCAGAGATACCAGCAATGTTTGAAATGGCTGAGCACCGTTTCTTCTGAAGTGATGGAGCAGACCCCTCTTTTGCTCACCTTTGTTACATGCAGAGCAAGAGATACCTAGTGGGTAAGCAGTGACTCAAAGACCCCTTAACAGCTGCTGAGCTGTTCAATCAGTTTGGCTCTAGGAATATAGAGCCAGAGTTGCAAGAGATGTACAGAGAGCCTGTGAGCAGAGTTACGTGGCTATAAACTTGGTATGAGACGAGATTGAGCAAAGCAAATCAGATGCCACAAGCACGATTTGCTTTCTGTTAGAGATGTCTCTGTAACATCACAGGCTATCTCTAAGCTATATTTTCCACTGCCTTGCTGGCTTGCAAAACTTTTAATGGAACAAGTTTTTCTGGCAGAAGAACACTGATTTTTATCTTTAATAAGCAGCCTCTCTATCATTTAGCTTCAGGAAACAGCTTCCTGGTTGTAAACTGCTTGAGACTGCTGACAGCCAGGCAACTTCAAAAGCAGCCAGGAGCGACTTTCTTGCTAACTTTGGGAAGGAATTCAAAAATGCTGAAAGGTGCAGATGATTCTGTTATGGAGCAGGAGGACTCTGCTTCCCGACATGGAGAAATGACGAGTTGGGATATCAATGACATCAAGCTTCCCCAGGTATGTATCTGGATCTTAGAAATTCTTTTAGTTCTGACCAGTCATCTCCACCACTGATCTTAAATGCTTTCTCAGTCATCTGTGCCTCCTTGCCGTTATTCTCTTTGTCACCTCAAGTTATGGGGGAGTGTTTTGCTAGAAAATATTGAGAAAATATTGACATTTCAGAAGCATTGTTTTCCCTGGTGGATTAAGTCCAGACAAAGCAGAGGGAAAAAAGGTGCCTCCTGCTGTGGGCACTTAATTAGAGCTGTCCAGGAATTGCTTTTTGCCCTGGGTAGTGCTTTATGAGAGGGGAGCACAGCATCCACAACTGCCTTGCAACTGTGGGTGCTCAGTCTTGCTGCAGATTGGGCTCCAGCTCCAGGGCTGTCTTCCCACATGGAGGTAAGTCTTTTCACGAGCACCTAGGGAAACCTCACTTCATGTTTGCAGATTTGCTGAGAGGCACAACAGTGATCTTCCCCTCCCTCTGTCCTTTTCTAGTTCTCTTAGCTAGAAGTTTCAACCATGCTGTTCACTGAAAGCCCACACACCCTGCACACCAATGTCACTTCCCTGTCCCTCAGCTCTGCATAGTTCTGCCAGATTCCTCCTGCTGCAGTCCTTCAGTATGCAGCTCTGCCTTTCCCCTCCCAACCCTGCCTTCTTACTGGATCCCAGCCTCTTCCTACTATGACAGTGCTGTTTGCCCAAAGCCTCTATGTTCTGGGATGTCCCCTTCCCTGCCCTTCACCCCAAGGTCCCCTTCACCTGCATTTCATTTTGGAGGCTTCATTGACACCCTTCCCTACACTATCCAGTGGCTACCAGGGGGGCGTGGGAGTTTTTCTCTTCTTGGTTGATGTGCTGTCGTGGCTCTCCGTCCTGGGATTAGCAATTTAAAGGAAATTTCTACTGAGCTTTTGTATGCCTTACAAGAACTTTTCCCTCAAAACCATCATAGGGTGTGGTAGATGCTTTACAGCTTACTACATTTTACTGTATTGACTGTACCCACTGATGTACGCTGATGTACTGATGTGATGTGTGCTTGGGCCTTTGGGGTTTTTTCCCAGGTTTTATTTTTATTGCTCCTTACTGTGCTGTCCTTGAGGTTTAGTGCTTGTTAGGGGGATTTTTTTGGTGGTTTTTATTCTTTTTGTTTGGTTGGTTGGGTGAGTGAGAACAAGCTCCTGGCCAGGCCTTCCTGATGCTCTGGTGCTCATGGGGAGCCACAGAGATCTGGGTTTTCCCTGCCTTATCGCCACTGCTCCCTCCTGACAACCAGCATCACCTGGAGTCACCTAGGCTAGAGGACACCCAGCAGAGGTCCAGCTCTGTTCAGCTCCTGGACAAGCTCTTCTCTTCCCCAGCCTAAAATGTGGCTTGCTTTCTTCTTTCCACAGCATGTAAGCCAGACAGACTGGTTTCAAGAATGGCCAGATTCCTATGTAAAACATATCTATAGCTCAGAGGATAAAAATGCTCAGAGGCACCACAGCAGCTGGGCAATGAGAAACACCAACAACCACAACTCTCGCATCTTAAAAAAGTCCTGCCTTGGGGTGGTGGTTTGTGGTAACGACTGCTCGACCTTGGACGGGAGGAAGATCTACCTAAGACCAGCCATTTGTGATAAAGCCAGGCAAAAACAACAGCGTGAGTACGAACATGGCAGTTCATCATATGGCAGTTCATAAGTGAACACAACAGAGCAGAAATCAAAGTATAGGATACCCTTTGGATTATCCAGCCTTCCTTCTGCCATTCCTTATATTCCAAAGCAACTCTTGATTTGGAACAGTGCATTTTACACTTCTTACTGTTGGGATGCAGCCATCTGCTTGCTTATTTTCTTTTTTTTTCCTAATCATTTTTTCATCTCTGTTTCTGCTGGTTAGGGATGGGTTCCCAGCCTTCTCAGGCCCATGAGTGAGGGTACTGAGAAAGCTGTGCAGTGCAGGCAGCTTCCTGCCCTGCTGTTTCTGCCCACCTGAGTGTTCATATTGCACTGGCCCAAGAGTAACTCAGGAGGCAAATCTTGCAGGAAAGAAGTTGCTCATAAACTGTGATGACTGGAAATCTGCCTCATAGTCACGTCACTGGAGCAAGACGATGCAAATAGAGAACATGAGCTGCAGGCACACTTTTAACAAGACCATTCCAAACAATTGTGATTGCTCAGTAGAGCTAGCACATACTGATTTCTGGATCTGATGTACATTCTGGCTAAAGAAAGGTATTACTCAAGCACTCACTGAGGGCAGAACAATGTTCTCTAGAAAACCCAAGACAAGTATACATATGACATTCCAAACACTGACAAGAGAAAATCTAAAACTGACCATGATAATAAATGATAAAATTGTAATAACATTGTAATAGAAATAAATTTTTAAAGTTAAATTTAATAATGGACAGAATAAAGGCAATGATTAGTTTGTTTATGTTGAATTTGCTTATGTTTGGAAGTTTTCTGCATGAAGTTTCTCTCAGTGTGATTTCTGAGCACCAAACAAGAAGTGGCAATCTGCCACCAATGAACCATTGTATCACATGGGATTCATCTAATCAGTGCTGCTCAGAAAATGTTTCCCTCTATCTTTGCTCCAGGGACATGCTGTCCAAACTGCAATGGACCGCTGCGACTCCTTTCCTGCCGAGGCCATGGTGGTTACCCAGTTACCAACTTCTGGAGGCATGAAGGCCAGTTCATATTTTTCCAGGTTGGTATAAAATTACCTAACGTTATGCAAGTTAATCTTAAAGACTGATATTTTAAGTTTTATTCAGCAAGTTTTTTCTTCCAACAAATAGGGGTTATTGAATATGGCAAGGTCAAATGACTGTAAGGAGAACAATTTTCACAAGGTCCTAGCAACCTGATCTAACTCTGAAGTTAGTCTTTCCTGAGCAGGAGGTTGAGCTAGAAGGCCCTTCCAGCCTCAGTTAGCCTAGGCTACTGTGATTTTACAGCATAGTATATTTTTTATTTAGGCTTCTGTGAAAACCTGTTGATTTTGAAGCATTTTGCCTCAGGTACCTAGGAACCAACAAATCCTCAGAAATACCATGTTATGTCCTCTCCTCCATAGGGGCTGTCTATGAAAAATGCCATCTGTGTATTATATGTAACTTATATCTGGAACACAGTGTATGCAAGTGTTTAAATAATGGGCACTATTTCTGGAAGCTGTAGTCCTAGTTTAGTAACATAACCACTTTCCTGCTTTCCAGTCTTTTCTTACGTGCAGGCTAAATAGAATTAATTCTCTGTGGAAGTTAATGGAAATTAATGTTCTGATAAACATGTCTAAACCGTGAGAAGAATGAAAGTGACTGCACTGTAGCCAAACTGCAGTTTGGCTACATATATATAGCTTCATAGCTTCAGCTGGGGCTCTGTTGTGGGGACCATCTTCTCCAAATAAATGTGGGGCCCTGATTTTATGATTTCAGAGAGTTCCTACCCCATCCCACTTCATCTGGGATATGTTCATTATTTGAGTTCACAGTAACTAAATCCTGTTAAATACAAAGCATTAAATTAGGCCATAATGTGTGGGTTTGGCCTGTGCTATAAATTCTGCTCCCTTAAGATTATTAACAAGGTTTCCTCTACCTTTAACACATCATAATTCTTTCTGAAGTCCAAAGGAGCTCATGACCACCCACGTCCAGAAACAAAACTAGAAGCAGAAGCAAGAAGATCAATCCAAAAAGCAAAGACAGCTTTCTCTCCATCTTCTCTAAGATTAAAAAGAATCCAGGAGATTGAGGTAACCCTTGCTATTGGTCAATGAAATTTTGGTCAAACAATATGTGGTTCAAGGCATGGTGGAGGCTATCTGGGCTTTGGGTCTGGATGGGAGCAGGCTTTACATCTCCACGTTCTGTATGCTCATGATCAGTACAAGAAGGACCAGGGCTGTCCTGAGCATCCTGCTCTCCTTAGCACTGTCATCCACTGCCAACACCCCCTCTCCAGAGCAAATTTGTGCCTGGTGGCAGCAGGAGATTACATCTACGCTGGTAAACAAAGCAGGGCTGCAGGGCAGGCTAAGTTTCATCACCATGCACGTGGAACTTCCTGTGCATCAGTTTCTGCCCATTGCCTCTTGTTCCTATTTCTTGGCACCACCGAGAAAAACGAAGGCATTCTCCGCCCCTGTTTGTTCCCTTTCAGTTTTGCCACGGTTAAGAAGGGGAAGGCGCATCACCTATACCTGGTTTGCCCTCTTTGCTCCCTGGGTGTCCAGCCGGGCTTTGAAGGCAGAAGAGTGCTCTGAATGACTTTTTGAAGCATTGATGTTAAAACATCCACTCTGATGGGTGTGGAAACACTTGTGAAAGCATCTCCAGAGATCCCTGGGACTGCTGCATGCCTGATGGGGGAAATCAGGCTGAGTGGTGAGGCTGCCTCCAGTGGCCTTACTGGCAAAGGCTGTGTTACACTCAATTGTCATCACCAGTATTCACATGCAGTTTGACTTTTGATATGGTGCATTCCCCCATCCTGGTGTTAGGGACAGTAATCCACACCCCTTCAGCCACAGACAGAAGGGATAATTGGTCTGGGTGGGGACAGATTTCTTAAATGGATGACATGGAGAAGCAAGGGGGTCTGGGAACCCAAAAAATAGATAGAAAGTGCACAGGAAGTTAAAGCCATTTGAATAGAATGTGAATTTAGAAGCTGCAGCTATTTCTACTGGAAATACTCAGGAGGACACTAAAAACCAGAACATCTTGACACAAGTGCGTGGGAATAAAAGCATAAGAAAAAACAGCTGAGCTGTCTAAATGTCTAACAAATATAGCAACAATGCTTTTCCTATAACTCATTTAGTTCTGTCTCCATGAACGCTGAAATAGTTTTCACCTAGGAAATATTACTGAGCCACTGGCTTCTTTGTTTCTTGTATAACTCAGCCTACTGGTCAGCCTGCTTGCTTAGGTCAAGTCCCCTGTAGACATGCCTTCATCTTTCCCTTCCTAAAACATCTTCCTGAGGCTTTCACTTTCAATTGTGTGGGAGTAGAAACAGACTAAAGATGTCACAAATGTCTAATAGCCTGCAATTTGGCTGTTCTGACTCTGTACAGTCAGACCATTTACCCACAGCTGGCTTTCCAGTTCATGGCTCTCCAGCAGGTTTTCCTTGGGAATTACACATCATATTTGCATTTTGCCAAAACTAGCTATGATAGAACTAACTCAGGAGTCTGGTTTGTCACACAGAACCTGTGTCGCTGAATCTGCAAAAATATATTCTGAAAAGATTCAGTTTTAATGTGCTCATAAGAGATGAGGGAGGAGAACTTTAGAAAAAGGTATGAGCCCAAAATAGAGCAAGTGATATATAGGATGTTCTCTCTATAGCATCATCGGGACTGTAGCTGAAGATGGGCTGGGTCCTACACCAGACTGCTGGAATTTTTTCTCATAGTGAGTGGAGAACAGCTGAAAGGAGGTTTGCTGCTCCAGCAGTCTGCAAAATCACTATAATTAAATGGATGAAAACACAGAATTATAAAGAAGAGAGACCTGCAGGTGCTCATCAGAAATGAGTGTTCTGAAAGGAATTCACGTTTCCATAATTATAATCCAATAATTGAGGCAATTAAAGAAGTTGTGAAATATCCAGAACAAAAGACCCAGAAGAGTAATTCTTGTGTGCTGATCCCTCTCTGAATGAAATTTCTGTGTCTGGGGTAAAAAAATGTAAAGAAAGGAAAATTTATTAGTTAGAAATAGACTCTAGAAAAGCTGAAGCAGAATATTATTGTGGTGAAAAGATCACTTCAAAACAATCAGTTTAAAAAATCATACTTAGCTTTTCCAAACTCCATAGAAAAAAAATTAATTCTGTGGTGTCTAATGTATTAGCATAATTTCATTTTTAGGTCCTTCTTCAGTATATGCTGGCAGTGGATCCCAAGGGCTGTCAACACAAGGTCTAAACAACTCTTTCAGTGTAAAACAGGCTTTGGGCAAAAACTGGTGAAACAAATGCAGAGCTGTGAGCTGGGAGCCTTGTTTAGTTTGCCCCTACAGCCCATGGGCACCCCCTCTATGGTGGGGGAGGTTCTGCTACGCCATCTGCTTTGTTACCTGTGTTCCTAGAACCACAGAATGGTCAAGGTTGGAAGAGGCGTCTTAAGATCATCAAGTCCAACCATCACATTAGTTGAGTGCCTTTGTAAGCATCTCACAGAGAAGAGGTGCTACACCACACCTTGTTTTACTAACCCATGCCTTGCTTTCCCAAGTCTCTGACAGGTGCAGTGCCGACACAGGAAGCTTTGCCTTTGGTTCTTTCCAAGCTGGATGCTCACACATCACCTGCTAATTTCACGGGACATTTAAGCAAAAGCTTCCAGGAGCCAACACTGAGCAGCTGCCCTGGGCATCTGCCATACCCAAGGACAGCCAGGGAGGATGGGGCCTCCGGAGAGGCACCAACCTGGAGCCGAAGCCTGTCCCTCGGGAGGACCCCCAGAGCCGAGAGGTTGTGCAGTGTCCCTGCTGTGCCCTGCACAGCCCCTTCCCCCCAGCAGTGTGCCCACCTCAGCACCCAGCACATCCTGCCCATAACAAAGGGTGGCCACAACCCCTTCAGGTCTAACATGGGCCCTTTAGGAGATGGATCCTGTGGGGAAAAATCCCTGCTGACCTACAGTG
>NW_008239080.1:7220385-7256510 GCF_000691975.1 Corvus brachyrhynchos
TCCCCTGCCCACCTCCCCGCCGCCCCAGGCCCGCCCCGGCCCCGTGGCGAGCGAGGCACAACCCCACCGACAGCTCTCGGTGCCTCCAGGGGGAAGCGAAGGAGACAGAGGCGGGGGAGGCCACCAAGTGTGTCTCAACTACTGCAACAACGACATGTTTTTTAACCTGTACCCACTACGGTGACTGGGTTTAAACACCCCTGCTGGCCCTTCCTCTGGCAATGGGTCCAATTCTCCATCCCTGTGGCAACAGAGACGTGAATGTTCTACCACAACAGGTCTCGTTTTAGCTCCTCTTGCAGGCCCCAGGAAGGGGGGGCTTGTCTTTGTTCCTTTTTATTTAACAGTCATATTCCCCCCCACTGTTTCATGGAACTAATAAAAGGTATCAGCTCCTCTTGCAGATTGCCTCGCTGCCATTCTGGTTTAGTAGCATTTCAACCCTCCTTGATACACAGCTTGTTCAAGCCTGTGGGACTGTGGAAGGTGTAGATGGATGACCTCAAGGACCACAACTCTCATGCGCAACCTTCTGCACTCTTCCAGCTTCTTCAGTCAGTCCCTCTTCAGACCTAAGTCCCTCCACTGCACCAGCCTTGCACATGTGTTGTTTAGAGCTGGATGCAGCACTTCGCATGGGATCTCATGAGAATGAAGTAGATGGGAAGAATCCTTCTCCTCCACCTGTGGCCACATTTCTTTTGATGCAGCCCAGGATACAGTTGGCCTTCTGAGCTGCATATGCACACTGCCAGATTGTGTCCAATACACCAACTGCCTAAGTCCTTGTCTGCAGGGCTGGGCCCAGTTTCATACATGTATATATTCAAGGTGCCTTGCTGCTTTTTCCAGCCACTTTTCATTTCTTTCATTGCAGACTGTAAACAAAACTTCAGCATCCATTCCACACATCACCCCTTTTGCTGACCACTACCATAAGCTGTATTTCAGCAGAACCCATCAGTTCTCTACATTTGTTTAAAAAACTAGGGTGCCAAATAGGAATTTTCTCGCCTGAACTTAGTGGCTCAGGCACCTTTGGCAAAGACTCCTTTACCTTTTCCCATAACTGAAATCTGCATGACTTTCCTGCATGACTGGCCTCTGCTGCTCTCTGGACTGGGTTTCAGGGGCCACCAACCTCCCCTGCAGAGGCAGACACTGACACATACCCCTGCTGCAGGGAAGAGCTGAGCGATGTCATGTATGGAGCCACATGAAAGGGCTGGTTCCTTTAACCACCAAAGGTAGAGAGCCTCAGCTCCAGCGGCTGCCCAGCTGTAACCATGCCCTGCCTTGCCTGGGGAGCAAGTCATGCCCCAGAGATATGAGGAGAAATAAACCTTTCAGTGGGATGAGTCTGGGAAGACAGCATTAAAAAACAAGTGGCAATAAAAACTTCACAGTACCTCAGAATGGGATGTATCTTGTGTTCATCAAATAGGTTCAGTCTTACCGTGCTTTTTTTTTTTTGGTGCTATTTTTTACCCTTTTAGATTCTCTCTTTTCTTTTTTTAAGATTTTGGAATGGATTAGTTGCTAGGGAAACCACTCTCCTGGTGAAGGGTGTAGTTCAGAGACATTTACAAGACAAGAATGAATTGTATTTATAGAGCGTTTCAAAATGTTTACTGGAATTTGTGAAATGGGGTGCATAATGATTTAAGTGGAAAAAAATCTAAATGTAGATCACAAAATAACAGTGTACTATTGTACATGAAAGTCAACTCTCCAAACTTTTTTTTAGTCAGTGAGTTTCTCCCACACTAATTCCAAGCTCGGCATGCTTTATGATGATTTTTCAGATCATTACCTCAAAGAAGGAAACTTTGATCAACATTTGTAAAAACCTCTACCTCTAAGACAGAAAAAGAGAAATTAATAGGAGCCATGAACACTTGTGCTTCAGGAGGTGATCTGCAGGATTAGGGACAGGCAGGGCCCCCAGGGCTGGTGTCCCATAGCTGGGATTCCTCTGCAACTGCCAAACCGGCCACACCAGTGAGGGACCGAGCAGGGCATGACCCCTGCCACTGCCATCTGGCTCTGTCTCACCTTGTCTCTCCTCTGGATTCCTTGCCTCTCCACTGCAATACTGCCAGCATCACCTCTCAGCAACTGTGCCATACAGATGGGAAGCTCCTTGGTAATTGTTCCCACACCAAAGTTCTATCAGTTCCCTTTACACTCCCCAACCACTTCCTCTGCTTTTAGAAACTTCCAGCAGAGGGAATTTAATAACTAATCCTGTTCCATGGCTTCTCCGTTCCAATCCCAACTGTTCGCATTTTTTCACTCATCTGATTTTCTTTCCTGCAAATCAATCATTTCTTCAAGTCTTTTAAGATGGGTAGCATCCAGTTACTAAGTTTCACAGGCTTCCTAAAGGACTATTACAACCAAACCTCCCTAAAAGATAATTACTACCAACATTTCTCCCTGCCTGAGAAGGAAGAACCTTTTTGTTGGTTTGCCTTTGAGTCTGAATCAAAAGGTTTACAAAATGAAACCTATTCCTGTGATCTCAGCTCCCCTCAGTAGCTCCCTGACATAGAAGAGCCATAGAGGAGCTGCCTTCTTGCAGCTTCCAGGCTTGTAATCCTGTGCAAGCAGGACTGTGCCACAGTTTGGGGGGACCCCCAGCCCCTGTTCACGCAGCGTTCATCACACCCAGCACGTTTCTGAGAGAAACACATTCCAGGCTCAAGGAGGGCAGGTTATTCATTTTTAAAAAGGAGGAAATGAAACTTTTATGATTTTTCTAAGGTTAAACACAGAAAGGCTTTCCAGATTTATAACCTGCCAGGGTCATTTTGACCTTTCCAATCTCTTGTAGCAACTTCTGTGCTGGTAGCAACCCCCTCCGCTTTAGGTACACTCAGCATGGTGGGTCAATATAGCACCAAAGTTATCTGTTTGGCTTGAAATACAAAGACACCAATCTCATCTCTGATCTTCAAAAAAATTAATTTTTCAATGTGTTTGGGATACATGAAAAGAAACATATGTATCACTGCTTTAAGCCTCTTTTAACCCAACCGGGCACTGATAAGAATAGCAGAATCATACATAGAATGGTGTGTGTTGGAAGGGATCTTAAAGACCATTTTGCTCCAAACAGCACTGCTATGGGCTGGGACACCTTCCACTAGAGCAGATTACTTAGAGCCCCATCCAGGCCCCCTCTAGGTACTGGAAGGTGCTCTAAAGTCATCCCAGAGCTTCCTCTCCTCCAGGGTGAGCAGCCCCAACTCTCTCAGCCTATCTTCATAGAAGAGGGGTTCCAGCCCTGTGATCAACTTAGTGGCCTCCTCTGGACTCGTTCCAACAGGTCCATCTTTCTTGTGCTGGGGGCCTGCCATGGTTTGACACTGGCCCAATGCCAGGCACCCCCGAAAGCCATTCACTCCCCCTCCCCTGCCTCAGCTGAGCAGAGGAGAGGAAGAAAAATTAACGAAAAAATTAATGAAGGGTTCATGAGTTGAGATAAGGATCGGGAGAAAACACTTCAAGGGCAAAACAGGCTCAACTTAAGTTGCAAAGTGAATTTATTACTAACAGAATCAGAGGAGGATAATGAGAAGTAAAATAAGCCCTTAGAACACCTTTTTCCCCCCACCCCCTCCCTCCTTCCCCCTGACAGCACAGGGAGACAGGGCATGGGGGCTTGGTCAGTCCATCACTGAGATTTCCTTCTGCTGCTCAGGGAGAGGAATGAGGCCGTGGGGTCCCTCCCACAGAAGACAGTTCTCCGTTAACTTCTCCAATGTGGGTCCACTCTCACGAGCAGCAGTCCTGCCAAAACTGCTGCAACGTGAATCCCCCCATGGGCACACAGTCCTCCCAAAACTGCTGCACCGTGGCTCTCTCTTCCATGGGGTGCAGTCCTCCATGGACAGGCTGGGCCCGCCTCGCGAGCAGCGCCCTTTCCCACTGGATCACAGCCTCCTCCAGGCATCCACCCACTCTGGCGTGAGCACCTCCCCCACGGGCTGCGGGTGGATCTCTGCATCCCCCATGGATCCCCATGGGCTGCAGGGGCACAGCTGCCTCATCATGGTCTGCACCACAGCCTGCAGAGGAATCTCAGCTCTGGCGCCTGGAGCACCTCCTGCCCCTCCTTCTCCACTGACCTTGGTGTCCCATGTTGTTTCCGTCACTTGTTCTCTCACCTCCTCCTCCTCTCTGACTAGAATCCAAAACCTTGTGACTTTGTTTCAATTTTCTTCTTAAATCTGTCACCACAGAGGCATTACCAATCTGTCTCATTGGCCCAGTTTTGGCCAGCAGCATGTCCATCTTCAGAGCCATCAGCCATTGGCTCTGCTGGACATGGTGGAAGCTTCCAGCAGCTTCCTCACAGGAGCCACCTCGGTGGCTGCCCCCTGCTACCAAAAACCAGGCCAAGCAAAACCATCACAGGGCCCCAGACTGAGATGTAGCACTCCACTCTAGGTGTAGTCTCACGAGAGCAGAGTAGAGAGGGAGAATCAGAGGTGAAAGAGCACTGAGTGCATTATCCTTTGCATTTTTAAGAAAATACAATGAATGCTCGGGTTATTCAGATTATTTCATGAAGAAACACCAACTGATCTGTGAGGATCCACGTGTAAGTAACCCTGTAACCTTGTTCTCTTCTGCAGAAATGGTTTTCCGCAAGGCACAGCTGCAGCAAAGCATTAGGAAGCCAGCAGAGAGGTGAGGAGGTCAGGATGTGGATGATTACACAGGCAAAATGGTTTGTTCTGGCTTATTGCTGTTACTGATGGCTGTAGCTGCTGCCAAAGCTAACACAAGTGGCATGGATGATCGACACTACATTCCCAAAGTCTTAGCTCTGAAAGCACTGGCCTCAGTATTTAAGGGCTAATTCTTTGGGAGTAACCTCTGTGCTTGCTCTGAAGCAAGTACTTTTATATATAAGGGCTCTTTTAAGGCCATCAGAGAACTACAGAAATGTTCCTCAGAATCCTACACTAGCCAGGCTGTATCTTACAGAAACACAGCTTTTATATTTGGGGGGTTTTGACTAATGCAGCATTTAAAAGTGAAATATAGACATATCATGATAAGGAATACATAAATAGTACAAGACAGCAACTGGGCACCTCCATTTATTAGTGTATTTATCCTGAGAATACCAGTTTGAGAAAGGGAAATGGTTTAGTATCGGTCACACCAAAGGGGAAATGAGAAGGCAGAACAGGGATTTGACCCACATCTCTCCAGCCCTGGGAACATACACGGTGTTTATTTGGCCTTCCTCTCCCCAGGGCCTCTGCTTTGCATGTGAAAAGAATTGCAGGTCAGACTGAGCAAAGATAGATATTTTCCTTTTCAACCCCTTATACAAAGCTCCTGTCCCTGAGGAGATCGGTAAGACTATGAACTATTTTCTAAAATATGGTCCTAAATGCATTCTCTGTATTTTTAAATGAAGGAAGGTTGTCAAACTTCTGGTGTTGGAAAGGACTCCAGCTGAGGAAGCTTTAGGGGATACACCTCGATTCACTGTAGAAAGCTTTTCTTTCCTTTTGGTCTTTGAGATATTTAGTAATCTGTGTGTCTGGTACTCCTGGTAATTTTGCTCTGCTTTCTGTCAGGGTAGTAATCTGGGGCTTTTTAATAATTATGGTCAAGCAGTCAGTGTTTTACTTCATTGCAGGCAATATGTAGAAGTGGCTCCTGTGGTGGATGTCATCAGGGATATGGCCAGGAAGAGGCACTGTACTGAATCAGGGTCAGCCAGCAGAGATTGCACGAGTCAGGTTCAACTGCTTCGGGTGTTTAGATGTGAAATTTCAATATGCTATTCATGCTCTGCTTTGATTACTGATTGCATCTATTTTTAGTCTGACACCAGCAGACTTCCTTAATTTTTCTTTTTAAATGAACTGCACCATTTTCCCATTCTCCTCTGCCTCTCCTGGGTCTCCATGCCATGTAAAGCCTCTTCCTCCCTAAGCTGCTGCAGTCCCCAGGCACTAAGGGGTTTTTGTCTTTCACAAGGTGAACTTCCCCAACATTGGTCATTTCCTGAAGCAAGGAGGACTCACTGTCAATGCAGGGAAACAGGTTAGGGAACACTTAAACAAACCCGACATACATAAGCCCATGGGCCCTGCATGCACCCATGAGCACAGAGGAGACTGGCAGGTGTTATTGTGAGGTCACTCTCAATAATCTTTGAAAAGTCATGGTGATTGGGAGAGTCTGAAGACTGGAAAAAAGCAATGTAACTTTTGTCTTCAAGGAGAACAAGAAGGAAGATTTGGGAAACTACACACTGCCCAGCTACACCTTGAAATGTGCAAAGGTAGTGGAAAAAATCCTCTTCGTAACACTGCAAACACATGGAAGACTAAAAAGTGATTAAGGCCAGTCAGCATGGATTTATCAAAGGGAAACTGTGCTTAACCAACCTCAGAGCAGTCTACAATGAGAGGACTGGCTTGGTGGATGAGGGGGAAGCAGTGGATATTTTTTATCTTGACATTAGCCTGGTTTTCAACACAGTCTTCTAAAACAGCCTCAGAGACAAGCTGATGAAGTATGGGATTGTTCAGTCGACAGTGAGGTGGACTGAAACCTCTGCTGTTTTGTGATTCTGGTAACACTTAGGATCAGTCATAGCTCTTCTCATACCAGAGAGCTGCTGTCTCCAGATGTTTCTGTTTGGATTAGCCATGTGAAGTGTGGCATATCCGGAAAGCCATCTGAACTCTGGCATATGAGAGACACCCTGGGGCAGCAGGTCACAGCCTTTGTGGCCCTGAAGACAGCAGCATCAGCAGTGTGAATGCCACAAGCATGGTTGCTCTCCTTGTTGAATTATTTGATTTCTGTGAGCAATGTTAGATGATCTCCTGTACAGCAGATAGTCTCTTAGGAGACAGGGCAAGCCAGGAAGGTCTTTGGCCAGCTTTTCACTCTAAGCCTGTTTCTGCTGTTTCCAGTTAGTAGGTGAGGAAGCAGAACTGTCTTGGAGGGCATGTCTCAGGCAAGTGGTTTTCATTTCTCAAAATCAGTTGTGTCAAGATTTAAACTTCACTTCATTTGGCAATTGTATCATCAGTGATGTGGCTTAAGTATTCCGTTTCCAAGGGTTGCCCAATCTATTTTTTCTTCTGAAGACAGACAGTCATAAATAATACAAACCACAGCACAAGTGTCCTCTTTGCGCAGTGCTTTCTGTCCCTGGTGGAAACTTGTAGGAACCCAGAGTGCCAAGAATATTTCTCTGCCTGTTTTTAAGGGTTTTACCCCCCTGAACAACACTGTTTTAGCCTCAAACCTTGGAAAAAATTACCAACAACCAGACAAGAAATTGAAAATACAATGGTGTGAATTAGGTGATAGACTACTATGTAAGATTGTCACAGGGTGAAAAATTTAGAGGTTTTGGGCTTCTCTTTGTAGTAAATAGATAAAAAATATCAAAATGGAGGATTGTTGTTGTTCTCTAAGCCTTCTTCTCCTTCTTCTACTACTCCATATTCTGCAGTAAAAGTACTTTGGAATGATTGGATAGAGAATTCCGCAGTTCCTGCCCATGTTACTGAATAATTGGTAGGAAAGTGAAAATAATGTACATTTTTAGTAACCATTGGTTAAATTATCTTTAAAAGGCTGTGTAAATCTTGATAGAGGGGCCTCACTCCTGCTTTCTGTGCTCTATGCTGTACCTGGGTCACACGAATGGCTCTGTTCCTCTGATAAGACTTAATAAACAGCTATCTGGAAGCATTGAAACTCAAGGAAAAGGCTTGGTTTATCTTTGAAACTCCTTGCAAGGACTTTCAGCAAATTCTCTCCCATCCGGAGGGACTTGATTTACGGCATGGTACAGTGACAAACTGTTAAGCAAAGGTCAAAGCCACATGGGAACTGGGCATCCAGCTCCTTTTTGCTTCTAGAGGAGAGAGCAATTCAAAGGTGGGGCTTCCTCTGCCAGTGAGTCCGAGCACGGCGTGTGAGGAGCTCTAGGGAGTGCGGCAGCGGGCAGAGAGGAGCGTGGCACGGCAGCTCGTGCAGGCAGGGCAAGCAGGCAGAGTTGCAGGTTTTTGGCGAGTAAGGTCGGATTGTTGTCTTTGTTAAAAATGGTTTCCATGAGATCAAAAACTGTGGTTAGTACAAGTGTGCGTAACCAAATCGAGCCTTCCAAAAAGGATGTGTCTGTACAGACCCCTCCCTGTGCAGAGTGTTTGAGCCTATTAGTAGTTCCTGGGGCCGTAAGCAGAAGAAGCTTGCCTGAGATGTGAACAAGTAAATAACCTCCTTTCGCTAGTGGCTGAGCTTAGGGGAGAAGTTGAAAGACTAAGGAGCATTAGGGATAGTGAAAGGGAAATACTGGTGGAGCTCCACCCTTACATCCTTGAGGGAGGCCCACCAGGAGTCAGAAGACTCCCATGCCTCCTATTGCCAGGGACAGGGGACAGGGAAGGGACCTGGTTGACGGTGTCCGGGCGGAAAGGGCCCTGGGGGTGCTGGTCGACAGCTGACTGAACATGAGCCAGCAGTGTGCCTTGGTGGCCAAGAAGGCCAGAGGCATCCTGGCCTGCATTAGGAACTGTGTGGCCAGCAGGAACAGGGAGGTCATTCTTCCCCTGTGCTCGGCACTGGTGAGGCCACATCTTGAGTACTGTGTCCAGCTCTGGGCCCCTCAGTTCAGGGAGGACGTTGAGATGCTTGAGTGTGTCCAGAGGAGGGCAACAAGGCTGGTGAGGGGCTTGGAACACAAGCCCTATGAGGAACAATTGAGGGAACTGGGATTGTTTAGCCTGGAGAAAAGGAGACTTAGAGGTGACCTTATCACTCTCTACAGCTTCCTGAAAGGAGGTTGTAGGCAGGCAGGGGTTGGTCTCTTCCACCAGGCAGCAACTGACAGAACGAGAAGACACTGTCTCAAGCTGCATCAAGGAAGGTATAGGTTGGATATTAGGAAAAAGTTTTTCACAGAAAGAATAATAAAGTACTGGAATGGTCTACCCAGGGAGGTGGTAGAGTCACCATCCCTGGATGGGTTTAAAAAAAGACTAGACATGGCATTTGGTGCCATAGCTAAGTTGAGATGTTAGGACATGGGTTGGACTCGATGATCTTGGAGGTCTCTTCCAACCTCATTATTCTGTGATAATTGCCTGTGGCAGGATCAGGTCCCTCACTCCTTCATCCCCAGCAGAATGTCCCTACCAGGACACAGCATAGACCAGTTCGTGGGGCCTTCTCCTGCCCCAAACACCAGGTGGGGAGTGGAGGCACAAGGACATGCTGCTGACCTTGTGCCTGCAGCCTCTCCCCTGGCACCTGCGGGTGGCAAGGTGAGATGGTGACAGCCTTATACTGGACTCTGGTACCTACAGCAATGTAATGACTGCCACATGAACTGTTGTGACCAACTTAATGTGCTGTCATGAAAAGCTGTTTGCCAAACATCCAAATTTCCTCTGCTCAAGTCACAGCTTGGATGGGAGGTAACACCCATGATCTTCAGTGCAGACAGCAGTGGCTGTGGGCAGAGCAGGATCTCTGGAAGCAGGGCCCTCCAAGCCGACAGCAAAAGCAGCAGTACATTTCAGGGCAGAGAAGGGCTAGTTCATGTTCATTGCCTCTAGACTTCCCTGATTCCCCACAGAGACGAGTGGGATTCCCTGTCTGAGAGGCTGGAGATGGTAGGACATGGTGTGACTGGAGACTCACTGACTCCTGCACTCAGAGGAAAGTTCGGGGCAGGAGGTGAGCAGAAGAAAAAAAGTATGAATGTCTGGTCTTGGGATGAGTGAATACAGATGAACAAACAGACCTTAGCCAAAGCGAGTTAAAATATAAGTAAATAGATGGTGTCTTGCCAGTTTACTCCACTGAAGTCAATGATACATGTTGGTCTCTGTATGCACAGGAGAAAACTTCAGACTGTGATCCTGCCCTGACCTTCTTGCAATTCAATGCACTTAATCACCCCACCAAGAAGGACCAAACTTTCCAGAAGCCCCAATTACCTGCCAAGAGCCACTCCTAGAGAAATGAAAACCAAAAACTGTTCCTCTTTGCACAGATGGATTAGCGCTTGGTGCTCCAAGGCAGTGAGCCAGCAGAAAGCCTCAGGCAGCAGAGCAGGTATGGCAGTTCTCTGCTGATGGGGGATTCATGGCAGGGTGCAAGATTACCTGCACAGAGCACCATCATGCCACCAGCATTATGGAGGGTGAGAGATCAAAGCAGTGAAACACACAAAGCTCACCTGAAGAGCATCACTTAGCAGGTTACTGGGGCTGGTAACCTGCTCTCCTCTCTTCCTCTTGCTCAACACACAACACACCACTGGCAATGGGCAGAGGGCAGGGTTCAAGCAAGATATGTTCTGGGGTTTTATTATTTTATAGCTCAATAGTTAATAATAGTTGTGTAGCTGATTTAACAGGGGTTCTGGTGTTACTTGACTTGCTCTAACTAAACTGAAGCACTTAGACAAGGCACTCACTGAGTACTTCATTGCAATACTACTAAAACTTGTCACGTACCAGCCTCCTCTTGTGAACTTCCAGAAAATGCTCCTTCAAATACACTGAATTATTTACAGCTTAACCCTGCCCCCTCCCAGTGCCTTGTGGAGCCCTTCCTTGGGGACCAGAGGAGTTTGACTCACTTGTTAAATTCACTATTAACATTCACCATTAACGCCTTTATGCATAGCAGTACTGACAAATGTAAGGAAGACAGGTTCATCTTCAGCCAGCTTAAACTATTCTTCATAACCATGATTTGCACAAGGAGACCACTCACAAACATGTCTGTGTCCTTCCTGCAGCATGGCAGTGAGTCCCAGCAGCAGGAGCCCTGGCAGCAGGAGGGTGCTGCTGCATGGCACGCAGCAGCCGGGCTGGGGTGACCTCAGCGGCTTGGTGAGGTTGCAGACTCCCCACACAGCAGATCTTGCCTGACCCCATGATAAAGGTCTGATTTGCTCTTTCCTGTAAAATCAATGCTTTCTCAGAAGGATCTTTCCAGGTGCCCACTAAGGGATTGCTTCAGTATTTTTAAAAAGGATCTCTTGAAAGCCCTATTCCAATAGGAGGAGAAAACCTCATTATTCAGCACGAAGCTTTTAAGTTTTTCTAAGCAGATCCTTTTAAGCTTGTCAGTAGGTTTTACTTGGCCACTCACACCCCCTCAAACAACACATGGCTACTCTTCTCCAAGCCTGATCACTCCTGCATACTGGAAACCTGGTGTCCTGAACTCCAGACAGCCTCCTCCCTCCCTCCCTGTCATTCCTGTCATCCCTCCCTCACTCCTGGCACAGAGTGGATTTATGGTTTTCCACACTTATCCTTGAAGTTTAATTTAATTTTTAAAAGCTCATTCAAAATTTTACCTACTTGATTAAAATCTTGGTCTTACATGGCAGAAATTGTGAAGTTGGGCTTGGCCTCCTCTGCCAAGCTCTCCCTTGTGAGGTCTTTGGGTTCTAATAATGGAACAGTATTAAAGTGCTATAATTTGTGATGATATAAATAAAACCTGAAAATAGATGTTGTATGGCAGGCTTTCTTTCCATGGAGATACTAGAACTGTGTCTCTTTCCCCCCATTGCCTACTTTCATCATCAGAATTTGGTGCAACTGAAGCTTTGGTCCATCTGTCAAATTTATTTCGCAACTGGTCAGCAAGTTCAAAAGCTTTTGGTGGAATCTGTCAGGCTTGACAAGATGACTGCTTAACATTCATTTTGTTAGAGAACTGGATAAAAGACTCTATGGAGGTATCTGGACGGGCTGAATTGATGGACCAAGGCCAGTTGTCTGAGGCTCAACAAGGCCAAGTGCTGGGTCCTGCACTGGGGTCACAATAACCCCATCCAAAGCTAAAAGCTGGGGGCAGAGTGGCTTGTTCTGTTAGGTCTTTTGGAAGACCTTAACCAAGGCTTACTGTAAACCTGGGGTAACCTTTTCTCTGTTCAGGTGCCATGAGTTTAAACGTGGTTTAGGTTACAACTTTTGTATAGCAAACCATCTTCAAGGCCTGGTAAGAAGCTGAACTGCAATTTTAGGACAAGATGATCAGGAGTGCTGCTGTGCTGAAGCTCAGTGATCATCAGTTGATCAACAGTGCACCTCATTGTTATTTTTTTAATTCCTGCGAAAATCAGTAATGACATGCTGACAATACACTGTATGACTATGGTCTCATAAAAGACTCAAATTAGAGTCCTTTGAGAAGAAAGAAGAAAAACTTGATTCATTGTGTTCCACACACCCAAATATTTATCTTATCATCAGATTACTTTTCGTGGCAGTTTTTCAGGTTCTACAGACTTTGGTGGATTTTCATGTGAAATTACTAAAAAGGCACACTTTTTTAAGAGGAAGCAGGTTTCAAACAAAATTGCTGGCAACTGTGTTAGCCCCCCCCAGTTTCCCCCCTCTACTACCACTGGGAAATGTGGCTGACTTTAATATCTGTAAGTTTATTTTTCTCAGACTGTACTTGCCAGATCACCATCTGTCTAGACACTGTCAATTACTAATATGTGTACTCAAGGCAAGTGTCAGGGTACTCAGTATTTTCTTTCTCAATATTTTTGTGATTAAATTTACAGGCAGAACAGATCCAGCCCACTATATTCATGTTTGTCATTTAAGGCAGATGTCAAATTATCCAAAACAAATTGAAGACCTTTGCATCAATTCAAAGTACAGAAGTTGTGATAAGTACCCTGAACCTCAAGGATTTTCTTGAAGGTCGTATAACAGGAACAATCTTTTCCTTGGGTATCCCCTCCACCCCACCAAAAAATCGGTAAGGCGTGGGAAGGCCACATCCATTGGGATAAATCAGCTAGTAAGAACCCCCTAAAGCTCCTGATTATATATACTCTTAATGAAAACTGGTTGTAACTGATTATTACTTTCATACCCATTTATCAAATTTCCTTTATATGAAGGGATTTGTGTCTTTTACTCTACACTAAACCACTGAATCCTATTCCCCAACCCTGAGGTGCCTGCTCCTCAAGTTGCCTTGAAAGCAAAAGTCAGCTGTTTGCGTGAACACTGTTTGAGTTAGGAGGGAATGGAAAATGGGTTCAGGGAAAAAGGAGAAAAGGGACCAATATTTTGTAGGTTTTTTTTCCTTGAAATATGCAACTGAGAGCTAATAAAACTTAATGCCCCTATAAAATACCTTAATTGTCTGTCCCAGGTTAATAAACTCTGAAGTGTGAAGTACTAGAACTAAACGAAATTTCTTATCAGCGTAGATAGAAAGGAGCTGCCTGAACTCTCCTTGCAATAAGAAACCCCTACAGTATCCTCTTAAAAATATGAGAAAAGATTGCTCCTTTTTTCTCCCCAAAGACAGCAGGTGATGCAACATCAAACTTTGGTGGAGATACACACCTGCAGCTCATGGGTTCACCTCTCTGCTCTCACTGAGGCACCCCATTCACATCCAAATTAACCAGTTTTACAGGGGTTCGGGGGAGAGATATTTGTTATGCCTTATTAAAGCTGTTCTATAACAAATAGATTACTTGCACATACTGGGGGGCAGGATGTCCAAAAACCCCAAAAGCATGTCTGCTTGGTCCTGGCTGGGGCCACCAACCTCGCCCCAGCAAACAGACTGAACAGAAATGTTCAGAGCAGGGCAGGGACTGCAGTGATGACCCCCTGCTTTGGGAACATACACTCTCCAAGTGGCAGTGGTTAAACACACTTCAGTGCATCATCCTTCATCATATAGGGATGTTTTCCCTTTACATACTGGCTGCCTCAGATCCCATTTGGAAGCCATGATTCTGTGATTCAGATAATTAAAATCCCTCCTAAGAACTGGCCTTTCTGTTTATTCCCATTCAGTTGTGTTATTGTGAATGTCTTCCTAGTGCAGAAACCCCAGGAGATGAATGCTTGCTGGGCTAAATGTAATGTGTAACGACTGCTTGGTCCATTTCCTCCATTTTTCCTGGAATATGCTCAAACTTTAAATAAGTTGTAGGGGAAAATAAATATACTTAGTTTATGAAGTACAAAGAAAAGCTTCACAATGTAGCAAGCCACCTCGTGGCACAACAGCAACAGTGTGCACTGCCCCAGAAAACACAGGAAGCTGCATCCCAAAGCTCTTGTTTACTACTGAGCTGCAACAACCTGCAGGGCCCTATCCCAGAAATAAAATAAAACTAAAAATCAATCAGGCAAACTCCTTTTTTAAAGAAAGTTTACAAACTAAACCAGGTAGAACTTTTTTTTAGCAACTTCAGCAATCTCTTACCCTCATGGAAGTAGAATTTACTTCCATACTACTTAGAATTTACACATTTACTTAATGTGTAAATTTAGTATGGAAATGTTGGTCATGATGCTTGTATGTAAGGGGAAATTCGTTCCTTCAGAAATAAAATGTGTGGAAAAAAATGTCTACTCATCTTGGCCTTTCACATTAAAGAATTATTTAATTTGGCAGGGTTTAATAGTCTTAGTTTCCTTACCTCTGCATCATATCCAGCTGTTTCTCATAGAGCATTCTGAGGCTAAATTAATAAACGTCCTACAAGGATCTTCAAAAGATGTCAAAAAACTTGCAGTTGCCAAGGAAGGATGCCAATCCCAAAAGATGCAGCAATGTTGTCTTCAGAAGCAGTCATGCTCCATGATATTTTTCTATTCATACTCTGAACATGTGTTCCATAAAGTCGCCCTATACTGCACAGCTAACACCTGTCTGTTACTGCCTTGAATGACAGGTACACACCAGCATGGTGCACCTTCCAGATGGGCCACCCTACCAGAGCTGAAAGAGTTTTAGCTAAGAGAGAACGCCACTTGTACATATCCTCAGAAGTTCCATTCAATAAAACAATCTTATCTCTCTTCCCAATCCTTTGTTCCAGTCGATATTATATAGGACTTCTGGCTCTAACAGTTATTTTAAGGACTCAGGAACTAGACTCTGGACAGGCCAGAGGCAAGACAAAGCACTAACTGTTCCTTTTAAGCAAACAATTATGCAAGTCATTTTAATAAGCAAGCTGCTAGTCTTAGCATAAAGGACAAAGCTTGAATCCAGACTGAGCAACAATCAAATGGCAACCTTTTGATTTCTCCACAGGTGTTAGTAATACTAAGTAGCTTATGTAACAATAATTTCTGAAATCCAAACTTTCACAAATGCATAGAAGCTTTTATGTTTTTCTCATATTGGACCGTAAAAAAATGGTGACACACCTCAGCAGTTCAGCCATTTTAACGCCAACAAAAGTTTCCAAATACACTGGCACACGTTCCAAGGGAACTCTTTTGAATTAAAAAAACCCCAAACAAAACAGATTCTATTGTTCTCTTTCATTAAATAAAGAAACTCATGTAAACACCACATGTTTTTTAAATCCTGACCAGCTTGGCTTAGGGCTATCAAGCAACTCAGCTGAACTAGCAGCTGGACAATGTCTACCTGCTGGTCCCTTGCTCAGGGTGCTGGATTCCACCTTCTCTTTACACACAAAGGTTTAACTGGTGCTAATCTCCAATCAGACTGAGACAAATCAGCATAACATCTGATCACCTGAGCGTCTTCTCTACACAAAACTGTGCACTCTGCTGTCTTTAATTCAATGCATAGAAAAGATCCACAGCTCCGAGAATGATGTTTCTGTCACCTTTTGTAGCCCTCCTCCCATTTTTGTAAGTGAATTTGTCTCAACTCCTTCAGTAACTCTTGGGAAAAAAGACTGTATAGGTGTACACCTTATTCTTTTAGTCAAGTTACTAATACAATTAGTAAAGGACAATTTTACACCAGTAAACTAGTTATACCAACTAATGTCATTATATGATAATGAAAAGGACAATGAAACTAAATTATAAGAACATAGAGCCTCTAGTAATTAGAGCCTTGGACTACTGAAAACACTACACAGAATGAAGGAAAAGCAACTAGTCACCAATTTTTTACTGAAACAGATGCTATTTTAATAGATGCACATAGTAACAGTGCACATATACAACAGTAATAGTACCTGCTCATTAACCAATTCAAAACACAAAACTAGCTTGACTCTTATATCACTTAATGCAAGCAAATTCATCACAGCTCAGTCTCATATATAGAAGGCTCACAGAATTTTCTTGGTGAAGGAGTATTTCATATAATCTCAAAATAATCATTGCTTGAGACTTCTGTTGAATCAACATCTCAATTTGTAACTAGCCAGCTTTTCCTTACGCCCAGACTTACACATGGCCAAAGCAAAGAAAAACAATATGTCAGAAGAAGCAACTAGGTTTTGGTATGAAAAGAGCTCTGAGTTAAAAGGCTCCTCTATTACATCCAACTTGCTTACCATACAAGAGTGTACCTCAACTAATAATCAGTATCATCATCTGACTCTTGTGGCAAAACTGACACTTCTCAGCAGGCAGAATCAGACCTTTACCTTTCACCCTCAACAAAAAGCGTTGCTAATTAACAGATTTTCCTGTTTACAAACTTTGCAATATTTCAAAACATGAAGCTGATGTTCTAAGCAGTTGCTTTTCCTTTGAGCAATGAGCACACACAATAGACTCCTTATTAAACATTCTGTTGTATGAAGTGATAGTGCAACTGCAGTCTAAGGATGCAGACCAAAGTCTTGTAGGCAGAGCCTTATTACAATAGCTAGAAACATGAACTTTCAGATGTACACATCCTCATTGAGAAATCATGTACCTGAAAACTGCTCTACTTTTCTCAGCTAACCTGTAAGGAGTGTAATAAAAAGTCGTTAAGAGGTTAATTCTACCTGTCAATCTTGTCTGGCATGTAGTTTATGCACAGTAGCTCATAATTAATACCATTAACTCTATGAAAATACAGATTTCTTGGGAAAATAAGAAATTGCAAGGGATTGCACGTTCAAAATCATGATTTATTGATGTATTTTTTAATCATGTAGCTCCTTGCAATGATACAGTTTATAAATTATAGAACAAGTATAGTTCTTTCCACAGCTTTCACATTTTAGTCCTCCAGTCCAGATCAGTATTTTGAAACAAGATGATCAAAGGTAAATTATGCAAAATGGCTTAAAAAAAACTACACTAAAAAGCTTCAGTTCTTCCAGGATCCAAGATACACACATAATAAGCAGCATTACAATGTCTGCACTACACCCCCAAGCGATATATGCAGGAGAAGCAGCGTACAGTACCTGCACCAGACCTCAAGGTACACTTCATGATTAGCAGTACACAGCACCTGAACATCTACAGCAGCCTCCAAATTTAACTTAGTAAAACAAATGCTCAAAGGGTTTACAGCATGTGTGGCAAGGTTAGATGAAGGGTTGTAGCACGTTACAATAGTGTCCAAGTGAGCCCTGCTTACCTGTGCATTCACACCAGGCCAGTGCACGAGCAGTACACACCAGCATTTCACCCCTGCACTGTGACACTCTCCAAGCAGGGACACAGACCTGCAAACTCATCCTACAGTACACGGGAACAACTCATTGCCCATATCCCTCTCCCTTCCACGCACATCCCATGGAGAAGGCAGGCAGGCTCCACTGAACTTCTACCAAGATCAAATTACATTGAGGAGCAACTGACACCACTGCATTGGTGGGGATGTACCTCTGCAGTCAAACTTTAAACTTCGTGCTTGCTTGCCCTTGATTGTTTTTCCTTAAGGTTGATGTTGACAAAATGCCATATCTTAAAGGCAAACAAAATTAAGTTTAATTTAAAGAAAACATTTATTTGAAGTTCTTTGAAGTCACACAGTTTAACAGATGACAACTTTCTCCCTTTCATATTTCAAGTCTTCACCAGAGACCATACACACTGTCCCATGGACAATGAGATTTTCCTATTGATTCCTTTTGAACAAATCAGTGTCTAGGCAGATGAAGATTCACATTTTAACCAGACTAATTTAAAAATAGTTTTTAAAAAACCCCAACACAACAAAACAAAACTTTGTTATCAAATTCTTATCACAAATAAAAGGTGTTTAACACTCATAAGCTTGATCTCAAAACAAAATCCCAGCCATTCACAATCAAATAGAACATACCGCCTTCAAAAAAATTCCCGGAATTTTAAAATGCTCCAAATATATACACATTTATAACTTAAGTGCTTATTAGCTACAACCTTTTACTCATGCAAAAGTTGTGAGAGGAGGAGTTTCTTAGAGTGGCTTTTCTGAATATGCAGTAAAACTCTTCACTCGTGCAAAGAACAAAGGGGTGTACATTTTGTCAATGTCAAAAGTAGTAACAGCTGTCTCACCAGTCGATCTGCAAAGAGCATTGTAAAAGTTAAATCAGACATAAGTTGCTGTTTGAGTCCCTCAGTAATGCAATCATGTTCCATGGTACAGTGTGTGCATCAAACTACAGTTGGAATAAAGTGTCTTTTGTAATGCCTTGTTCTGAAAGCATTTGAGTACTGGCTGAATCACACTATACAGAATTCATTTCAACTTTCATATCTAAGAAACCACTTTCCCTTTCCACTCTTATTATGAACTCTAAGACGTGAGTAGTACAGAAACTTCATGAATGAAAAGAATGTCTGCAATATGCACACTTCCTCATAAATTAGGTATGACAACATTAGCTTTTACAAAACTGATTTTCTGTTTATGGAAGTTACCTATACTCCCAACCATCAGTAGTTTATTTCCTGTATTTTATATTTCCTGTATATTCTCACAGCTCAACAGCTGAGCTATGTTCCTGTAAAAACACTGAATATAAAGATTAAGAACACTGGAAGACAAGGCCTAAATCTACCCTAACTGCCAACATCAAACATTTGGAAAGCCAACTTGCCAATAATTTGGAGGGTCAGGTGCAAGAACAGTGGTCATGGCTCCTGCCTGGTTAGTGATCAGAACAGCTTGCCACATGCCCATATTTCTGCACTGCTGAATTATATATCTTAATGAATATACACTTTCCCTCACTAACACCACATTAAGTCATTCAACCCTGATTCAGTTCCAAAATCAAACACTCTGAATAAATCCTTTAAAAAGCTGAAATACTGCACTTATACTACTTAGGAAACCTCCTATTATCATTAGAACAGGTTACTAAAATCTTGGGATTTCTTAACGTAAAAGTTCAAATTAAGATATTTTGTTAAAGCCACCTAAGTCTCAGACTCTTTACATTTTTTGTGCTTAGTACTGGACAAATTAACATCACTTTTAATTCTACAGTTTAGTATCCTTCTTAGCTCCTGTTCTCCATTCACTTACCTGCAAGTGATGTGACAAGAATGATGTATCCACACAAGTTTGTTGAACCTCTGGCGCCCACTGGAGCACAACTGTAGTCCTACATGGAAACTGTGATCTGTTTCTTGAGCAGGAACTCGGCGGAAATACCTGTATTTGTGGTAATCAACTGGTTTCTGTACAGAGAAATAAGAAGTTTCATGACCTACAAAGAACACATTGTGCAACTATTTATCCTGAGTAATTGTGAGACCAGACTGGTAAAACTCTTGATACTTAAAAACAAGTACTACTGTTCCTTCAAAATACATAAATGTGTATGTTAATGATGGAAGAAGTTTTCAGAGAAAGCAAAATAAGCATGGAGGACACCACCCAACTGTGCATACTCACTGTAACACTTCTTACTCTTCACAGGTTTCTCTTGACTAGCACTTTGGTAATCAGAAGAATGTGTAAGTAAGTTAATCAAATCATTCATAGTTCAATTAACAAATACTGCTTATTTAGTTTTACTAAACATAACTGCACACAGTCAAATCTGATCTTAGAAAAGGACCTATTCATCCTTCTTTTGTGTTAACAATGGTGACACCTAATAGCACCACACCTGGAAATAAAGCCTAAGGGGGAGAACAACTGTTTAAATGTGAACCAGATATTTATTTGCCTTGAAAATTTATTACAGATCTGGGGACAAATGTAAGAGACATCACTGAGGTTATTTATTTATATTTTATTTTTAAACAATTTTAAAAATTAAATTAATTTTTTAATCCTTTGGTGTAATGCAAATCTTTGGGTCCCTTAAAACATTCAGACTGAGTAAAATCTTGTTAGGAGCACCCTCCTTAATCCATTTCTCCTCTATTCTATTTTTCTACCTACCTCTTCCTTCTTCTTCATTATTACAGCAAATACTTTGGTTTGATTGTCTTTTTCCTGGGAAAGGCGATAATGGCCAAGCAAGATTGCATCTGTTCTGCAAGGTTAAAAAGAAGGATACTATCAAGGACATAAAAATATTCCGTGTCTCAAAAGCATGATGTTCTTGTAAGACAAATATCAGCAATGAAACAAAGACTGACTACATAGCATAATTATATAAACTATTTCTTATTTCCATTCAGTAAAGGCTCATCAATGATATTAAATGATGAAAACATTTTGGGAAGTTGCTTCTAATTTTCCCAAACAGGACAGTAAAGGTAGGTTAATTGGTTCTACCTAGCCTACTGCTTAATATTTACAGATTTCTGGTGAACAGCTCAAACCTGTTTTGAAGTTGCAAATTGTTTTCTATGTTTTTATGTGCAAACATCAAGAAGTAATAATTTCGACATAACCCAATGAAATCTTTATTTTCCTTCAGTTAAGGAAGTATGAGAAGGCAGTCAGTAACCAAATAGTATCTTTAAAAGGACTGTTCTATCTACGTGCCTTAAAAATTTCAAATCACATAACCCACAAATTAAATCTAATTACAATATCAGGACCCTAAAAGGAAAGATATCTTTGCATAAACATCAAAATTTTTTGTAGTTCTTAGGAGAGAATTATAAACATCTATAACACAATATAAATAACATTGTTTTCCTAAGCCAGGATATAGAATCTGAGACAAAAGTAAATAGAAATTGCTAGGTAAAAGCAAAATGAAAACGGTAGAGCCAAATTCTTTATTTCAATAACCTTGTGTTTTTCGTCCGCAAGCGGGGAACTATAGATTGAGGATCTTCAGGAGTTGTTAGCATCATAACTTGACCATCTGGAAAGAATCTCAAATACCTGCAAAAACATAATTACACAATGCAAACCTAGAAAATACATCCTTTTCCTGTCTTTTTTTCTGTTTGTTTGCTTTTAAAATCACAGGATGTCACCCAGAAGGATTTAGGATTTAATTAGTAATAGCATTTGAAAACACATTTCTTCATACATAACAGAAAAAAAAGAGATCAGAAATCAAAAGAGAGTGATGAATATTGAAAGAGGAAGTTATGAAGAGTTACAAAGTTTTGTCACCTCTACCAAAGCAAGGTGCCTACCCTGGGATCAAAACTGACCTCAAGTTTCTCCATTCCTAGCATCCACTGAGACCAATGCAACAAAATCTGTTACAGTATCAGTACAGAATTAGCAATGTCATATGGACTTTTTCAGGTTCTGGAATCCAACTGATTTTTACAGGACTGAAATACTGTGCAGATGTTTGAGACTACAGCAATAGCCATCAGGTTCAATGGTTTCTATGAACAGCTTCCAGCCTCAGAAGGGACAGCAGAATGAAACAATAAATGCTGGCAACGGCAAGACGAACAACAGCAGAAAAACAGGCTGAGGAAACAAATGGCAAGGCATTTACATCAAGTTGAGAAAGCCCAGCCTCTTGAGTTTTACAACAGATTACACATAAGCTAAACGACTAATCTTGAACAATCACATGTATTTTCTTTGCTGAATTCTGTCATGTGTTCTATCAGAAATGTAAAGCAAAAGTTGCTTAGAGAAAGAAATCTGCAGATGAGTATTAACTGTTATACGTGTTCAAGCTTTAGCCACATTACATGGTTTAAGTGAGAATGAAACATGTTTCTAAGCTCATTTCTAATTATCATAATAAATCCTATTTCTAAAACCTATTCTCAAAAAATACACATTGCTTTACACACTGTAGCAGTCCCATTCAGTTTTACAGAATGATTATTGTCTGTGATAGCCAGAGGTGGATTTAAAGAACTAAAGAGAGAGAAACATTTCACTCACTCATTGTACTACAGCTCTACCTGTAATATTCCACTTGGTGCCATGCTCTATAGAAACCATCAAGAGACTGTTCTCCTTGACGTATGTATTTTGTCTTGCTGACATATACACCTACAGAAAAGGAAGATATATGAACAAAAATTAAGAACATAAAATATTTATGATGGAAAACCAATAATCTAAAACTTTTGATAAGCTTTTGTTACTTAAATACATGGAAGTTTTTATTTTCAACCCTTGCACCTTTCCCTTCCCTTTGCAGATATTCTACAAATTCAAATGCATGGACAAATTCAGATTAGGTCTAACAACAACAACGTCATAAACATCAAACCCACCTGACTGTTTCTGTCATGGCTACATACATAGTTACAACTATTTCCAGAAGTACTGCTTACCATCAAATCGAACGCGAGGCCTTTCCAAAAACATGTCCCTCCAAGACGCATATGGAACAAGTTTATTGCAGCTCCTGCCCCATATTTTCAAACAGACTTGATGCCAGATTTCAGGATCTCTAGTGAAAATGAGAGAAAAGCAAACCCCATAACTTCCCTACAAACCCTGTTTAGCTTTTATATATCAAAGTAACACTCCCTTACTTAGTTTGGATGCAACTAAAAGAACCTTTCTCAAACAGAAATAGCTCATAATTTAAAACCTTTGACTAATTTACTTAATCCTGGAGTGTTTGAAAGCTTTTTCCTCTTCCAGTGAAATTTAAGAACAGAGTGTCATTTTCATCCTAGTACAGAACCACAACACTGCAGCACACTGGCACTTCTCTATGTGGCTGTATGAGCATGACAACATAACAGACCCTATTTTGGAGACCTGAAACTAATTTGCAAACAGGGAAGAGCAAGTAATAGTTTCTGCTAGATTTTTTATTACAGTAAAGTCATCTATCTCACATACAATTTAATAGTCTATTCAAAAACTGATTAGCACTGTGAGGAGCTTAACATGAAAATGTCCATGGGAAGGAAAAGCAGGAGATACTCAGTGCAAAGAGAAGCTTCACTCTGGATAAATTATCTACAATACCTGGCACAAATGTAAAATCCTCGACAAACAAGGGATAATTGCTCCAATGATCTTAGATCCAAGTCACTTGAAACCACCCATCGGAAAATGTACATTAGTACTTCCATAGGTAATGCTTAAAAGAGAAAAGAAATCCTTGTTAGATGCAACCCGTAAATCAACAGGTTATTTATAATTCCATGTTCGGCTTTTGACTATCCATTAAAAAATCCTACTTTTCACACTGTAGCCCAATGCCAGAGAACAAAAAAAAAATTATCTTTAACTTAAAAGGTCACTATAGATTAGATGTGATATCCATAAAGAATCCTTTTCAGCCTACTAACTTCTGAAGCAGACATTGTGATTTTTTGAAAGTTTTCATTCTGCTATAAGAAAGTCGGTAAAAAAGATACTCTAACACAGGACTGGCTGGAAAGCAGAATATAAATCTAGAGACCAACATTGCTTCTCAAAGGACACATCTCCTGAGATCATTTTAGAGTACTGTCTGCAACATCTTGTCTTTATTGGCAAAAAAAGAAAATACATTTTCCCAAGTGTACAATGCACCAGTTATTAAAATAAAATAATTTTTTAAACCCTATTTTCTTTATGTTTTGATTTGCTTCACTTACTTCATTTTCTTTCCTTGACCAGAAAAAAGGAGATCAGGCCAAGATTTCAAAATGCAACTGATAATTTAGGATGCAGAACAAAAGTATCTGTTTTTAAGAAAGGTCATAGCTCATAGCTCATATACACTCTCTACAATTTTCATCTCATAAGGAAGTCTCGGGATAACTGTCCCAGAACTGAAGCACTGGAAGTCATTAACCTTCAAAAGACCTTCTAGCTTTGTTATATAGTCTTTCTAAACCTGCAAACACACTTGTTGCAAAAATCTCATACAGAATCAGATAAAATCAAGACATGTGAAGATGCATACCATTCACAGAACAATTGTCTCTTACTCACAGTTAAAAACTGTAATACGTATTTGCAACCAAAACAGAAGAACTGGAAGGAAAACTGGAATACACTTACTTCAGCAAGTCATTCCTAGAAGTTGCTACTTTTAAGTATGCCTCTGATCCTGAAAATTCTACTCAGAAATACTACACGGAAACAGCTTGTGTGATAAAGACAAGATCTTGTATGAGAACAAGATTTGTTTACCTAGTTGATCATTTTTTGTTCTTTGTATCTAACTATACCAGTAAATAAAGAGATCATGTATGCACTTCTTCAAAGGTGGCTTTTGAAATAAGGAGACAAATGTTTTCATCAAGTGAAACGTCTATATAAATTCTGCCTCTCAACTCTTACAGTGTATCATAACTCATACCTGAGATATGGGTCTGGCTGACATCAACTTCAGGCTGACAAAGTTTGACTGAAGATTCCTGAAGAGTTAACTGCTGTTGGAAATCCGTCAGGAGATCTGCCATTTTGTCATCCTCTTTGTTATCCTCAACACTAGAAAAGGGGCAATGCCAACACTGTAATATTGGACAGAACATACCAACAGATGTCCTCATCTTGGCATCAATCCACTGCCTTACTCTCATTCAATAGAGTTGTTTCCTGTGTGTTTTTAAAGCAATCTCATTTCATCATACAATAAAGCAACTACTGAAATATGATCAAGTTCATTTAGATGTTGCTGGAATGCCTCTGACAGTAACAACTGGGTTTTTTTCATTAAATTCCCATCCCAGTTTTTTTTTTGTATTTGAGAGTTTTTTAGTGAAGTCACTGAAGAATTTCTTGACCCTATGAAAAGAAAAATCTCATCTTGCACTTTGTCTAAAATATGGCATATGCAGGAAATAAAGTGCCGTTAATGAAAAGTTGTATTTTGTAATCCTTCTCATATAATGTAAGATATTGGAAACAATTAAGGATTATTTTTCACTCTTGTGTTATTCACTAAAGAGTGATCCTTGGTGGGTTTATTCAACAACAATGAAGGAAAACTATTTTTGTACATATTCTGTAAATAGGCAGAAATAATAAATTTCAGGAGCCAGAACAAGATAGAAGAATGAAAACAATAAGCTTGCTACTCATCAGTAAACTTGAAGGATTACTAAGTGATAAAAGAACATTACCACACTGAAAAAATATGTCTAAATTTAAGTTGTATGTCATAATAAGATCTTTTAATAGCTGCCTGCTTGCTTGCCCCAAATAACCAGAAACTACATATAACCCCTTAAGCGCACCACAAAACACCTTTTTTCCCCTGACTTGGTATACAAGCCAATTAAGAAATCTTCCAGTCACTTTTTAATACTATTCAATTCTACTTTAAACAAGCTAATAGAATGAGCTGAGAATATAAGCAAGCAACTAGTAGACCTACCAATGGGTTTTGAAGTATCATAGAGAAGACGATTATGTTTGGGCCTGCCATAACTAATACTACAGTAAAATGTTGCACTGAACATATCTTCCTTTATTTTGATGAGTACGATGGTTGGTCCCAGTATCTACAGGCCACATTGTAAACTGTTTTTTCAAATTTGATTGTGTAATTTGTTTTTTCTCCTTAAGACTGTATGAAAAACCTTCAACAGTAATTCAGAAAGCACAAACACCACAACTAAAATCTCTCAAAACAATGTATCTCTACAAATACTGCTTTTAACCAATTGAGACTACTGGTTGTTTTTCCATCACTGCCACATAGTGCCGGGAACAGTACAGCAACACTTAGAAAACTAAATAAAAATCCACAGATTTGTAGAATCATTTAGGTTGGAAAAGACCTCTAAGATCATCAAGCCCAACCATTAACCCAGCACTGCCAAGTCCACCACTAACCATGTCCCTAAGTGCCACATGTACGCATCTTTTAAATACCTCCAGGCACGGTGACTCAACCTCTTCTCTGGGCAGCCTGTTCAAAGTGCTTGACAACCCTTTCTTCGAAGACATTTGTCCTAACATCCACCCTAAAGCACACCCTGAGGTCATTTCTTCTTGTCCTGTGCTTGTCATTTGGGAGAAGACAGCAACCCCTACCTCAATACAACCTCCTTTCAGGTGGTTGTAGAGAACAGCAAGATCTCCCCTGAGCCTCCTTTTCTCCAGGCTTAACACCCCCAGCTCCCTCAGCTGCTCCTTGTAAGATCTGTGCTCCAGACCCTTCACCAGCCCCATTGCTCTTCCCTGGACGCACTCCAGCCCCTCAATATCTTTCTTGTAGTGAGGGGCCCAGACCTGGACACAACACTCGAGGTGTGGCCTCACCAGTGCTGAGTACAGAGGGACAATCACTGCCCTGGTCCTGCTGGCCACACTACTGCAGATACAGGCCAGGATGACATAGGCCTTCTTGGCCACCTGGGCACACACTGGCCCATGTTCAGACAACTATCAACCTGGATCCCAGGGTCATTTTGCAACATGCAGATTTCCAGCCACTCTGCGCCCAGCCTGTAGCTCTGTGTGGGGTTGCTGTGACCCAAGTGCAGGACCCAGCACTTGGCCTTGTTGAAGCTCACACTGTTGGCCTTGGCCCATTGATCCAGCACGTCCAGATCTCTCTGCAGTGCCTTCCTACCCTCCAGAAGGACCACTTCCACCGAACTTCACGTCAGAGAGTCTTAATGGAGTAGAGAAAGTGATGATAAAGAAAGAAAATAATCCTATGAAAACCAAGATTTTTACATGACCATAGTGCATGATCCAGTAGTTTTCCTAGTGCACAAATGCACAGCAAAGATTTCATGCCAGCAACACATTCAGAAATTAAAATAATGGATGTAAGTAAAGCACTTAGCTCATCTTGCACTGTTTTATATTAAGTCAACTGCTGCATTGGAGCTGTACTGTTCTGGGGCAACAAGACTGAGCTAGTAATACCACAGGGACATGATTGTGCTTTCCTCTTTCAGTCTCCATTTTAAAACTCTTGATTTCTTGATGCAGCTATCAGCAGCACCAATGGCTGCTATGAGTAAGCAAGTAATTGGGAAGCTGTTTCATAAGCTTGTCTACGTTTGGCTGCAAGGGCTGTAACAGAAGTTTTGGCCCTCCTTAAACAGATGTCTGGGGCTCATGTTACACCAACCATAAGCCACTACACACACATCTGCTGTACTAAGGCTAGGGGTATTCTGATGCCTGTAATGATGACAGACTAGACTACTCAGATTGCAATCTTTGAGCTTCTAAATGTATTGCTCTACTGAAAATGCTCTCATTTGGCTGTGTTAGCACAAGAACAGATTATTCCATCGTTTAAGTAAGATGCTTATTTTGTACTATGAAGCTTTGACTAATTACTCTTTTTGCCATCTACAACTTTGTAGATGACCAAAAAACAAAGTGACTGATGCTTTTTTTTTCTTAATTAAGTAACAACGTAACTATTTGTAATCCTTCCCCCTGAAATCAGCTACCTCCAAACAAGCCTGTTATCATCTTCAAAAACTAAAGTCAAGTCCTCCTTGGACTAATACATCTGTAAATGTTCTGTGAAGCAGTCTACTAACTGAGATTAGGTAAGTTTTCCACATACTAAGAGACTTAAAACTGCATGTTACAGAGTATTGATATCCTTCAGAAACAAAATGCCATGTTTCAGTACTCCTATGCTACTAATCCTACTTAATCAGTAAAATTTCATACTTACCACCTCTTTCCAACTCCATCGCCATCTGGGGACCGTGTATAGGTGATCTTAAACTCTATGTCAGGTACAAGCTGCATGGCTAGACGATAAAACTTGATGGCTGAAAATAAAGGTTTGATGTTCAAACATATCTGATACCCATACTAGCTTATCAAAGCAAAGACTATTTTCAGAGACATGGTTTCAGCTAAAAGCACTAAAAAGGTGGAAAATGCCTTTGCCTAAGAAAGCTTATTTAGTCTAAACTGTTAGGTTTAAATTCAATACAGAAGAGAGGAACATTAAGTACCTATTTTCAAAACTAAAACCTCATACACTTTTTCAGAATAAAGAGTTATCTCAGATGTGTTTCAGCTTTTACAGATTTATGTTATTTACCACAAATTCAATTATGGACTAGAAGATTTTACATTAAAACATTACAAGTCCTGATGTTGCTTGTTACCCAGCACTTCCACGGATTTCTCAACAAGCTGTAAAGATTTTAGACAGAAGATCCATAACTAGCTATAAGTTAAATGAAAGAGAAAAATTATGCAGGTAGCTTAAGTCCCTGGTATAGCACAGACAGGCATTCAGATATATACAACACTACAAAGGTGAGAATGATGAATAAAATATTGTTGCAACTTTAAAATTTCAACAATAGATGCAACATATCAATTTCTCTATGGAAACCCCTGGGATCTAAAGAAGGCACAGAAGCAAGCCACTCAACACACTGAAGGCGAGGAAAGCAGCCTTGTCACAAAACTATGGGATGTGAAGGAAAACCTGACAGATTGGGTTTTGCACGCTTTTCTCACACACAGAGAAAATACTTCTGCCTCTTGCACTACAAAGATCCTACAAACACTGAGTAGAGAAAGGGGTTCAGGAACATCACTGTGGCAACAAACTGTTATTTAAGCTGCAGAATATCTTTCTTCTGAGTCAGCTCTGTGAATCCTTCTTAATTTAAATGAATTGATTGTATGTACACTAAATCTATTTTAATACCAGTATTAAAATCATGTATGCATGTATATGTTTCTTTGTATTCCCGCATCATGACACCAAGATCAGACGGCAATTCTTCTTCAAGCTTGGACTCTTAAAATCCAAACTCAAATAAATCATCAATAAGTGTGGAGCTCAGAATTTGTCTAGTGAGTCTGAGAAACCAGAGTTTGAGGCTAGTAAGTGTTCCTATTTCCTTGAGTTCATGTCAGGGCCAGTGACTGATAAATAGTATCACTGGCTACTGAGGATGAGAAATACCAGCAGACACAGATCAGTCTCAACGTTAGCACTTAATATTGCAGACAAGGCCTTTACTGTACTTAAGCAAGAACAAGCTGCAGCACATAACTGTCTCACAAACATCAGGTATCAGCAGATTTCAGAAGCAGGTTTGGATTCTGGTGACCTGGGCCAGGTCAGCAAATAAAAGCCTGGTCTGAAAACAGATGTCCCAACATGCGCTCAGTACTGTATCTGTGTCTGGCATAGGACCGTGCCTCTAAGGTCACATAGATCTATGTGCAGAAACAGTACAGTTTAGTTCTCTAAGTCTCAAATCAAATTCAATTGAGAAAGATGAATTTATATTCATGCAATCCAGATGTCTGAAACACTTTTGTGAATGGAACTCTGTTAGATATTACTATTTCTCTGCTGCTATGTTTAACATACACGGAGTGCACTGAAGCAGATGAAGCAACAGCTTTCATTTTATATACACAATGGTTAAATAGACTGCTTTCCTCACCTTTTTTTTTTTTTAATTTACTCAGAAAGAACCTTCACAATCTACTACATGATTTCCTAAATATGTTACCAGATTTTTAGTTCTGACATACTTTTTATTGTGCATTTAATCCTATACCAAACACCCACCATATCTTAGCCTAAAGTAGTTTTGCCCTGTAAAAACATGTAACAAATTAGAAACTGAGACAACTAATTTTATTAACTACAGGGGACTCATATTTCTCTCAGTTAATATGAAATATGAAATAACAACCAGAAATCCTGAAAAGGAAGGAAAATTCCCATGGTGGAGTAGAAGTTTTGTATTCAGCAGGTGGCTGAGTTCAGGAGCTTCCAGAGTTCTCTCAGATTTTTATATCTTAACTTATTTTGCAGCTGCACTTTAAACACAGTGGTCAAACCCTCTGGTGGATGAGCAGGATGGCACATACGTTCTGCTTCGCTTTCTTTCTCGCATGTAAGAAATAGAAAATTGATATCTCCACTACTGACCTACAGGACTTGGAAGTCAGGACAGACTTTTTACTCTCTAGATTCTAAAAACTAAATATGAGAAAGAAAACTTGAATTTCCATTTTTACTAGTGCTGATAGCAAGAGTGCAGGTAAGCAAGCTAGGCACCTTAAACATTTATGACAAACCTCAAAGACTACCAGACTTAAACATTCACTTCAGGAATTCTTGAAAAAGCTAATTTAGCTGGATGTGTTAATTAAAAAAACAAACAAAAACCACCAAACCCAAACAGCACCTTAAAAAAAAAAAAAAAAAAAAAAAAGCACCAACCAAAGAAACCCACAACCAAACAACAAAGCATTCCACGGATTAAGCAGTTTTATTCTCAGTGGAACAATGAAGAACTGTGAGCACAGGAAATACAGTACATTTCCTTGATTAATTATTATGCTAATTTCATGTTACAGAAGTAACGTAAAGAAGCATTCTATATGAAGAAGCAATCTAGTGCTCCATTAAATTGCAGTATTTCAAGATACTGTTATTTTCCCTGAAAGCTAGAAATTCCTTCCTTGATATCACTTTTAGCTTTACCTCAACCTTAGAACTGTGATACGATGGTTCCTTCTATAGCATGTTTGTTTTCTTTTTTGAATAACAGAGCTCTCAAATGACTAGTAGCCTGTAGTTTAAGTTCACTGACACCATGCAGATTTTCCCATAAATTAGAGGGTGTTAGATTTTTCTGCAATAAAGGTGTTCATTGTAGACTTCCATATTACCTTCATAAAGGGCCCCATTTTGTTCTTCTTCCACTGCCTTCAGGAAAAGTTCTTTTGCCTGCACAATAAATTACACAGAGCACTTATTTAATTCCTTATAAATACGTATAAATATGACATAAATGTATTTATAAGGATAACGATAATATACAATAACGATATTTACAATATAAATAAGTGCAGTATCACTTGACTTAGAATTATTTTTTGATCTTACCTACTGTACCCTATGACAGAGATGAACAAAATAATTCCATAAATAGATAAGACATACTCATGTGCTACAAGACAACCGAAATTTCCAGTCAACAAACTATCTATATTCCTGCTACTCGCCCTTTACCTACAGTTTTTCAGAAAGCAATTACAAAGGTGACACCAAGGCAAACATAAAGACTAGAAAAATCAGTGTAGAATTATAAAGACATTTAGTATGGAGACAACAAGATAATAACCTCTGTTGTTTCTCCAGATTTAATTCAGCATTAGCTTTTAGAATAGTTATACTGGAACAGTAATACAGACAAATAAAACCTCAAAATTATGCATCTTTTTCTGTACCTTTTCCTCTTTTGCTATCTCCTGTTTTCCCCTGGCATCAACAGACTTTAGTCCAGGTCCTCTTGATGATGCTCTGCATGGCAGAGGTTCCAACCCACTAGAACTCACACCTGGGGCAAGCTCGAACATCCACTGAGCTCTGAACATCTGGAGCTCTGCCTAAAAAACATTATTAATTTTACCTAGTATCACATATTCAGACAGTATATCTTCTGAAGAGACATTATAAAGTACAAACACAAAAAAGAATTTCAAAACTATGCTTTACATTTCCATGTCTTAGATGGCTTCCGTGAATTTAGGCACAGAGAGTCAGCAATTGTTTTATGGTAAATTAAAAAAAAAAAGTGCACAAGTGCTTGTTCAGTCTCACTCAATAACAAAAGTGCTTTTTTCTGGACTGTTCACCTCAGAAGAAAAACTGGTGTTTCAAGAAGTGGTTGTTAGTACTATGGTTATGACCCAAGATTCCATAGGAAACTGTTGTTTCCAGACATGATCATGTTTGTTCTTGTTTATGCAGAATTATCATAAGCAAGAAGTCAATTAGCTCTTAAAATCAAAATTTAGGAAACCTAGTTTTTTGTACACAAGCATGGTAAGCTCTCTGACAACCAAAGCAGTCATTTATATATTATACAGATAAGACCTTACTCTTTTCTCTTTTAAAAATTATGGACTATGCTCTGTGAAACAAGACAAGTTACAATTCTCGCCATGCCCCTTTTTCAGCATCTTTGAATTACACTTTACACGTCTCTTGCAATCATCACAACTTTTGAGGAGCAACTACACAGAAATCTAGTCTTATAAAAGAACAGACTTTTCTATTACACTGCTTTTATCAGCTTTCTGGTCCAGTAGAGAATAACAACTTAAACTGGAATTTGATCCATACAGAAACAGCTGTCCAATTCCTACAGTTCTTCAAAGAAATTCCAGATCTGTCATAAACTTTCTTTTCATCTACACAGACAACTGAAGACTGAATTTGACACTTGAAACACAATGCAAAATTTATCTCACTTTTGGAGGGGCAGAGAGATTAAGTATTTGTCAGATCAACAAATGTGTGGTGACTAAATGAGGATACGTGATGCAGCTTAAATCACAGCAGTACTATGTTTGTAAAAACTCACTAGCATGGGAGACATACCTGAAGATTTGCTTCACCAGATCTTTCACTGTCATCAGTTCTCACCAAATCAGTGTGACAATCTTCTTCAGCTTCTGCCTAGTAAAGAGCAGTCAAATGTGATTATAGGGTCTGTATAAGTCCCCACAGCATATTCACAAAGCACAACTGTCATGGACACACATTTAAAAAAAAAATTAAGCATACTCCCCTTTTGATGATAAAAATTAACTTTAGAACTACTGAGATCAGTTGTACTTCCCTATTAACTCAATGAAGATGGGTTTTGCATTTTAGACAGGTTAATCCAACACAGATTAGTTGTGTATCACTTGAAGGCTTCCATGCTTCAATACAATGGCACACCTGACTAAATACACTCAGTATCTACGTCAAAGCATAGAGCAAAAGCTTCAGTATTAAACAATAATGTGCTTTGTTCCACAAATTAAAATTTAATCACTATCTTCTCTTTCTAAAGATAACCAGTAGTTTTGATTTGTTTAATATTTGCAAGAGCACAAAATGCTTTGAATAACAATAGATATTTTATATATACATGTGAAACTAAACAAAAAATGTATTGGAAAATAAAACAAAAAACTAGCATGAGAGCTTGACAGCTGGTTTTATTTACAGTACAGCTGTGAGACAGGTTAAACAAATAAGATCTGAAATAAGACCTTTGACTAAACTTAACATGGCTCTACATAGGAAGTTAAGCCAGCTAGTTTAAGAGGAAAACTTAAAAATACGCAAATTATTTCTCATTGTGAAATATACTGAGATTTACAGTCTACACTAAAACAAAGGAAAACTAATTCTGAGCATCAGTGACAAGTCACTACAATGACAACAGCAAGATGCCAGTAAGGGGGAAAAAAACCCCAAAACCTCAACTAAGACACTTGTTTAAGGTTCTTTCTGCAGCTGAAGAAAACCAGTTTTTCTGCTATTCTGCACTGAAATTCACACCTGTAGTTCTGCAAGTAGATAATGCAAAGTGAGATTACAAGAAGGCAAACCTGACATTAAGATTATCACAACTACATACAAGAGTTTTATTTCCCACTCCTTTCTATTGTACACAGTGCTCAGAGACTTCAAGCAACATTCTGTCAGTGAGATCTACCAAGCTCTCAAAAAGAAATCTCTACCTCCTGCACAGTCAAAGTGCAAAAATCAAAGCATTCTTGTATTCAGAAAAATTATACCATTTTTACAGCATCTGGAAGTTCTGATCAAACTACAGAATACTAGCAAGCATGATGGGAAGGCAACCTTTAATCTCTTTGTCTTGGTGACAAGCACCTCTATGGAGTTTGCTTATGTCTTCAGATTCCCCAGCAACCACAAATTTACTGGCTTGTCATCTGTAAAAGTGTTTTCACTGATGTCTCAGATAATTTATCATTTACAATTGATAGACATGGTTGGTTGGCTAGAGATAAACAGATATTGCATCTATTTCTACATTCTCATGTTTAATTTCTGTACATTTTTAATTTCCCAGTCGAGGAAACAGGTGAGCCAGAACACTACAAAACACCATTAAATCTGAGCAAGGAGGAAATAACTTGGAAATTTCATGGGCTTTGATTCCAGAATTTAATTGCACAGAGTTAATGCCCTATGAGTTGAGACAGTCCTACCACATTATTAGCATCCAGGAATATTTTGTAGGCAAAGCACAGCCAGCCTAGGAATGAGCTAGCTCTGAAATGGGTGTCTGTAAGTGCATTACTATGGCACTGGGCTGACAGAAATAAGGCGTAAGTCTGTGCGTAGTGCAAGGCCTCTGGTTTGCAGCTGAATTATGTCCAGTCAGCTCTCCAGTCTGGGCAGAATAAGCCTGGTTTTATCTCCAAAATGCAGAAACTAGCAATTTCTAAACTAAATCAACACACTATCTTCTTGTGCATAAAGGAACGCCCATTAAAACCTTTAACTCCTGAATTCTGTAAACAAACTGATTTAAGCGTTGAAACTACTTAGAAGGTTAGGAAGCTGGATGAAGTTTACCTCATTCAAAAACTTTTTATTTCGCTAATATGTTCAACTCTTGATTTTCATCCCCTCCTCTCTGTTCAACTGCCCTATTTCTTCATTTCTGAGTCACAGTCAGACATGGTAGTGGACCAACTGCATCCAAAATGTCATTTGATGCTCTTTAAAACCTAAATGTGCTCTCAACTCAAACCAAAAATACTATGAAGACTTGGCCCACAGTCTAAAAGCTGTCAAAAACCATCATAAAAATGCTTATAACCGATGTTTTGACTTTTACCATCACCTTCCCTATATTTTACGCATGTGTGATCTGCAATCTCTCATACCTCTCAAAAGTCTGTCTTCTGGCAGTGGTAGCAGCCTAAGTGGCCACACCTCTAAATTTACTGGTAAAGCAATTAATTCACATTGCTACTGCACAGAAATGAACTGGAAAACTGATGTCTATTAACAACCTTTCCAGTATTTATTTGACCTGATGACACCCTACGATTTTGCTAGGACAAATGAGTAAACACAGGTACTGTGAAGCAAGGACCTTCACCTGCAGACAGCTCATGAGATCACACCTAAAGCACTTTGCAAAGTGTAAAAATTGGCTCCTTGCCCCCACTCTGACAATACCTGTGTTGTACTTATAGTTTATAAAATTCACAACACTGTGCTCTGACTGCTACTTAGTGGATAAATCTAGACTGTGCATCCTTGTGCTGCTGGGCTTCCTCCTGATACAAGTCAGCTGTCACATGGAACAGTGACTTCATCCTGATTGAAAGCAAGACATCGTAGTGTGTACTGACTGATTGGCTTGATTATTTTCCCTGAGAAAAGCAGTAGTCTGTCAAGCCACCAAAAGGCAACATGTCAAAAGTAAACATCTGAATTAGGCTGCAACCTGTAAAAAATGAAGTCAGCTGAATAGATTCGATTCTGATTTGCTTGCAAAGTTTTAGAAATCATTTGCCAAATGCAGAACTAGTTTATTTGCACAGTTGAGTTTTGTTTTGCAATCAATAGTTGCATGCTGATTTCCTCAGAGTACATTAACTGCTTACTAAACTGTCTGTAACATCACGTCCTTTAATGGTTCTGATCTCTGTTTCAGCAAAATAAAACCAAGATCAGAAACAGTTCAAAGATGAGTGTCACCAGTTGAACAGGGCTCTGTGTTACGTGTGAACCACACAGAACTCAGGGAGGAGCAAGCACGGCAAAGCGAAACAGTGACTGTCAGCTAACATTCCTCTTGGTTTTATAAAAAAATGAGAAAGCCGCCCTATTTTTCTGTAAATGTGGTAGAAGCGACACCGTATTCAAAAATAAGAGCTTTTGTAACCGTGGTGAGACATTTTAAGAGCTCCTGTGTGATATAAATGGTTTAACTTTGAATGACTGAGTTCTCATCATGGATACTTGAATCCATATTGAGGCGCCGTCAATAAAGCAATACTGAACCAAGGAGTATTTCTGATATGTTAAATAACAACTCAAATAACTCGAGTCCCTGGCCCACGGAGCCCTTTAAATTACTGAGTGACTTTAAGCCACCACATTTTCGAGGGAAGAAAGGGAAAGGAAGGGCACGCTCCTCTGTAATGACACAGGGATTTTGTTACGCGCTCCTACGGAGAGCTAGATCGCTCCACAACCAAGCAGCCCCACTGATCAAAATCCTCTGCGGGAGGCGGCCGTGTCTCGCCGCGGTGGGGCGGGATCACGGCATGTTTCCCACAAGCATCACTGGGTGCCCCGGGGCGAACAG
>NW_008239080.1:7257009-7259259 GCF_000691975.1 Corvus brachyrhynchos
GGAGCAAAGGCTGCCGGGAATTGTAGTCTCCGCGAATGGAAATCCCGGCAAGCGGGATCCCAGGGGCGGGAGCCGAGGTAAAGCGGCGATGTCCAGGAGCCGCGATTTCCGCTGTGACTGTGGTCAGGCCGGGATCTGGCACAGGCGAATTGTCGACGGGTAACGGGAGAGCGCTCAGTGCCGCGGCTGCGGAGATAACAGCGGTGCCGAGGCCATTGAATCTCGTGGCCCTGGTCATTTGCCCGTCCAGTTCAGTGAGCGCAGTTATCACCTGCTGTCAGCACACGCCTCATCAGGTTTTCTAAAATTGGACTAAACCTATTTTTTTAAGCGTGTCACAGTCTTTTTGTTCCAGAAGAAAACCACGTGTATGGATCGGTGAACCTTTGTGCATGTCTACTGCCCTGAGCGTTTTCAGGAGGAGGAGGAGGAGGCGGCGTGTGTCTTCTCTGGAGGGGTAGGTGAGCGCTCAGGCCCGGGCAGCGGGAGCAGGAAATGGGGACGCAAGGGCTGTGGGAGCCGGCGTCAGCAGTGCGTTTCAGATCCAGGTGACTGTAGAGCTGCTCTGTGGAGAGGAGAGCGTGAGAGGCAAGGGAGCTGCCCGACACGCCGGGCGCCGATCCCTGGGCGGGCAGCCGGAGGTGGTGCGGAGCAGCAGGGACTGGGTGCTGCTGGCGTGCTGGTCGGCCCGGTGTGAGCAGTGGAGATGACAAAGCATGACCACTTGAGGTTTTGATATGGGGTGCTCATGGCTACAACTAGTTACCATTAGTGCTGCTTCTTGTTTGGAGTTGGAGTCAAAGCTGCTTTTCTCCTGCTTGTCTCTTCTTAGATAGTAAACATTAGATATTAGTAAAAAATTCTTTACTGTGGGGGCGGTGAGGCACTGGCACAGGTTGCCCTGAGAAGCTATGGAGCACCCCATCCCTGGCAGTGTTCAAGGCCAGTTTGGATGGGAGTCTGAGCAACCTGGTTTAGCAGGAAGTGCCCCTGCCCATGGCAGGGGGCTTGAAACTAGATGATTTTTAAGGTAATTTCCAATCCAAATAATTCTATGATTCTTTTGGGAATGAAAAAGCCTTGCCTCTAACAACAGAAAAACGGCGTCCAATGACTATCACTGGGCTGAGTGCTAATATGTGGTTATGCACATGGGATGTAATACAGGTGGCTTAAAGCAGAAGTCTCATGTAAGTGTACACTGCTCCTCCTGGCTTCACTGAGAATCATGCCTGTCTGTTGGAGGGAATTTGAGTCTTTATTATATATTCATGTAAATGTAAAGATTAGCCTCTGACTAGATGGGTTGGAGCGAGGCACCCAGAGCTTTGTTTTTCCCCACACCTGTTTTAGCAAATGAATGTCTTGTCCCACCCTGTACTCCTGAAGTACAGCACCAGCTCATCCTGTCTTTCCATACCCTGGGAATTAACTCTATGCTTTACCTTTAAAACCTAAGCGATAAAGTGTAAAAAGAAGTGGAGACTTTCTGAATCGCTATTACAGTCCTCATAATCAATTGTTCTTGAACAATTTTTTGTTCCTTGTTTTTGTTTTTCTGCCATTCCTGGTATGTCTTAGGCTGACCCTGTCAGAGCCAGGGTGCGCTGCTGCTGCTTGTATGAGGAAGGTACAGGCCTCTCTAGCAGCACTTAAGATGTCGATATTCTTCCCATTTGTTCATAATTTAGTATTTCTGCATTCTAGTCTTGTTTAAATTCTTCTCTACGATGTGGGAGAGGCCCATCACCGTTGTGGGGTTTTTGTTTGTTCAGCTGGGTTTTGTTTTCACAGAATCACAGAACTGTGAGGGTTGGTAAGGACCTCTGGAGGTCATCTAGACCAACCCCCTTGCCAAGGCAGGGTCACCTAGAGCAGGTTACACAGGAATACATCCAGGTGGGTTTTGAATGTCTCTGGAGAGGGAGACTCCATGACCTCCCTGGGCAGCCTGTTCCAGTGCTCTGCCACCCTCAATGTAAAGAAGTTCTTCCTCACGGTTAATGGAACTTCATGTGTTTTAGTTTATGGCCATTGCTCCTTGTCCTGTCACGGGGCACCACTGAAAGAGTCTGGCACCATCATCCTGGCACCCACCTTTGAGATACTTACACGCATTAACGAAATTTCCTCCCAGTCTTCTGCAGACTGAATAGGCCCAGCTCCCACAGTCTCATAAGAGAGATGCTCCAGAGATGGTTTGGTTTTTGGTTTTTTTTCGTTAAAACCCAGCTCAGCGCCCCCTCTGCG
>NW_008239080.1:7259533-7285059 GCF_000691975.1 Corvus brachyrhynchos
CGCAGCGCAGAGGCCGGGCGGGGGCTGGGACTCGGCCTGAGTGGCGAACCCGCCACCGCACATCTGTCCCTGCCTTGGTGCGCAGCTCACGGGGCACCCCCAGAGCCCTCTGTAACAAACGCGGCAGCCGCTGGGACCGCACCCATGGACACCCACGGCTTTGGACCGCGCCTTTCTCAGCGCTTCCTACTTACTAGTAATACCTTCGAGTAATTGCCGGAGCACAGCACAAGTTTAAAAAGGCACATGCTGATTGTTTACTGTCTGCGTTTCTCAGCTGTGGCAGAGTGAGCCAGTTTCGCTTTCAGTTCTCGGCGCTTCAGCCCTTCAAACAGGAGTGGATACATATTTAAAGGGTTCATAAGCTAAATAGTAGGTTTGAGTTGTACTTAGTCAGAAAGTAGTCTCGATGCATTAAATTAAGCTTGCTGTTAAAGGCGCATTACTGGTTGATTTCTGCGGGGAAAAAGTTACAGGTAAGGTAGAGTCTGAACACGGTGTTACAATATGGTGAAAATAAGGGGTTTACATTTTACTTTTAGTATCAACACACCTTTTACTTCAAGATATTTTTGCAGTTTATATTTGCATCCTCTAACGATGTGAATTGGTGTAGATAGTACTTTTAAATTAGATTATGCATGTTGTAGGTCTGCAGACTGCTTGTCGGAGACTCATGCTCTTTTCAGTGATTTCAGTGGGACTCAGGCAAAGCAGTTGAAGGCCAAGTAAAGCAGATTTTTAAAAACAACTTCACTATGAAGTTCAAGAAGAAATGGTGCTGATTGAGTTACCCAGAGAAGACTTTTATTTAGGGTTTGGTCAGTGGCTTTTCATACAGGTGGGTTTTTGCTTCCATAGGAGCTGGGGTAACTTCTGTGCGTCCTGGACTGTTTTTTAACATGCATTCCTCACTGAAATCTCTGTTTTCTGACTGGTTTGGGGGGTTTTTTGTTGGTTTTTTGGTTTTTTTGTTTGTTTGTTTGTTTGTTTTGTTTTGATTTTTTTTGTTGTTTTTTTGTTTGATTTGGGTGTGGGTGGTTTTTTTGTGTTTTGTTTTTTTGTTTGTTTGGTTTTGTATTTGGGGGGTTTTTGTTTTTGGTTTTCTTGGGGTTTGTTGGTTTTGTTTGTTTGGGGTTTTTTGTTCGGTTTTTTTTTGCTCTGCTCAGCTTTATTCCTCAAAAATATTTCGATTAGTCTAGTTTGGTCACATTTGACACCAGAGCTGGAATTGCAAAGATAATTTCATACAAGTTTTGTGAAAATTGGTGGCTGTAGAAAGGAGAGGGACTTAAATTAGTATCCTCAGCAAGGAATAAGCAGTTAGGTTCACCACTTCATCTGCTCAAGAGACATTAGATAAACAATCTATCCAGCTACTGGTGATTATTGCTAGTAGTGTTACACATCTTTAGTTTTGCTGTGGTTATCAAACATGAAGCAAAGGTGCTCCTCCACTCTTCAGTCACAGTTCCCTGAAAGGGATATGTGAATGGTGAGTCAGCGACAGCATAGGAGTCTGTGAATTGTAAGACATCACATCTGTTAGGGTCACAGTTTCAGAACTCTGTTGTTAGGGCAGTATGTGCTGAAGAGTCCACAAGTCCCATCTGTGTTGATTTGAAATACTGTATAAAATTGTTTGAATATTAATAAATTTTAGATTTTCAGACTAAAAGAACATGCAAGGATTTGTTGGTGTTTGAAATTTTTTTGCCAAGGATCTGAATAAAAGTTTCTGAGTTGCCATCCAGTCACTGACCAGCTGGAGTAACCAGCTTAAAGCTTTTTAACCTGGATGCAGATCATTGAACATAGCTTTATGCCATTCAGGTGCACAGCCTGAAAACCAGCCAAAAAGGAACTGGTACTCCAAACTGCTGTTGTTACAGACAGGCTCTGTGTTCCTTGGCAAGTAGTACAAACTATGGAATTAGGTCTCTAATGTAAGGTGCTCGGTTCTGGTTCTCTGTAGTAGTGTGTGGAGAGAAACAGGTACTGCTAGAGGGTAGTTCCTCCTGCCTGTCTGAGACACTACCCAGTGTCTGAGATAGGTTTAGAGACATGCTACTCAATGGGTAAATTGTCAAAAGGTATGTTAACTTCATATTTCCTGATCTTTGTTCCTGTATCAGTATTAGTAGGACTAGTAGGTTTAGAAGATGGAAAATAAAGGATGTTCACAACATCTTGAATCTACTGGATTGTGGCTCTGCAATGATGTCAGTTCAGAGTTCTAGTAATATACTCCCATTACTTCTAAAATCATAATACAGCTTTGTGAAATACGGGAGATATAAGGCTACTACCAAAAAAAATTGTGAAAATGTAGTTAAAATACATGTTACAGAATGCAAAAGTCACAAGCCATGAGTATTGCTGTCTTTTTAAGAGGTGGAGAATAAGAGAACGTAGGGACCAAACCTTCCTTGCAGGGGAATTCTGTTTTATTTCAAATGTATGGTTAGTTTACAAAGAATAGATTACATTTTTTCTAAACTGTAGTGGAGGAAATACCAGCAACAATTACATTAAACTAGAAATAAGAAGTTTTTTGCTTTGTTATCTAGCAGAGATTCTGTGGATGCCTCATCCCTGGAAGGATTCAAGGCCAGACTGGGTCAGGCTTTGAGCAACCTGGGTACTGGAAGGTGTCTCTCCCCATGGCACAGGGGTTGGAACTAGAAGGTTTTTAAGGTCCCTTCCAACCCAAACCATTCTATGATCATTTTGTTCATACAGTGTCACAGCAAAAGATCAGGTAGATAATCTGATGTAGCTGCTACTTCTAGAAACCGATTCATGCTTAGAGTTACTGTAGTAAAATAATTTATTCTTACCTGACATGAATGTAATATTCTTCCTCTGAACGCTTTAAGGGAATGCATGTGGCTGTGCTCTCTCACACAGGATCTTATGGAAATTCAGGATATTGGTTTAACTGATGGCAGTGTGACTTGTAAGATGGTAACTTACATGTCTAATAATTTGACTAGGACAGAGCCTCTCCTATTGCATTGTAAAGCTTCATTTTTTCTGTTACCAGACTGTTTTCTCCAGGCCATGAGATTTTATCCTCTGATTTAAGCAATAGTGTCTCCCATCAGGGCTGTCTGCAAGCTTGCTGTAAGGTACCTTTAGCTTTAGCATAAGAGTGGCTTTGGGGAACATACCGAGTCACATCCAGATACAGGCTGGCCCTCTCTGGTGAGAGACCAAGACGAGTGTTTGTGTATGGCTGATGAGGACTGTCCTCCTAGAGGAGAGTGGAATCTGCAAACAAGCAATCTCAGAAGGGTACAGAAATCAAATGGATTGTGTTCTGTGCTTTCAGACCAAAGGCTAAGTCTTGAAAACATGATTCCTGCAACTGTTCACACTGTCCTGAGTGCTCTATATTTATGCTGCCACAGAAAGAACTGGTTACGCTCGGAGGAGAAAAAACACAAGAAATGCTAAGGACTGAAATGCACTTGCAGCTAAAGTATCCTCATCATGAATAGGTACAAAACTATCAGACAGCTTGGTGATGGGACCTACGGCTCTGTTCTCCTAGGGAGAAGCATTGAATCTGGAGAGCTAATAGCCATTAAAAAGTAAGTGTTTTCATACATTACTTAACAACGGATAGTCCAGGTTTTTCTTTTCTAGGTCTGCATCAACTTGGTCATGCTGGTTTGAGTACTTCACATTTCATGCCACTTTTTTGTATGGAGTTGTATTGGGGCCACGTGAAAAACTCAAGTTCCTTGTATCCTCCAAGGCCTCAGCAGGAGATAAAGAGGGTGAGATACAAAGGCTTATCATAACAGCACTCTGCTGCTATGTGCAGTCAAACGTGGTATGTATTAGAGTATTCTGCAGTGCTGCTATGAAATCTACAGCCCTTTCACTGCTGCTTACATGGAGCATATATTTTGTAGTCTAATTTTCAATGTAATAATAATACTGCAGTGATAATTAACACAATTTATGTCATTGTCCATTATCTGTATCTTTTATGCTATTGCATATTGGTCTTTCCAGCTTAAGATTTTCCTTGAGAAATTCATTTGATTTTCTCTGCTGCTTCGGCAGTGACCTTAGTTTGTAAATGGCTTATTTGTCCTAGCTATGGTAAGAAACAGCTGTAAAGCATTGCAGGCACCTTCCTGAAATACCAACCAAGACCCAGGGACAGACTTGTCAAAAAAGCTTTCAGTACAATGGTGTTTTGTATGAGCAGTCAATAGCTGGCTTTTTCAACTTTCTGAATCCTCTATGCTGAGGGTATTTTGCCTGTATCAGACCTTGCTAGAGGCACCTTTGATTTTCAGTTTGCAGTATGGGAGAAACTCAGAAAAATCAGAACAAGCTGGAAGCATTCTCTTAGCTTACACGTTAATGCCAGTCCTTTATTAAAAACAGAAGTGGCCTGGTAACTGAGTGCACAAGACAGTAACTGCAAAAACACTGCTCAGAAAAAAATAACCCCGACCCCTTTATGACATGAAGGGTTTGTAGTTCTTAAAAATACTCTAATTGTAAGAGCTGATTTCAAACTGGAAACTTGCTACAATAATATGTAATACTGAATTATCATTAAAGGCAAAGGCTCATATCTTCACAGAGTGCCTAACTCCCTCTGAAATCCAGACTCTACACAGTTGAGTATTTTTGTAAGTTTTAATCTGTGATCTTCTGTGTGCATGTGTGTGTGAGCCTTCATCCTATTGGTCCTAAAGCACAGAGTTACATCTCAACTGAGTGGTAATCAAAATGTGTATGAGCACACAAAAATAATGTGTTCAGGGTTATATTCTGGCTTAGGAGAAAACTGCCATGCAGTTTGTTTCTGTTAGAGCAGAGTCGCTTATAAGCTTGAAGGGAAAAGCAGAATTTGACAAGTAGTTGGCACGATAGATGCACCTTGCAAGGGAAGGAGAAACATAGGAAGCAGTGGACAAAGGAAAACGTGGAAATACAGCAAGATACTAAAATTACAGAGAAATCTGTAATAGGGAAGAGGAGTAAGGAGAATATAATAGAATTGGAGACCCAGAGAGGTGATTGGATCTTCATTTAATTTGTTTTAAAACCTTCCTCTGAGTTGTTCATAATTGTCAAAACTACCCTTGTTCCTTTTACAGACTCTACTCCACCACATTGTTATACCAGAAAGAAAATTAGCATGCCTAGGCTTGTTGAAGGCTCTGAATTATTTTCAGCAAGATATATATATATATATATATATATACACAGAAAAATGCACTCCCGTGTAATAGTAATTATTATTTGAGTGTAATTCTATTTGAGTGTGTATTCGGGTAATTCTGTGTGAGTGTACCTTGTCTAGAGATGGAAAGTTTTTTGACAAAGGAACTAACATCTTCTATTTTGATGGAAGAACTGAATTGTTATGATGCAGTGAGACTTTTGGTTCTAAGAACAGTTGATGTTTTCAATGCATTAGTCATTATTTTCCCCTCTACTTTTGTAGAATGAAGAGAAAGTTTTATTCCTGGGAGGAATGCATGAACCTTCGGGAGGTTAAGGTACTTGTTTTCTTCAGTGGTTGACTTCAGTTTAGACGATCACTGTCACGTTCTGGGGTTACATCAAATTCTTTACAACTCTTCCGTGAAAAACTAGTCCCAGTGTGAGCTGTGGCATATGACATTACAGTTCTGTTTCCTGACTCTGCATTGGAAGGGAGTGTCTGTAGTCTTAGGAAAATGCTTATTGAAATTCTGTAGTCTTGCAAAAAATCATTTGATTGTAGAGAGCTGCTTCCTCCTTGCAGTGGGGGGGGGGGGGGGGGGGGGGGGGGGAGTGTGTGAGTGAGAGCTTTCCTGTCACAACACCTGGAGCTGATTGGTGTTTGTTTTTCAGAGCTTTAGAACACACGCCCTTTGCGCAGCATTAACTTTTGTACATGCAGTTGTTTCTCTGTAGTTGGCTTGGGGGCAGACATTTAGCATGAAATTCTGATGCCAGTGAAACATTGGGGGTATGCTTTAAGGACCTCCTTAATTTATGCTCAGCACCGAAAACATGCAGAAAATCTAGGTCATTTTATTACAGTACCATGTAAAAATTAAGGTCGAATACACTAAAAATCTAAAAAAAAGATACCCAAGGAAGTGTATGTAAAGAAGGAAGACCCAAATATGCTAGTTTTGGCTGGGGTAGAGTTACTTTTCTTCATAGCAGCTTCTCTGAGTTTGTGTTTTGGATTTCTGACCAAAACAGTCCTGACAACACAGGCATGTGTTAGTTTTTGTTGAGCAGTCCTTTCACAACCTCAGGCCTTCTCTGTCTTTCATGCTTCCCTGTCAGTGAGTAGGCTGAAGGTGGACAGAAGGCTGGGAGGGGACATAGCCAGGACAGCTGACCCCAGCTGACCGAAGGGACATCCCATGTGACATTGTGCTGAGCAACAAAAGTTGGGGGAAGGAGGAGGAAGCAGGAGACCTTCAGAGTGATGGCATTTGATTTCCCAAGTTACCATTATATGTGATGGAGCCCTGCTGTACTGGAGGTGGCTGAACACCTGCCTGCCCGTGGGAAGCAATGAATGAATTTTGTATTTTGCTTGCATGCTTGGCTTTTAAACTCTGTATCTCGGCCTATGAGTTGTCTCACTTCCTGCCCTTCTGATTATTTTCCCCATCCCGCTTGGAGGGCTGAACAAGCTCAGCTGCCCACAGAGGTTAATCCACAGTACCAAGGAAGGCTTTCCAGGGTTGTTTTTAGTCCTGACTCTGACCTGACTGTTACCAGTGCAGGTGCAAGAAGGATGTGAATTCTGCCATTAAAAAGTTACTTACAGAGAAAATGCAATTGTTTTGGTGCTTACAGTGATAGCAGATAGCTGGCTTTTGAATGACCAGCACATTAAATTACTACATAGACTGTATATGTATGTGGTAGTACTTGGAGATCTGGCCTTTGTTCTCAGAGCTGTCTGATTATTTAAGACACCAAAGAGTTTTTGAAGTTAATTCTTCAACAACAGTTGAAATAAGTTGGTTTTTTTTTTCTTTTTTCGCTATATTAAGACCCTTGTAAAATGCTGTTTGTATTTTCTCTTTCTAGTCTTTGAAGAAATTAAACCATGCCAATGTGGTAAAGCTGAAAGAAGTTATCAGGGAAAATGATCATTTGTATTTTGTGTTTGAATACATGAAGGAAAATCTTTATCAGTTAATGAAAGAGAGGTATGTAATAGCATCACCCATTCCTGATACAAATTAATTACTTTTGTAATGTGCTTTTAACACCCCTGTTACTGTTCAAAGGACTTTGGATCATTTGTAGGCTTAGATCACTATGGCTTAAAGCTGCAGGCTGTAGTGGGAGCTATGGCTGTCACCTTTGAGCATATCCAGGCCAGTCTAATGAGAGTTTCCAGTGTCTTGTCCCAGATTAGTGTGGCAGGTGAGTAGGGTGCTCTTTTGAGAGATAGGAGCTGGGTAACAGCCCTCACACTGAGGAAGCATTGGACCTAGAACTTTTGTCTATGTAAGTATTCCAACCATGCTTTTTTATAAGAGAGTGGTAGCACCACCTCTTCTTTTATGGCTTCCTCAAATAAATGAATAAATAAAAAGTAGTTGGAACAGTAATCAAGAGGTGTCAAATTTTGGGTTGCTTCCAGGAATTATTTTTCCTTGCAATTTGAGCTGACATGACCAAAGACTGCCTGTTTCATTCGTCAGCATTCTTAATAAAATCTAGCTTTTTGATATTTGCTGGAGCATTAATAAAGTCTTAATTTTAGCCTTTGGGCCATGATAACATCCACCAGAGGATAACTGAGGGCAACATTCCCTGCTTTGAATTGTTTCTCTCTATAGACCATGGTATCAGCCTGGCAGATGACAATAATCTTCCTTGATTTAACAAAATAATGTTTTTGTTACAATATGTGAATGCTACATAAAATACCTTTTTAAGCATAAAAATACTTAGTCTGCATGCACAGGTATATAAAACTGTAGCTTAATTTGGCACATATGTATGGGTGCTGATTTTCAATTATATGAAATAATGAACTTTGAAGAAATGATTCAAGTCTATAACCAATTATCTTTAGGAATTTCTTAGAAATGCATGATATCCTACCTTCTTATGAAAACAAAAAGCCCAGATGTCTTTAAAAGTATGCTGTGCATCATATTCTCTATGGTTTAGCTAGGCCTTGGACTTGTTAGACATTGTGTAAGTCAAACCTTTAAGAATGTGGTTTATTTGCTTAATTCTTAGTTAAATTGCCAGTTTTGTGCCAAAGGACTGTAGAGGAGATAAGAATTTCTTCTGTAACTAAAAAAGATAATAGGCAAATATGAAAAGCTGACTAGCAGCTTTATTGTCATTTCTACCTTTTATCTTTGGTTCATTAGAAAGCATAAGCTGATGTGTGAATTTAATAATTAATAATTATTTATTCCCTTTTATTCCACAGAAACAAACTGTTCCCTGAGTCTACCGTTAGGAATATTATGTATCAGATCCTGCAAGGGCTTGCATTTATTCATAAGCATGGTAAGTTACGTTTTAGCTATAAGCATTCTAAATTAGAGCCAGATAATGTTTGTGTAAGTTTTTTGATGAATATACTAGCAATTACATTACTAACTTTAGTAGGAGGAGTGATCAAAAGAATAGCACTATATGAGAGATCAGGTTACTGAAAATACCTGTATTTTATAGTTGACTAATACTTCAGTCTGGAGGTTTGCTCAGTTCCTTGTCTGTAGATTTCCACTTTCTCAGTCTGGCAGCTGGCCACTCTCAAACTCATTGGATGTTAATGGACACATTTCCTGATAGATTTAGAGGTCCCCTGAGAGTGAGAATAAAGAAGAAATTACTCTTTTCTCAAGGTACACACAGATACCTGAATAAAATGCACATTCTCTATAAGACACATTTAAAGTAATAAAGTCTGAGTGACAAACAGCTTTTGTTGCATGGGCTTCCAATTAATTTTTCCAACAATGATAAAAGCTAAAGCTGATGTACGAGCCAGTAGTAACAAGACCCACTTAACTAACAAAAAAAAAATCTCAAACACCTTATTTCAATTATAGCTTCCTCACCATGTTTTGGTGACCTCTGCAATTCTGTCTGCTAGATGCACTGTAGGGTCTGTTGCTGGAGAGCTCTCTGGGTTATCCCTTCTGATAAGGAAAACTGTGTTTTCCAAAATATTTTCAAGCTAATGGCTTTATTTGCTCTTCTGATGGATTTTGGATACTCATCTGAAACCAAACTAAATTCTAGTCTGTTGCAGTGACATGTATAATCTGTGAAGATAGATTTTTGCATAATATTTTTCTAAGCTACCTTTTTTCAATAAATTGTCAAATGGATCACAGCCTTTCAGAACAGCTTTTATTGCTATTTAACTTACTGTAGCTGTGAAGACTGAACAGTTCTATGTCAAAACTAACTGTCTTTTTCACTGACCTGCTACCACACTAGACTTTCACTTCTGCCAAGATGGTGCAAATCTGTAGTTAAAAACACCTGGAAATGTTTGGCAGGCCTGACAGGATGATTGTGATGGTATTGTGGCTCACAGTGTAAGAGTGGGTCTCCCAAGATTCTCTCTGCAACAGTTTTGGAAAAAATCACATGAACTTTTTTGCCCTCTCTGTATTTCTCTGTTCTGCTCCTGTATGGCATAGAAATGCTTGTCAAGTATACTTTTTGCATTCTTTGTCCATCCAAACTCTTAAGCATCTTCTTATATTTGAGCACACAACGGATTGCTCTTTTTACAAGTTTGTCATGAAATAAATTGCCTCACAAGCATTCTGTTGGTGCATGTCTGTGCAGCAAAATACAGACGTGATTGCACTAAATGCTAAGAAAAGCCTTGATTGCTCTGCCTAGTACATTCCATAGAGAGGCAGTAGCTCAAGCTGGCACCAGAACGTCAACTCAACATCCCTAGGAAGGATACAGTGTCCTGGTTAGCAGATACCTACAGCACTATGTCTTCAATGCTGTTATACATTAATCTAACAAACAAAAGCTAATCTAGTTATGGTGGACAGTATAGACACATCCTGTGTGAATGTTTAGTCCATTCTCTGTGGGAGCATATTCCAACCCATGGAAGAAGTAAGCATATTGGAGTCTCTGAAAAGGAGCTCAGTAAGGTAGTACAGAGGGAGCTGTAGATAGGAACGGTGGTTTCAGATGCTTGCAAGAAAGAAGCATAAGGACAAGATTTGCAGGCTAACGGTGGAAGCAAATTTCAGAGACAGTAGTCAGTGATACTCCAGTCCTCTTCTCTCATTTGTATTGAAGGAGCTCTTGCGAAACATTCATTCATGATCAGTTCTTGCTGAATGCAGAGGGCACTAAAAAAATACACTGAGATCTTCTTACAGGATGATGAGTAGCTGAGTGCTTGCAGATTATGTTCTGAGATTTAAAAAGAAGTTCAAAATGCAAAAACCCCCTCATTTTCATATATTGTTTAAAATAACGTTACGTAACTGATCAATAACTTCATTGGGCAGTTTCCATTTAGAATGAAGCTAGCATTAAAATGGTGTAGAGAAGTCTCACTTTCTTGAAGGAGCTGTCTGACTGAATGCTCTGAATTGTTACAAGATAGCCAACTTGTGTGTACTGTTTTTCACAGTCCAACTGTACAACCTTGTACTGACCAGCTCTGCTGATCACTTAAGACTTTGACGTCTGTGTGATGCTGTTCCAGCTTCAATGCTAAGAACTAAAATAAAACAATCCAGTTGGGAAGTAAAGGATACAGCTATGACATTGCAATCCACATCAATATTTCATTTGAATTTCAGGGTTCTTCCACAGGGACTTGAAACCTGAAAATCTGCTTTGCATGGGACCAGAACTTGTGAAAATTGCAGATTTTGGCTTAGCCCGAGAAATCCGATCTCGACCTCCTTACACTGATTATGTGTCCACAAGATGGTAAGTGCTAGTACTCAGCTACATTGTAGGAACTTGACACTTTAAAGCAGTACAGTACTGAATTTGTGCTGATCGTTATACCACTTTTAATGCCTCCTCCTTATGAAACTTTTATTTAAAGTTGCCATAACTTGAAAAGCTTCAGTTAGTGCAAGACAGTTTACAGATGGCAGGAGCACAGAGGGAGTGGGGTAAGGCAGGTGGGAACATGCTAGGATTGTTGCATGTCAGGAAGGTATAAGAGAGTTTACAGAAGCTTATGTAGTTTTAATCAAAAAAAGAAAAGGTCTGTGTACAGGAGAGGAGGTTTTTAAAGGATGTTTGCTCTTAATAGCAAAGAATGAAGAGGTGAGTTATTTCATGTATGTTTGAATTGTGTTGATTGTTGGGGTTTCCTTTTCTTTCTTGTTACAGGTACAGGGCTCCTGAAGTCCTTTTGAGATCCACCTGCTACAGTTCTCCAATAGATATTTGGGCTGTTGGTTGCATAATGGCAGAAGTTTACACACTGAGGCCTCTCTTCCCAGGCGCCAGTGAAATTGATACTATATTCAAAATTTGCCAAGTCTTAGGGACCCCAAAAAAGGTAACTGAAGTGGTGTTCCATACTGCAGTAATCCTGGAGCTGTTCTACAATACACAATGACACAGTAGCAGTAAGCATAAAAATAATAAATTTTCCTCCTTACTGCTAATTTATGGTATTGATCTCAGATATAATAATCTAAATTAAAGCTTATTTTCTGTGCAGTAAACATTATGTAATTATGCTGTAAAAGCTGACACAGAGAGGAGGAGAAACAGATCCCTGAACAGCAAACTAGGTCCTTAGACTGTGATTTCATTAGGTGGGAATTAAATTTTCTCTTGTACATTGCGTATAAACCTATGGTTTAAGAGGCTAAAAATTGGGATCATGGCGAGATTCCTATTTCCTGGTTCCATTTGTGCCCTTGACTCTGTTGGATGTACAGCAAGACTCACCTCTCACCAGAGGTTTGAGGTGAAGATTTTTAGTGAAATTTTCAATATAAGTCCAGAGCAAGTTGGACACAGTCTGTTACTGGTAAAATATGTGCTAGAGTGCTTAGGCACTGATACTTTACAGCTTGACCTTTTTTTGTGTTTGGAAATCTCATTCTTTCAGAACGACTGGCCTGAAGGCTACCAACTTTCAGCTTCCATGAATTTTCGCTGGCCTCAGTGTGTACCTAACAACCTAAAAACTCTCATACCTAATGCTAGCAGTGAAGCAGTGCAGCTCATGAGAGATATGCTTCAGTGGGACCCCAAAAAGCGGCCAACAGCTACTCAGGTTTGATTTTGTTTCCTTTTTCTCATTTCTGCTTGTGATTTTTTTTCTTTTAATGCAAGGAACAGTCATTTAGCAGTTGCTCAGGGGTGCAGTTCTTAGAAGGGAGAAGAGGAGAATCCAAGAACAATTTGCAAGACAAAGGCGGGTAATTAAGAGAGTGTCATCATTCTTTTGCATGAAACATTAACTGCTTGGGGTATATGCTCGATGATCAAAGGTGTGACTGCAGCATGCAAATACACTTGAATTAAGTGTAACCCAGTCACTGTGAATAGCAGCAGAGTAGGTAGGAATAGCAGAAGGTAGGATGTATGGCTGCAGGCTGTGATGCTGTTCTTTCTTTGCTGTTCGCCACAGAATGGCTGAAATCTGGTTCAACCACCTTGCCTTAGGCAACCTGTGCCAGTGCTCAGTTATTCTCAGAGTGAGAAAGTGTTTCTTGATGTTCAGAGGGAGCTTCCTGTGTTTCAGTTTGTGCCCATTGTCACTGGGCACCCCTGAAAAGAGACTCACTCCATCTTCTTTGCGCTTTCCCTTCTGTTTTTTTGCATACTTCGATAAGATCCTCAAGAACCTTCTCTTCTCCAGGATGAGAAGTCCCAGCTCTCTGTCTTTCCTCACATGTGAGATGCTCCAGTCCCTTAATCACCTTTGTGGCCCTTTGCTGGACTCTCCATTATGTCCATCTCTCTCTTCTGCTGGGGAGGCAAAAACTGGACACAGCAGTCCAGGCATGGCCTCACCTGTGCTGAGCAGAGTGGAAGGATCACCATTCTCGACCTGCTGGGAACACTCCTGCTCAGGCAGCCCAGAAGTTAGTCTTATTTGCAGCAAGGGCGTATTTGGTAGATCATCTATGTTCAAGTTGGTGTCTACCAGGACCTTTCTTGCAAAGCTGCTTTCCAGGTGGTTGACCCCAGCATGTACTGGTGCATGTGGTTATTCCTTCCCAGGTGCAGGACTTGGTATTTACCCTTGTTAAGTTGATGAGGTTCCTGTCAGCCCATTTCACCAGCTTGCAGAAGTCCCACAGGAGGGCGGCTCAACCAACCGGTCTGTCAGCCCCTCCTTCCACTCGTGTCATCAGCAGACTTCCAGAGGGTGCACTCTGCACCACCAGCTACGCCATTAATGGAGGCGTTGAACAGTGTTTGCCCTGATAATGACCTCTGGGGAAGACAGATACTTCCTGGCCTCCAGCCAAGACTTTGTTCCATTGATCCACCACCCTTTGGCCTGGCCTTTCCGCCAGCTGTCAGTCCACCTTGCTCTCTGTTCCTCCAGCCCAATGTTGCCTGGGTAAGGCTAGCTTTTGCAGGGCAGCCACAGCTCAAGTGCACTGCAGGTATGTTCCAACATCCTGTGCATAAGCATTGCCCAAGTCATCCATACTGCACATATGGGTGGTGGTAGCCACTGGTTTCGGATAGTACTCAATTAAATGAGCAGGGCACCTTTTGGAAAACAGATGTGATTCTGGGTTCAAATCTGACTTGACTTCAAGGGCTGTAGCTGTACCTTTGTGATTTAATTAGACCTTCAGTACAAATTGCAATAAAAAGCTTGAAATCTAATTAAAACAGTTTAAAAGTGAAATAGATTAAGAGCTCTCAAAGGTAACGAAAAACAAAAAAATACTGACTGTAACAGTATTAAGAGCATTAACAAATGTTTTACAGTAAAGTACAAATAGAGTGAGGAATCTGAGCTTTTAGAAGTTTTTTGCAGTAAGAGGTCTTTGGGAAGATGAGTATGCTTGAAGTAGCAAGATAGGCAGATTAATTTCCTTCACAGACAACTCCTTAATTACTTTTAAGGCAGGATAAGAGTACTTTTATTAACTTGTCTGTCAGAAAAGATAGAGGCTAATTTTCATAAGGGTTGTATTTCTTTCACTTCATTCCATCTTGGAGAATGGAGAACGGAAGACATGGGATGTCTCTTGGGGTCATTGAGTTTTGCTGGCTGAATCTGTAATGATGGGGGGGATGTGTTTGCACATGCACACATGAAGAGACAGCATGTAATGAAACATGCCTTTAGATGCCATATACTTGGTTAAAAATCTTAATTCTGCAGAACCTTTCCTTCTGTACTAGTCCACAGAGGATTTGATAACTCAGTATCTCTTGAAACTTCTCTACTAATGTAGCATTTTTTTGAAGTGGATTGTGCTCACTAGAATCTAGTGTTGAGAGATGGGTCTTCTGCTGTTTCCTACCCCAGAAAAAAAGGAAATTAAATTTTTATTGACACACAGGATTGGGGTAAATGAAAAACTATGGGTTTCTAAGCCTAATGTCTATATTACTTTTTAGGCACTTCGATACTCATACTTCCAGGTTGGGCATGCCCTGGGCATTCAGGAACTGGGAAAACAAAAGGAACTGCACAATAAATCATCTCTGCATATTAAGCCTGTCCCCCCAGCACAGCCCCCTCTGAAACCTAATGCCCGAATTTCATCAAGGCCTTTTCAACAAAGTCAGTCTTCCCAGCATGTGGTGTACGCATGTAAGACAGACAACTCTGGGGCTGAGCACGGTAACTACTTACAGGAGGACAAGTCTAACCAGGTTCGTCTGCCTGCAATTCACAATAAGGTTCCTCAGCAGGTAAAGGTCCATCCTAGCATAAGATAAACTTTCTGATATACTGCCTAATTTTTTTCCTTGTGTTTCTTTTCCTTGTTCTCTTTTAAGGTTCTTTACTGAAAGGATAGTGACTGGGAATAAAAAATGGTTACAATTTCTGATAGAAACTGGGACTTACTCTATTGAAATCTAAATCCAGTTGTTGTAAAACAAGCAAGTCAGTTTCTCATTTTAGAGCCATTTTGTGCTTCCCTTTGTTGAAAAGCACCACTTACAGGATGACACTGATTTCATATGAGTAAAAAGGATGTACAGTGTTCAAACTATTAATGGGATTGATGCTAGAGAAAAAAGTATTAAGCTAAATAGTATGGAAATGAGGGAAAGGAGGCTATTGCCTTCATCCATTTATGGCATCCAATTTATTGACTGGGAATAGTATTCCCTTTGGTCTTCCATACTGAACGTGGAAACCAACAGATTGTTCTTTCGGCATGAGAATGTACCCTTCTTGTTGACTGATACGGAGATTGGACTAATAAGATAGATGACGAGAGCAGACAGTGTGAATCAGTCATAAGTAGGGTCTGTACTGGCCAGTGTCACACAAGGTCAAAATGTACTGCTGAGCCTCAACGGCTGAAGAGACACAAATTTGTACCTGTGCTGTCCTGCAAGAGATAAAATTTTTTAAAATGTCTAGACACAGGCTTGTGGAAACATAAGCATTCATGCAGTTTCTTACTCCCAGCATGGGTCTAGAAGTAAAAATTGAGCATAAGGTAATGGTTTGGGAGGTGCATACTGAAACATGAGTAGAACTGGAATTGAGACTTAAGAAATTTCTTCTTCTGTCAGTTCAAGACACTTTATTACAGGATGAAATGCAGAAGATAAGTAATAATGTCGGCAGGCTACAGATTGTGTTCTTAGCGCATTTAATGGAAGATGAAGATTGTGTTGTTACAGCTCTATTACCACTATTACTCTTTGAGATAGAGGGGAAAAAAAAATCCTCTTTGTTCCTGTCACCTGATTTATGGCCTAAGCACATGGGTTTGTTTCTTATCAATCTTCATACAGAAAACATCTGCTGGGTCTGAGAATATAAATGGTGAACTTAAACCAAAACCTAGGCGAAGATGGGGACATCTTCCCAGGACAGTTAAGAGTTCTGAAGACTGGGATGACTTAGAAGACCTTGATTTCACATCTTGCATCATGAGAATGGACTTGAAAAACAAGAAGAGGCAGAATGATGAAACTCTTTGTAGGTAAGGGGCTTCTTATGTGCTTGTGCTGTTTGGTCTATTTCTTTGGCCTTTTTCTCTTTCTTAGTGCTGTTGCTCTTCATGCTTTCTTTGTATCTGGAAATGTATTTCTATACAATTTTGTATTCTTTTTTTCTTCCCCACTGAAAAAAAGGGCTTAAGTTTCCCCAAGTTAATCTTTGAACATATACTTTTCGATTTTATATGTGGACTATTTTGACATACTCCATGCATATAAACTGTTTTGGACAACTCTAAGCTGCAGTTTCCATGGATGGTATACAGAAGAGAGAAACCTACTGAGTGATTTATAAAAACTTTAAAAGCAGTATATAAGGGAACTAGAAGTACAAATGTGATTTTCAGGGGCACTTGTATGACTTCAGGTTGATAATATTCCCTGTTGTCTGTGTGCTTACAGTGTAGCAAACACAGAAGGAAATGATTCCTGGAGATGGGATGGAGTTGAGAAAGCCAGTTGTGAATAAACATGTGCTGTAAGAATTGGATGTGTACCAATATGTGTACCAATTTTTGAATTACAGATTTGAAAGCATTTTGAATCTGAAGCCTTCGGATGCTGTAGGCTCTGGCAGCAGTGCCCGAACTTCCCATGCAACCTTTTTGCAGCAGGATGCTCCCACACTGAGAGTTTCTGCAGCAAAGCAACACTACTTAAACCATTCTAGGTATCGACCTGGTTAGTAAAAAATACTTTCCTTTTCTTCCTGCAATTCCAACAGCAGTATGAAATAGTCATTGGTACATTAGCTGTTATCCTTTCACCTTGTGGAAGGGGGCTACTGCTTAAAGAACGTGAGGAGAGAAAGAGCTTTGCTAATGTAGATGGCCATGACACAAACTACATTCTAGCAGTCTAGCAACTGAGAAGTGCTGCTTACAAGCAAGGGGACAGGATTGTTGGTACTTCCTTCTCCTGATGGATACTTTTATACTTGGAGGTGTGTTAGATGTCTGTACATGTGCCAAACTATTCCCTGTCTCCCTAACAAGTATAAGACTAGTCTTCTAGACTGGGAAAGAAGTGCCGTGCATTTACCTCATGGGTGTATAATACCATGAACAACAGGCTAACTAGTAGTGGGAATATGCTTTGCTGTAGTTTGGAGTTAAGTAAAATGCAGATCCATGTCTCTATAGAGAATTACATGCCTGTCTTCATGATAACCTCTGCTATACTGAGACCAGTGCTGGGGCAGGATGAAGTACAGGAGGCAGACAGCATATCTGCTAGTATTTAAAATGAGCTGAAGTGTATTCTTTCTCATAATGGCTATTCATAAAAGTAGTGTTAAGTATTCATTCACTTGTAGTACTAATGTTTCAAAATGAATTAAGTAAACTAGAAGGTATTATGACAACAAACTCAGTCTTTTTTCATGAAACAATTAATTGACTTTCAAATTGTCTCTCAGGTAGAGTTTTGGTAGCTAAAACTTGTTTTACTAGAGGAGGTTGTAAAACACATTGATCCCAAGTCTGCTTTAGCCTTATCATAAATTGTGGGTGTGTCCTTGAATGTTAGGTACCCTGCTTAAATATGGGCTCTATGTTAAATACAAATAATAGGTGACATCTGAACTGTACTGCAAACTGTTGGCATAATCTGTGCTTGCAGTAGAGACACCAAAGACGAGTATAGTACTATGAGAAATGGAATTGCTAGTATTGTCTCTCAGGTTATGTTGTCACCGTTAGGCTTTTATGGGAAGCGTAGATTTCATGTACATAGCAAGGTTCACCTTCTGTGACTTGAGAATATTTGTGGCCCTGATGTAAGGATCCTGCCCTGTGATCTAAGCAGCCATTGATGCTAGTGGAACTACATACATTGTGATGTTTGCAGATTAGGGCCTGTGGCTAGTTACAGCATTCCTGTATTATGAGAGGATGGGGAGTGACCCAGAGAGTTACTGAAAGGGAGAGGTTTTGGTTAAGTTGAACCAGACATCTGCTCTAAGACTGTGCATCAGGTGGAATGCATGCAGGCCTGTGTGGCAACAGGAATTTTAATGAAGTAATCTTTGAATTTTTTGCAATATAGGAATAAGCACAAGGAATAGCATAGTCTCCACTTCAAACAAAGAGTCTGCTCCATCTCATCCCTGGCCCAGTTCTGGTTTGTCTGGGAAAACTTCTGGTTTGGGAGGAAGTACTACCAACAGGATGAATTCAGGTAAGAAGGTGTGCTAAGACTCTGAAAAACGGTAAGTGATGTCTCTGCAATTCCCCACTGGTGTATGTTGGAGTGATCCATTCCCAAAACACTGTCAGCTCCTAAGATACCTGCTACCCTGTCTTTGTGTTAAAATTGGTTATGAGTACTCTTCTTTGGGAGACTGCCTTAAACTGAAACATAGTCGTATCTTCTAATGAATCCTCACAAGTCTGAAGTACCCCACGCATAGAAGGCTGGACAGCTTAGGTCTGTTCAACCTGAAATATTTCATCTTGCTTTCAGTTTCCCTCCTCAGTTTTTTTTAAGTCATATTTTCTGGTTTCCAGAGCATTTCAGTCCACCGGCTGCATAAATGGCTGTCACCACAGGAGGAAGCTGGTATAAATTGAACTAGCCATACACACCAGTCTTCTTACATGAATAAAGCAAAGAAAAGCTATCATTATGTCTTTTAATTGATGTTGTTTAAAATAATGTAATAATTGTAGTTTTAAAAATTCAGACAAAAAGCAAAACTTTTCAATTTTTCTTCTTCAGGTTTTTTTTGGCATTTGGTATTTCAGGTATTTAATCACTGTTGTTTGAGTTGAAGTAATTAATTTGTAGATTTTTACATTAGATTTTATCAGATACACTTAATCATGTTGATGTTTCTAGACTCTATCTGTGTATTTCCTCTCTAAACTGTGGCTTCAGGTTTTCATGTGATACAGTTCTGCAGTGCCATACTTCTTTTCTGTATGTTGTTTAGAAAGTATGTTATTGCCAAAGTTTGTGTTGAATCTTGGCCCAAATAAACATTTTGGACCTCTAGAAGCTCAGGTTAAAAAAAACAACCCAACTTAAAATTTTGGACGTAATTTAATCAGAAAATCATTCTTTAAAGATTCAAGATGGGAGGACACTGTAAACAGCTAAACTACATGAGAACCTTTATATACGTAGCATGTCTCCTTCCTGGCTCTTCTAGAAGTTTTTGCTTCTTTTGTAGCAGCATAGAATGTAATTAGTTTTTTCTCTTTTTTATTTATTACCATCATTTCCCACAATAGGCTTTCCACTGCAATAGTACAGCGTAGGCATGTGTGCAATGGTCTGCATGATATCTTGTTTAGTGTCCATCTGTGCTATAACTCTAGACTGTTTTGTTCCCTATCTATGGCTTATCCTACAGGTCAGTCAAAGCTGCTCATCTTAGGGACAAGTTTTGTAACTGGCTTTTAAAATTTGAAATGTGACTCTGTACCAGATTTTCAAGTTGTGCTCTCACAGGCTTCAGTAAGAGCTCTGTGTAGTACCAAAGCCCCAGACTCACCACATAGACACCAAGAGTCAATATACTCTTAGCACGTAGTTGCTGAAAGTCAAACAAGATAATTCCAACTGAATGCTAAGTTTTGGAAGCTTTGAGAAACCTTGAAAAAGCTGAGATGTATTCTCCCTGACAGGTATAATTTGTAACTGTTTTCCATTCATCTGTGATGCAGTCTGATGCTGACAGTCTCCCAAATGCAGGTGTATGTATAGGAGCTGTGGATTTCTAGTGTCTTCAATTAAGTTCTTGTTTTGATCAGTCCATGATCAGGCTTGGTCTTGAACATGACCCCTCAGGGCACACCTTTGTCATCTGTTGATAGTATGGGAGATCCACTGTGTTAAGATGTTCCTTGTCATTTCTTTCAGGGCCCATAGGATCAGGTGGTCTAACGAGTGCTTATGTCCCTTCGTTTCTGAAGAAGGAAGTAGGTTCTGCTGGGCAGAGGGTTCAGTTAGCACCAGTTGTGGATCCATCTTCTGGTAAGTATAGTACCAGCGTTCTCTTGGTCCCTTGGTCAGTACTCCAGTAATGCTGTATGTATGCAGCACTGAACTGCTTATCTTTGCTTTATTTTATTTGTCAATATATGACTGACTGGAAGTATTGTTTGCAACCTCTCCTTCATATGGCAAAGGATTTTCTTTATGTTTACTTTTGTTTATTAAATATGTGGGTTTATCTACAGCCTGTTTCAATGGGACCTAGAGGTTGGTGTGAGAGCTGGCACAGAATTCACGCTTGTCAAATCAGGGATGTAAATAGTCTTTGTCTGCTGAGTCTTTAGGGATTGGATGCACTATTGTTTCACATCAGCAAACTGTTAAAAAAGGAGGCTTATTTCCTGAAGAAGTAACTGGACCTGCATCCAGTTGTTGTTCAGTGTGGATGCAGTGGATGTTCAGGGTTCACTGAACCTTTATATCACAGTATTTTTTGTCCTTTAGATTTTGCTTCTCTGACGTCAGTCAGACCCCTTCTTGGATGGCACTCGTTCAGTTCACCTACCAAGAGCTCACCGAGGTTAATGCCTCTCCCGCCAGCCGCGGAGCCGATCCATGGGCGCGTTGACTGGTCTGCGAAGTACGGCGCTCACCGGTGACCTGTGGAAATACTCTCTGACCAGTGCATGCTTCCCAGGAAATGGCCAATGTGAGACCATTTCAGACATGTATAGGTTTATATACCTGTACCTTTAAAAGAAGCAGATCTTCCATGAATGAGACATTTTTTGAAGGGTTTTTTTACTTATTTGCATTAATTTGAATGCAGTCTTGTACGTTTTTGTATAAAAATGTTTTGTTATGTACTTGGGTCCAATTATTTTCATAAAAGTGATACATTTTGTATATAAGGCTTAGGGGATTTGGCATTTTTATACAGCAAATTTTTATAATGAACTTTTAAAAAAAATTAACTTTTTTGTTAGATTAAACTTTTTGATAGAAGTGGATAAAAATATGTGGTGCAATATTGCAGTGAAGGAGAAGTACTGAGGAAGCAGCATTCATTACACATTTTCTAAAGTTTATGTGCTAATTGAGGCTGTGTAATTTCAGTGATGCCATGTCTCAATGCCACACTTCCGCTGTCTTATGACCGACCATTTGCCTTTGTACTGGCATCAGAGGAGTGACTTAACAGTCTACACTCTCCTTTACAGTCACTGAGAGACTGCTGAATGTCAGTGAGAGGCACCTTTTTTTAAATTTATTTTTGCCTTTTAAAAGGTTTTTTGTTGGACTGCAATCCAAATTTACCAAATCTGAGGACTCTTGTTTGGTGAAGGGTATTCTTCTCTTGATCCATTTTCTGACAGAGTGTTCCTTTTTCCTGCTTTAAAGTTGTTCTTTGGCATTGTTCACTATGAAATAGAATGTGAACCTACCTCTGTTAAATTCATTTAAATGTTCCAATGATTTCTAAGGAGAAAAAGCAGATTCTGTTTCTTCTTTTTCTTTCATTGTGAATATAAGATCTGAAGACCTATTAAAGACTGTATTAACAATTAATAGTAAATTAATAAAATTAATAAAACTGGTTTCAGAGTAACAAAATATTAATGATATGCCAGCAACAGAGTTTAAGGAAACAAGATCTATGCAGCTGACTTACTTTTCACAACTGTTTTAAATCACTTAAGAGGGAAAAAAAACCCCAAAACAACCCAGAGGAAATAAGTCAGTCTAAGCTTGCTTATGTTTATACTCAGTTCTTCTTCACACAATACATCTTCATTTACAATGTGAAGAATATGTCAACTTCCATAAATTAGGCCCAGAGGCTCTGCAGGGAAAGATGGGATCTTAATGTGATCCGGTTAAGAAAATGTTGTAAAACTGTGGTTGATTTCACTGAAACTTATACAGTTCTTTGAAGAGCAGTTTAACTCAGTTTATAAGAGAGAATGATTTATATCAAGTTAGAGAGAAAAGAAAGTAGCCCCATAATCTGCTTTAGTTCTGCTCTGGAAAGGAGTGCCAGAGTCCAGCTATCAGCAGAATATTAATTTAGATCACAGTCAGCATTTGTCTATTCCTGCACCTCCTTCTACAGAAGAAAGATAAAACTGTTCAGTGCTGTGGGAGAACACCTTCCGTAGCTGTGTTCTGGAGCAGTGCTGCCAAAGCTGAAGTGTTCTGAGAGAATGCATCTTCCTGCAGAAGTGTGCAGAAATGCTCATCTTTCTGAGCTCATTGTGAGATCAGCTCAGGCAAATGGTTTATTTATGAGATTTAAACGCAGCCTGAAGGGATCAGAGCAGGTGCAGTTCTCAGCTCCCAGCCCTTTCACAGGAACTGAAGGGCTTGTGTGCCAATGAGATCCTCTCTGTGGGATCTGCTGGCACACACAAGGGCCAGCTGCTGTGGACTCCGGACTGAGAACAGATTCTGGCCGTTTCAGTGCTTCCCATGGAGAACATGTGGGATTTCAAGGAATCTGCACCCTAGGTGGGCTGCTGGCTCAGTGCTACTGGGGGAACCCCGAGGAGCATTGGTCGCTGTTTGCTTTTATGGGCTCAGCCCACAGTGAGACAGTACAAGACAAAGAGGGAGCAAAAGTGTGCATGTAAGACTTACACATGCCAAAGACATCTTCTGTGTCCTGCTGCTCTGTTATCTGGGCATAGCAAGTACTCACTCCAAACCATACCTAACTGCTTCCACAGCAGTGATGCCAATGCTTACCAGGAAAGTAAAGCAGCCGTTTAATTTCTAAAGCACACACTGGTAGGTGTCTGTGGGTAAGTGGAAAGGGAAATACGTATATTTGTGCAAGAACTGGAAAGATAGTTGTTTCTCTTGGTGGAAATAAATACCTGTATTTATGTCTACATACCATGTAATTTATTTTCTCACTGGGTAATTTGTTTTAAGAATGAGCACCCTGAACCTATCCTGGTATCCCTAGACCAAAGTAGGCAATTAAAGTAGTCTGGTCTGTACACTTAGTTCCTAGGAGTGGAAGGAGACAGGTCATGAGAACAGGTGGCTGAGGCTTGGATTCATCATACCTAAGTGTTGAGCTCCTTTGTTGTGAGGTGACTCACCCCTGGTGAGTGAGAATCATCTTGAAATCTGTCTCATTTGAGAACATGCAAACACTCTGGAGAGACCTGAGTCTCTCCACTAAGGAGGGGGACAACTCTGTGAGATTCAAGTAACACAGGATGAATCTGAACCTGGCCTGTAATCTCTGAACCTTTATCAGACCTTCAGTGATTTTTTTGACTATAGCATTCAGGCTTTAGTCAGTCCATCAAAAAGATTAGAAAAAGAAGCTGTACTTTTAATTTTTTTTTTTTTTGTATCTCCTCCTTTCCAAAGTTAAAGCCTTTTATTTTGGGGAAAAAAGCTAATAATATTGCACTCAAAATCACTGCTAGTTTTCACTTAGTGAGACAGAAAATTAGCTATATTTAATGATTGTATCCTTTACTCAAGCAAATTCTTACTGAAGTTGGAAAAGTTCTTTTTGAGCAGGACAGAGGTGGGTTTATGTATTTTAACCATGCTGTCTCTGTGCAGTACAGAGATGGAAGAGATGGAGGTCTTTATATACTGAAATCTGGACAAGCAGCATATCTGAGAATTTATGATATGTAACCTGCTACCTTGTGCTTCAATGTTTAGCAGCATCTTTGTGGAAAATGTTTTTAGAATTGTACTGTTTACATTTTCTCAGGCTTAGGCATAACATGTAATAATAGTGACCACTGGAAATAAAGGAGTCTAACAGTGGATTCATTCACCTCTGTAATCCAGATTTTCCTAAAAGTAGTGTGTAAGTGCCATGATGTTAGCCAAAAAAAAAAAAAAAAAAAAAAGCCAGAAAACCCACTCCCATGGTGTTTTTGTATCTGATATGGCTGTTGATGTGAGCAGGATATTCCATAATGTGAAGACAAAAACGTACTGAAAAAACATTTTAGAATTTAATATGGAAGGAGGGGGTAGAATTGTCATTGAGGGGAGAAATAATGGTTCTTGTTTATTCAGTGTTTTCGTTCAGAAACATTCTAAATGCTTGTTTCATTCCTTCTGTGTCAAATGTCCTGCCCAGAATAAAGTTATTCTTGAAGGAGTACTGACTAACCTGCTCTTTTATTCAGTTTTTAATGAAAACACTTTAGTTTGCCTTTTGTTTGGTTGTTTTTTTGTAGTTGGGGTTCAGTTTTTTAATAAGCCTTCTTGGAGGGGCACTGCACATTCACTGACCACATGATTCGAGTCTAAGCATGTAATTTCTGCAATATACTGTGAGCTCCATGTAAAGCTCATCACTGAGTCCTTCCTTGGATGTCAGCTCCTCTGAAACTACCTGCAAGACTGAATTATAACATGCATAACACTTCAGGAGGACAGGCAGCTGAACTAGAATGTTGTGGGTCCCTCCCAAGGGAAAATAATCCTATTCTATTCTAGTCTAGTCTAGTCTAGTCTAGTCTGTTCTGCTCTAGTTTTGTTCTCAGTGTCCTGTGTCACCTCTTTAGCCTTCTCCGCTGGCTTTCAAGGCAGTAGAAGCTGAAGACAATTTATAACTTACAAGCCCAGCCCTTTTGTTAGCTGTTTAAGTGGGCTGAAAACCACTTGCACAGGTGAAGAACTAGATGAAAAATACATTTACATGTGCAAGGATTCTGATTTTACCTGGGGGGCGTGTGTGTGTCGTGCGAAGCTCACGGATTCCTAGGTGATTGGGGAATTGAAGCTGGAGAAGCGATAAAGTGAAAAAAAGTAGCGGCTTTGCATACACACACCCTCTCTGCGAGGGATGTGCGTACGAGGCACAAAACAATGGCAAACTGCCCCATGCAGCGCCTCACTTGGATGTGTCTGCAGTCTTGGAAGCTTGACTACCCTACGTTCTCCTACAAATGGACCTTGAGCTTGTTTGGAGGTTCTAGCAGGGGAGCGCAGCTACCGTATACCCTTGACCGATGAACGGTACCGTCTCTATCGGGGAGGTCGTCCTCTTCGACCGAGCGCGCAGCTTCGGGAGGGACGCACATGGAGCGTTGAGGGAGGAAGGGGACACCCGCCTAGCCAGCCAGATCAGCCGAATCAACCCTGGCGATCAATGGGGTGACAGATGTCGCAGCCAGATCGCCCTCACATCCAGGCATAGACTTCGCACACGCAGGTATTTATAGCTCAAGAGGCCAGGGTCTCTTAACCTCACGGTTTGCGGCTGCCGCCAAAAATCCAATGGCACAGCGCACGGAATGATCACTTTGCAGCAACAAAACCTTCCAAGACAAACCAGTTCTTAACCCAGTTTAAAAGTTCTAGCGAAATTCTTTGGGGTGAGATTTCGTCTCAGAAGGCTTTGCGAAACATGCAAATATTCGGCTTCCTATTGGCGGGGCGGCGGCTCGCGCCAG
>NW_008239080.1:7285086-7300155 GCF_000691975.1 Corvus brachyrhynchos
TGGCGCGCCGTGTGTTCGCTCGGCATCACCGCTTTAACCCCCCGTGTCTGTGAGTAATGTGGGGCCCTGGGATTTCCCTCTTCCTGTTTCCCCGCTAACTAGTGCCCGTGGCTTGGCTCAGGTGAGGCGGGGAGCCAGGAGTCTGTGCCGGGCTCGGGCCTGAGCCGTGGATCCGCTCCCGGCCAAGGGCTCCCCGTGTCACAACACGGACCGCTCGTCATCTCGTGTCTGCCAAAAGCTTGTCCCCAGGAGGGGTGGGAGCTGATGGCCCCGGGGGCTGCTGCCTGTCACACGCTGAGCACGGGACGTGCCCCCGGGTCGGTGTTGCGGGGGCAGAGTGGAACCGCTGTTGGGCTGCTGAATGCAGGCAGAGAAAATCGGGCCCTAGAGTCCTGGATCTGCGGGACGTGCGAGGCACAGCTGGTCCCCTGGCCCTCTTCACCGATTTTCTTCTGGTCTGTGTTCTCCTAGCGTGGGAGTGATCGCTTCTTGCACTGATATTCATGTTCCGTCATTCCCCCTGTTAGCCCAGATGGCCTTCATAAATCACACCAAGGGAGCAAATCTTTCCCAAAGTCCCTTTTGCTGTTGAGGTGTCAGGCTGAGGGGAATGGACAGCAACCTACCAGCATCTGCGGCTCCTGGCTGCAAACTGCCGCTTTACCTCCTTCTGATGAAGGGCGGAGAAGGGAGAAGCTCTTTACCCATCACCAGGGTGCTCTTTCCATCAGATTTTAGTTCACAAGTTGGACCTTCTCTTCGAGTATAGCACGGCAGGCTCGGTCTTAGGAACCTAGGATACTACAGTTCATTTCAAACCTTGTTGGTCCCCCGGTATTTACAAGACAAGCACCCACCACCTTCCTTTTGCTTCTGCTGCATTGAGGTGTGTTGGGCATCAGTGACTTGCTTATGTTCTGTGACCTGTCCACTGGCTTGCTAAGAGCAGGTCTCTGGAGGTGGCACTCAAGAAAAGTGACTCTTCTGTTTGTTTAGTTTTTTAAACTGCAAGTTAAAAGTAACCTTTGGCTTTTTTTCTGTGAACACAGCTGTATTACAAGAAGCTCCTGTTTCATTCTGTTCTTTTGTGTAGTTCACCGTGATACTTTTCTTCAGCCTTTTTGTATGTTTCTAATTCAATTGCTATATTTATCACAGGTAGAGATACTACTTGGCAGTGTTTTAGTTCCCTGCGACTTACCTAAGAGCAGTCGGAGGCCCCTGAGCATGCGTGGGTGGAATAGCCTGGCTCGTTTGAATTCCCATGTTCTGATGCAATCTCGTATTTTGTGTGCTCTTTTCATGCCTGTTGGCTAACAAGCAGATCAGTCTGTGCGTGCTCAAGGTCTTTTTTGCCTCTGCTTATGAAGGAGCTCTTGGAACACTGGAAACTGGAGATGATTGTTCGCATGCCAACAGCCTCTTTTTCAGAATTACTTGAACTGTGGATTGAAGTGACAATAAACCACCTTACAGAGGGAAAACAGCTCTCAGTTGCAGCAAGGACTTGCTGTTACGGAATTCTGCATATGAAATGCCAGTATGATTAAATTTGGTTGCTCTCTTGGCTTATGGCTCTACAGTGGAATCCAGTTCCTGCTGAGGCCTAAACAACAGTCTATTCAAAAAATAACAATTAATAGCCTCATTTATTAAGTCATTAAAGAACTAAAATGCTGCTTGCAAAGCAGCATTTGATCATCTGAAAAGTCTATAAGGTTTTGCATAGCAACAGGGTTTATTAATAGAAAGAAACGTGGCCTGTAGAAGGGTAAGTAGTGCAACACTCTGAAACTCTGTATTTTAATCTGGATTATTACAGAAGAAACAGGCCATTCTTCTGAAGTTTCTGCTGATCCTGGATCACATATTGCGATACTTTTGAAGTTTCTACTGACTGCTGCATCACCACAGCTAGAAAAAAAAGTGAGTGGCTTAAAAATACATTCCCATGCTTCACCTAAACATGTGTAGAATTACTGTTTAGATACTTTTGGCATTCCTTGATACAAGGTCTGCCAGTTTTGCAAACCTGGTCTACTGCCTCTTCTCTTTGGTCATGACTTTTAGTGGTGTCTGTGTAACTTTAATTCTAAAACATAAATTTTCTAAAAGTTTTAAGGATTTTCTTAGTGTTTTTTTTTATTTTTTCTGTTATCTCCTGCTTAGCAACTTGATGCTTACTTTTCCTGAATTTCAGGGGGATGAAAAGTCTATGAAATCATTTGACTTTACTGTGCAGCAATAAAATCAAATCAGTTTAGACTGAAACTTTGCTGAAATATTTTGTCAAAAATTAACTTAAATTTTTGTTCTGTGGGTGAACCATTATTCTAGCTGCCATCAGATATTCGGATCATTATTAACCTACTATCTCTTACAACTATTTTAGGTAACAGGAAGTTTGAAGTCATGTCTGGAAAACCGAAACTTTACTACTTTGATGGAAGAGGCAAGATGGAGTCAATTCGTTGGTTGTTGGCTGCAGCCGGGGTCGAGGTTTGTTTTAGAGTTTTTAACTTCTAGCTGCACATTGGTAAGCTTGTCTTTGAGGCAGATCCCATGTTATTAGTCAAAAAAGAAAAGGCATCCTGAGATGCAATAGCAAATGAATATTGGCTGTTTAGTGTAATTAAATACTTTTACTTTAGGCACACAAAAGCATGGCTTCAAGTAACGTGTCTTCTGAGCAGTGACACTGTAAACCAGGTTCTTGCTTAACACAAGAATGTCTAATCCTTAATTAAGCCCTTGATTACTGACCCAGAGCTGCTGTGCTGATAGATGTGTTCCTGGCATAAAAAGTGTTATCTGTGCCAAGTAAAACAGTAATTTACTTTCTCTAGTCTTTCTGTTTTCAGTTGAACGCTCACACAGAGATTTTTGTTTTGTTTTTCACTCCACTGCCTGCACCCTCCATAATAAGCTGTAACACAAAATACGTTGTGTCTTGCATCATTTAGATGAAGCTTAGCAGGGTGAAATGGGCAAATTGACCCACATGTGTACGGAAATTAGAAATCTCTGCACAGGAGGAAAAATACTTGGGTAAAACAGAGAAGGAAGATACCTCTTTAACGTATTTTTTTCTGATGGTATATAATTTACTTATTCATTCGCTATCCATCCTGGTGGTAAACTGGTAAATACAGTTTGAGGACACAAAGGACAAAGATTTGCTCTGAGTGTCCTCTTTTGTACAATAAGCTGTTACAGTACATACAGTTACTTGTGTACTGAGACAAAGAATACAAGTTTTTTAAAAAAACCACCAGTCTTTATTTGAAGGCCTTGCAGAAAACAGAACTGTCTGCTTCCCTTCATCATTTGTTCCTATGTCTCAAGTCCCTCTCTCGTCTTTATCTTTTTTTTTTTTTAAGTTAAAAAAAGCACTGTTGATGAGTACCAATTACTATGGTTTTCCTTGGAATATTCTTTTCTCAGCTTCTCATCAGCAGAAGCCTGGGTTCTGAATTTAAGACTGTGATCACACTTGCTATGGTTGAACATTGGCAGTATATTAATATGCCTGATCATCTGGGGTTTCCCTAGTATAGCAAGTCTTAATTACTGACATGAGTGGCACAGATGTCATGAGAGAGGCTGACTGAGCAAGGCTCTTAGGGATTGGTAACATCAATCATTTTCTAGTCTCCATGTTCTGCACTGACCATAGACATGTATGGCACATGCAAATACATACATGTAGATGTCTAACTTTGGTGTCTTAATCTTGAACTCAGTTTCTATGTAAGTAACACTGACTGGACCAGCCATCCTCAACGGTATTCAATATAACTACATCCATCTGATCGCCAGCAATTCTGTATCTTTTTGTTTCTCATCTTGTGAATAATTCATCTTCAGGTGTCTGAAACATGCATCTGTACTAAACTTCCTGCAGGCTTGCTACTTGTACATTATTTTGTAAAAGCTTTGTTTTAACTGCCAAAGAATTTGTTCCTGTCTAGCTCCCAAATCAAAATATCCCACAGCAGAGCTTTTTTCCACATTCCAGAAAGCATTTTAAGGACAGCCTGGACTGTATTGTTGATTGTCTCACATTAAGTTGACTGTTCAATATCAAACAAACCATCCTCACTCCAGTTCTTATTGCCTGTTCTTCTGCTAGGGTTGCCCTTAGCAGCATTTATCAAGTGTGACAATCCAGGAGATTTTGCCAGCACTTCTGCTCTGGGTGTGTTCTCCCTTAGAGCCGTATCTGGAATGGAAGGAACCATGATGTATATTCTTTTCCTTTTATGGTGCTGAAAAAGTTTATCTCTTCTAGAAATGTGAAAAGATTCTTATTTCCTCTTCTTCCTCACTCTCCCTTTGACAGTTTGAAGAAGAATTTTTGGAAACTCGAGAGCAGTATGAGAAGCTCCTGCAAGGTGAGTCCATGTGAAACCTCAAGAAAAGTGTAACCAGACATAGAGAAGATGTGTGAAGTCTTTGAAGACTGTATGTGACTTCCTTTCCACACAGAAGGGTACAGCTGAGAGCCGTGAGCAGCTGCAGAGGCTGATTTTTTCCATATGTGGACAGATGAAATTGCAAACTGGCCTCTGGATTCTTCTACTCTCCATCTGTCTACGCATCCCACCTTGTCCCACAAACTTAACCATGGGCTTCAGTAACTAGAAAATATGTATCCGAAATTTTCATTTTATGTCCTGATAAAGCTTAAAGATTGATCATAAGAGAGAAATCTCTGAATCTAACATTTGCTTCAAATACTGTTTGAATAATGGAACAGAACTTTTTTACATTGTTTAGAACTAGACACTTTTTACTCAGTTGAGATGTTTAGTGTGCTTGTCTCCACTGCACTTCAATTTCATTTTAAAAGCTGCTGTACACAGTCCTGACTGCAACTACAGTGAAATTTTTTAAAGGAAGGATGGTAACCCACAATAACTGTGTTTTTCAATTGAATTTGTCTGCATCACTGTAATTTATTCTTTGCATGGAAGAACTCCAGTTTAATACAATAACTGCCCACAGCAAGCTCACCAGAAAAGCAATGATCCTCTGAAGACAGCAAGAAATCTGACGTGGACTTACTAGATCAGTCAAATAATGTGTGTCTTTCCTTTTAGGTGGATCCCTGCTGTTTCAGCAGGTACCCATGGTGGAGATTGATGGGATGAGGATGGTGCAGACCAGAGCCATCCTCAGCTACATTGCAGCAAAGTACAACCTCTATGGGAAGGACCTGAAGGAGAGAGCCTTGTATGTAACAGTATTACTCTTGAATTTAGTATAGTAGTTCAGATGCATCAAAAAGTAATTGCATAGTCACACACACACAGAATCATCTGTGGGCCTCAGTGATATGCAACTTGCAGTCAGCGTGAGAGGCCACAGTTAGATGTAAGCCAACTGATTTGTTCTAACTCAGTTACTTTTCACATAAAAATATCTGAGTCAGGGGTTTATTGTGCCTTAGTGAAAGCTTAATACAGGTATTTGAGAGGTGACTGGCATGTAGATGCTGAACTACTTTTGTAACCAGAAAACTCTGGAAAGAAATGGTTCATTTCTAACTTCTGGCTGCAAAATAAGAGCTATCATTGACATTATCTGTGGTTGCATGATGTCCCACTGCACTGTAAAACGTGCATGGTTTAGATCTTTGGGAGCTGGGGAAAAAACAGCTAAAAGCTGTTGAAAAACTATTGGTTTAATCTGAAATTACATCCACATGAAATTACATCTTGATGTTGTGTCTGTGAAAAAAAAAGTATGATTGGGCTGTCTCAGTATGTAGCATTTTAAATGTCCATCTACAGTATGAAACCTGCACTCATAGTTCTGGAAAAGGGACAATCTGAAGAACTGTACTGATAATTTAGCTGGATGAAGAGCCTGGTATGCTTCAGACTTCCAACCCCATTATTTATCTATTTGGCACTACTTGGATTTTGGATTAAATTCTGAAGGTGGGATACATCCAGACAATTCAGTCAGTTGGGAGTGAGTCCTTGTGGTGCTGTGTGTTTCTCTGGTGATTGTGATCTGTAGCACCAAAGTTACACTCTTAACCTCTGTGCAATCCTGTTTAAACCTGCACAGTGATGCAAGTAAAGAGCCAAAACCACTACAAATACCAGTAAACTCAGACTGTGACATGTTTTTTTAATTGCAGAAATAATTTGTATGAGGGGGTGTCATGAATGAGTGTGTTTGAGATCACTTAAAAAAACATTTTTCAGATCACACTGCAGCCTGGAAAGGAGGGAGGGGGAATGCACCACCACAGGGGGATGGGAAATACAATTTTTACTATCCTAAAACAAATATAAGGTAATTCTGCTTGTGAAGGTGCCTTCTATTTAATGTTTTTGTTTGCTTTGGTTTTAAGGATTGATATGTATGTTGGAGGAACAGATGACCTTATGGGCTTTATTTTGATGTTCCCTTTCTTATCTGCGGAGGATAAAGAGAAGCAACGTGCTTTTATAGTTCAAAAGGCAACAAGCAGGTATTTCCCAGTATATGAAAAGGTATGTAGGAGGATCATTCTCTTCCCTGATTCTGTAGGGATAACAGTGGGAACACTGGTATTTCACCACAACCAGAAGATAAAGTGTCAGTGCAGTACTTTACACCAGGACATCCATACTGTCTATTGGCTGGAGATGGGTCAGAGCAGTATCAGAAAAGTTGGGGCAGGTCAACCCAAGAGCCTTTCATTGAATTTTCTTCCCCATGCCCAGGTGAGGAAGGGAGTGATAGAGCAGCTTTGATGGGCACCTGGTGCCCAGCCAGGATCAACCCACCACAGTAATTTGCATTGCAAAAGCAGTGCTAATTATCTTCTTTGTTTAACATTTCAAATACATCTTGTTGGGTTTTTTTTAAACACAGTAATACACAGCTATCACTGCTGACTTCTAGCCATACTGGAATCTTGGTGTTTTTCTGATTATAGTTTGAGAGACAGGACCCAAGAGGTACTCACAATGTAAATTAAGATGCATGGACAGGATGATCTAGCAGGAATAGATCCTTCTCAATTTTAAAGACTAAAGAAAAGACAGTTTTCCACTTTGCCAGGTCTCCCATACATGGTTGCCAGGGTGCATTCTGCCCTATATTCTACTTGTTGTTCCACTTGTTTTAGCCCCAGTGCTTTAGGCTGATCACCTCTCTTTCATACTCTCTTATTTTCCCATTGAAGGTGTAACAATGTGTAGAAAAATTCCATATAAATTAGACTTGAAAGGTGTGAATACCAAGAAGGTATCTAACCCTGTACTCCAGTACACAGGGTTACCTAGGGCTATAGGAAGAAAGGACCAGTAAGAGAAACCCTGGGATTCTAGATTTCTGCTGTAAAATCATCAGTGACTGCTGGCACATCCCCTGTTCCCCCTGTTAGCTGCGTGGGAGAGAAGGGTGAAAAGGAGACAGTAGTATTGTCAAAGAAAGTGTGCCTGTGCATTTTGAAAACATGAACCTCAGCTGGCTATCCACACCTGAGTGTTTTCATTTATGACATTTCTAGGTTTTGAAAGACCATGGGCAGGACTTCCTTGTTGGCAACAATTTTAGCTGGGCTGATGTTCATCTTCTTGAAGCCATTTTAATGGTAGAAGAGAAAAAGTCAGATGTGCTCTCAGGCTTTCCTCAGTTACAGGTACCTTGCACTAACAAGATGCTCATACGGTTGTAAATGTGATAAGTGATATTTCAAAGTCTGTTATGTGTAAATAATTCCACAAAACATTTGTTACTTTTTCATTCCAGTCTTGTTCTTCTTGCTTTAGGAAGAGGTTGTAAGATGTTTCATCTAAAGAAACTGTTATTTTCAGGAGTAACCCCTGTACACATCTGAAGAAACGCACCCTCCCTTTTTTTGCCTCTCTTCACCAGTTCTGTGGTACTGTTAAGTGGAAGATAGTTTTGGATCACAAGAACTGATCTGAGTAACATACATATCAGAAACCACAGATAACTGTTAACACTTCATCCCATATCAATACAAGACAGAGGGCTGATTTGTTACTGTGGAATATAAAAGGGTTGAAGTGAGTGGGAGTAAAATTCATCCACGGTTAAAACCGTATTTCCTGTCTCATCTCCACATACAGCTTGTTAAAGGATGTTACATAAATCAGCAAAATAGGGGGTTTTGTTGTGTTATTTCTGTTCTTTAAATACCATGTACTTACTGTTTACCTTTTAGGCATTTAAAGCAAGGATAAGCAGCATCCCCACAATCAAGAAGTTTCTTGAGCCAGGAAGCCAGAGGAAACCTGTTCCTGATGATAAATATGTGGAGACTGTCCGGAGAGTTCTCCGCATGTATTATGATCTAAAAGCAAATTAGTTTGCTTGGCCACAGGCTGTAAGAGAACTGCCAGATTGCACGTGGCCAGTTATGCTGCGAAGGAAGGTGAAGGGGTGTTTGGGAGGTGTTTCAATGGGCAGGAGGTCGTGCCCTCACACAAAATATAGTAGGCAGGTATCTTTTACAACACTTCAGTACTAGCCTATTTTTTCTTTCATTCATCTCGAGATTTTTCCGGGTAATTTTAAGCAAGTGAAATAGCAGCAAGTACACTGTCTTCCTAGAGACTTCGTGGAATAGCAAAAAAGAGAAATGGGAGTTGCTGACTGATAGCTTCAGCATGTCATGCTATTTCTGACGACTTTTTTCTAGATCTAGATCAGATTTTTATATGATGATTGCTCCCAATGTAGGTCTTTACTGTTCTTTAATATCACTGTTGGCAAATGAAACAAGTGGTTTTTAAAGACGGTAGGAGTGAGGTCTTTCTCCTGCCAGTTTTACTGGACATTAGTGACTTGTCTGAAATGTCAACACTGTGCCTTTATAACTATGCTGCACTTTTATTAATGAAATAGGAAATAAACTGACTGCCAAATGACATTTTTGTTTAACTGCTGCATCTAGAGGACCTGTACTAAACAAATAAACTTTTTATGTAGTCACATTGTCCTGTTGGTCTCGTGAATGAAGGTTGGGGCTTGCAAACATAATTTTTACTTTTCTTGTAGCTTAAATTCTTTGTATTTGATATGAGGAGGGTCCTTGTTAACCCATACGCCTCATGGGAAGGCATATTTTGTTTGTGTTTATAAACAAGAGAATGGAGATGTGAGAGGTAACAAACCATCACACAAACCTGATACAGCTCCTGTCTAGTACCAACCAAACTCAAAATGTTGTTTCTTCTTCTCTTTTTTTTTAACTCTATGGTTTCCACAGACAACTAGATAATGGAATTTAAAGTTTTAATCACTTCAACAAGGCACTTGGGTTTTGAAAAGCTGCTCTGCAGGATGTTATCTTGGGGTTTCATATTTGTTGTTTATAGTTCTACATTAATGACATATCTTACAAGAAAAAACTTGTGCTCAATCGCTAATGGCACTGGTTTATTCCTGTGTTAGCTTGAGTTGAGAAATATGATGCTGCTTGACACTGGGATGTAGTAAGTACACTCATCTGATACTTGATGAACAAGTTGCCCACTTGAGAGCTCGTCAGGCTCCCCAGCTTCAGTACGATCGAAGTTTTCAGTGCTACAAACACTCTTCCCTCATTGCTAGGTATACAAAGTTTGTATTGACCTACCGTAGTTCATTAGCTACTGTAATGTCAATTGCAATTACAGTTCAGTCCTTGGTTTAATCTCAGATTAGTTTAATAGAAAAGTTTGGAAGACCCTGTAGTTGTTCATTGTAATTCCTTGCTAAGTGAACTTTTTCTCCACAATATGAGGAAAATTGTGGCGTAATGCTGTTCAAGAGGACCATAAGCAAAGGTGCAGCAGATGTAGGAGGTGCCTCTATCAGTACTTGCTGGTGATAAGCCTAACAGCTGATGGTTATGCGTTTTAGTAAATAGAGTGGTACAGCAGCAATGAATGTGAGCAGGAGAACAGTTGGTACTGAAGCCTTGTCATCAACACTGTATGTGTTTGGCACATGGTTAACTTCAGCATAGCTCAAGAGTGGTTGTGTGGAATGAATGCCCCTTAAACAGCATTTGGTGCACTCTTGGAGCACATTTTTCAGTTTAATTTCATCTAGAAAGAATCCAGTTTGTACACTCCAAGATCACACTGTGATGGGAGCCAAAGTACAGTTAAGAAATTAAATTTTAAAACATCATCCTGTTTCAGACCACTGATGTAGATATACCCTGCAATGCTCCAGGTGTGGCCCAACTGATGGTTCATTTCCTGATATTTTAGTAAATTGTTGATGAGAAGTTCTATTTTGTTTCATTATTTTTTACTTACCTTCTTGATTTGTTTTGAAATGAAGACACCTTAAAAGTGTTTATACATCATGTGGACTTCTCCATATAAAATCTACAGTCATGTTTGCTTATGCTGTGGTGGCAGAGCTGTATGGTGTGACAGTGCTGCGGGTTAACCCTGCCTGATAACCTTCTTATTTTGATATTCCCATGCAGGTTTGTCAGTTTACTTTCTAACCTGTGAAGAGCAGCAGGCTTACAGACTATTATTGTGATCTTCCATATTCTGGGCAAACTAGGGATGAAATCAGCTGAAATCTAAGTATCTTACAAAACAGTTTTTTCACTGAGCAACCTTGAGTCCTGGTAAGTGTTGTAAACGAGGCTGAGACTTTTGAAAGGAAAAGTCAACTCGTTAATTTATTAACTGCTGAGAGCAGGAACTCAGGATAAGCCCAGGCTCCGCACAACAAGCCACAATAAAACAATACACAAACAAGACAGTGAGACCCGCTGGGTGCTCCCTTGGACCCCAAGTTCCTCAGGAGGACCCCTCCCACCCTGGGGGCAGGTGGCTTTTAAAGTCTCTGGTGCCACCGGACTGGTGCATTTCTTAATCCTCGTGCTGATTGGTCCCTTTCCTGTTCGCTGGTTGGTCTATACCTCCGTGCATTCCTCACCAATCATTTTCAAACAAGTCCACATCATTGGTTGGCTTGTTCTCCAATCACAGTCTAGGGCATCGTCCTCATCCTTTGTACCCTATGAAGCAATGTACTAGAAAGTTCCTGCCATTAAACCCATTGGGTCCTTGTTATATCCCCATCCAGTGGTTACATTCCAGCATTACACCCGTACAGTCTCGCAACTTCCCTTCAATTAACATGTCCATCTATTCCACCCTCAACTCCCCTCTTTTATATCTTATCTAAACAGTAATAACCAACACCCTGAAACCAATTCATTTATTACAGTAAGCACTCTAGCAGTAATTATTTAGGGGGTACCTTTCTTTAGTATTGCTTTTACAACACATCAGAGCTTTTCAGTTCTGTTACCAGCCTTCAAGACAGTGGTAAACAAGTAAAATATACAGATGTTTGTTGCCGTTTGTTCTATGTCTCTCAATGTTGCCAGCCCAATAATTCCTGGCTAAAAATTAGTTAAGAACACATAATAACCTCAGGATTTGTTTCACTCTTAACTCTCACAAAGTACTTTGGTGTTAAACAGGCAGTTTTGATGTGTTCTCAAGAAGGACTTGGGGTTTTCTTCAACTTTTGCTCTGCTAGGACCTATTTATGTACAAATCAGCTGGGAGCATCATTCTGCTAGCCAAGTAAATTATGCTTAGTGGAGGTAAGGGTTGTGATCCTAAGTAACCATTTTTGGTTTAAAACACTGTCTGGTAATGGAATGACAAGTTCATTTCCATTGAAAACACTAGGATAATTCTCACTGATTTAATAGCGAGTACAGGATATTTGCTTTAGTACACATTATGGTTTCTGATGACTGTATGGGATCTTTACTCTGCATTGTGCTTGCTGATGTTTTGGTATATTGCAGTTAATTCCAATGGAACTCTGCTATTCGGATGAGCACATCTGAACGTGCAAAAGAAGCATCAGCTATTCAAAGGAATTTTTCAAGTCTCCTGCATGCTTCCTGAGGCACTTCTTCACACCTGACTATAGCAACGCTAACAAAACAAAACAAAAACAAAACAAAACAAAACAAAAAAAACAACAAAAAAAAAGCAAGATGGCAAATTTAGGGAAAACTAGCCAGGTCAACTGACTGGAGGATTCCTAACATTGCTTCTAGCAGGCACTTAACAGATATTCCTATGCTTAGTATCACTTGCCAATTGCCACCATAGGAAAAATAGACTTGATTTGGGGGAAATGTCTTTACTACCAATTAATTTAGTTGGTGACAAAGCAAAACAAGAACACCTTTGATGAGCGGAAAAGACTCCACTACTAAATAAGTAGTAAAGTAGGTATGTTTATTCCAGTGCTGGGACACACAGGGAATGGCTCCTCCAAAACCATGCGTGCCAACAGCTGCATTCAGCTTGGTATTTATCGGGTTACAAGTGCCATATTCATTAAGTTTCCCAATATGCTTATACATATTCATCACCTAGCCCCGCCCAGCCTCACTTCGTATTATAATGAACCCAAAAGTCATTTACATCTACGTTGCGCATGCGCAGTGTTGTCTGTTGGCTTTGGTAGGGGTCTCCGAGGGTCTTCCTCCGATGAAGTCAGGAGTCTTCTTCATTCTGAACTTTTCACCTTTCCTCTCTGTGCATGCTCTTTATACCCCTGGCCCGAGTTCAAGCTTCGAGACTGGTTTGAGCTAGTTTTGGGTTGAGCACAGGATGTCTGTCCGAGACTCCACCTGCCCTTATCAGTGGTCTCTTATCTTTTCTTCCTGCTTTGGTATGCTGACCAAGCTCGATGCATTGTTCCTAACAAACTAATTATTCTGCTTCCCATCCCCCTGATTCACCTTCGCTCCCACTCCTTCCCAAGCTCAACCTCTCTCCTTCGTTCCCAACTCCTCTGCCTTCTCCCCTCCTTCTCCTCGTGTGCAGGGCATTTTCTTCGCTGTTTTTCCCCGGCACTCTGCCGTGCAGTGTTCTACCCCTTCTTAAACACATTCTGCAGCGCCACCCTGGCCGTGGGCTCAGCCGCGCCCTGCGGTGGGTGGTTGGATCCGGCTGGAACCGGCTGTGTCCGGCTGGGGCAGCCCGGCCTCCCCTCATGGAGCCCCTGCTGAAGCCAACGCCCCATACAGCTGTGTCTGGTTTAATAAGCGGGTCCCTCAGCGGGTTTCCAAACGGGTCATGGGGTCACTGGGATCTGCTGGTGGTGGCCCACAGCCTTGCGGCCCAAGAGGGGAAAAGTTCGTGTTCCAGAGGCGTGTAGGACCTGGACACCAGGGCACCTGGGCACTGCTGGTGCAGAGGAGTTCTCAGGAGGCTTCACTCGGAACCTGAAATTCGGAATTTGCATTAAAGCCCAAATCCTGCTCTTAAGAAAGGCTATTTTATTTGCTGCTGGGGAAAATTTGAGACGTAGGCAACTCCTCTGCATGTCCCCGGGCTCCCTTTTAACTACTCGGAAGCTCTCGGCATGGAATTAGCCTGACAGTACTTTTCCTGCCCCCAGGTGGAGCCCTGCGCTTTCGGCAGGTGCCCTTGGTAGGGGCTGGCGGGAGGGAGGTGGTGCATCCTGGAGCCATCTTCAGTCACAGAGCCTGAAAATACACCCTCCGTGGGAAGCACCTGAAGGACAGATCCTGGTGCAGTAACTTCAAACCTCAAAGCACGAGATGCTCCTTTCTAACATGTGACTATTTTTGGAGTCAGTGGCAACAATATTATCAGAATGCAATTTATCTGTAAAGCATGGTCAACCTCTGAGCAGCTGACTGGAAGCATGTCTACAAGCCACCTTGGAGTGCAGAGCAGAGAAAAGCATATATATACACATTTCCAGCAGCCCTTTCCAGGCTTTGTTTCAGTGCTGATGTCTTGTTGGAATTTCCCGTGCTACAGCCTGTGCCTGTTGTCTCTTCTACTTTCACTATAGTCCTCCAAGGACAACCTGGTCCTGGCCCCTCTGCAGCTACATATTAGGTAGGTGAACAGAGTAACTAGATCCTTGACACTTCACTGTTTCACATTTTTATCAAAGGGCTAAAAGAAAAATTAGCATGTTTCACGGTAAATAAAATAAAGTGCCAATAGGTAGGCAAGTTGAAACTCAGTGATCTGAATCAGTATGCAAACTGGGAATTAATAAACCAGAGGCATTTAGTTTTGTTAAATGCACTTTGCCAAAATTCCCACTGATGTGAGAAGCAGGAACTCAAAGGAGGAGGAGCTGAAGAACACAGTGGATAATTAGCCATATGCCATCTTCCAGCACACCACTGGCATCTGAAAATGCTGATGTGACCTTGGTGGATAGTGGAAATTTTCAGATAGCATTATATGTCTGACTCTGACATTGACCCAAGAACTACTAATAGGTATCACTTAATCCTAATCCAGAAACTGGGGACAATTTTGTAGTTATGCTGCAGATTTGTGCTGCTTACCCTACAACTACTACTTTCCATTTAAGACCAATTTCAACACTGCAGCAGTGCCATTTAATCTCACACCTGCAAATGTTATCCAAGAGAAGATGGAATGTAATGTTAGCCTTTCTGGCAAGAGAAAAGGAGCTTCACCTCATGGTTCAGCCTCGGATGCCAGAGCTTAGTACATATAACCCTAGCCTTGCCACCCTGCTTGGATACACTTCAAGCAGGGAATATCTTTCCACTCGCTTTCTCAAGGAAGTAGTTACCTTATTTAACTCTTCCTCTTGTTCAGCAGATTGCTGCAGAATGTCAGTCAAGAGGTGATCTGGGAGACAACTGTTCTGGATTCCTTTGAAAATCTAATTTGAACAATTATTTCTGAGAAAGTTCAGAACGGGTTTGTTGGGGTTTTAGCTCTCCTCCTGTTTTTTTTTTTTTTGTTTCCTCTTAAAGGAATTTTCCCTGTACATGTTGCCAGGGAGACAAATTACTGGGTGCTTAAGAAAAACAAAGGACCTGGCCACAGAAGGAGGGGTGCATCTCTTTCACCTGGGTTTGTGGGCAGTCAGTTCCCGGCGTTTGGACAGAGAGAGAGAGGCTACTTCTTCAGCTGCCTTCCTTCTACCGGAGAAACCCCTGGATCCCAAGCCTGCCTTCCCTGCCCTGCTGGGAGCTGGGCTGCGGCCGCCCTGCCCCTGCCCTTGCTTCGAGCCCTCGCTACTCTG
>NW_008239080.1:7300382-7307602 GCF_000691975.1 Corvus brachyrhynchos
TGCACCCGAGGGGAAAGGGCCGAGAAGGCTGGCACTGGGTTTGTGATTGTTCGCTGTTACTGCCCTAGTTATTGTTGTTTGTTTGACTGGTTATACACATATAGATATGTAATAGTAAAGAACTGTTATTTCTGTTCCTCATATCTTTGCCTGAAAGCCCCTTAATTTCAAAATTATAATAATTTGGAGGGAAAGGGGTTGCAATTTTTTTTTTCTCTTCTATCCCAAGGGAGACTCCTGCCTTCCTTGGCAGACACCTGTCTTTCAAACCTTGGCAGACACCTGTCTTTCAAACCAAGACAGGGTTGCACAGAGACAGCTTTGAAATAAGCAGTGTGACTCTCATACTTTTCAGAGTATTTTGTTGTTCTGCATTCTCCCAAAATATGCCCACAAAACAAAACAGAGGTGTAACAGAAGTGTGTATGTTTTAATTAAACAAGCACACTATTTTTCTAATACCATGGTGCTTTTTTGCTAATAGTAGCAGTTGCTAAAATGAAGACAGTGTAGGGCTGAGGCTGGAGAACGTGTATCTCCAGGATTTGGGGGTCATTTTTACCCTACAAGACAGACAAAGTAAGACTTCACTAGTTGGAAGTGGCTCTCCTTGAAGCAACAGGGATGTCTCTTCAAAACACACAACTGAACTGTAGAGGTTCGGGCCCCAAAGATTGTTGTGTCTTTTCTGCTCATTCCAATATAGAAGATTAGGAATCGTCACATTCAGCAGTGAAACATATCCCCATTAACACTTTTCTAACATGAGTGTACGTATGGTATTTTATTACTACAACTTTATTACCTTGTGTTTAGAGACCATACACAGTTTCAGCATGGTTCTCAAGCACACCAAAGTCATCTTTCAGTATTCGTGATATGGTAAGGACAGTTCAGGTCTCTGTGTACATACCTGCAGTTTAACCTGTCACCATGCAGGCTGATGAAAAGAGGCTTATGTATGTGTAAGGGAGCTCTTGCCTTTGTGAACTGGCCGCTGAGGTCTATAATGCTACTAACTAGCTGGGCAGGATGAGCCAGATTCCTATTCCATTATCAAACTTGCATTGAGCGCTTCCCCTTGAGAAGAAGGGAACAAAAGCATATGAAGGTTTGTCTCTGACCCAATGGACTTATCTTTCCCCTCACTTTTTATGTATCTTGTACCATATTTACAGTTTCTTCTGATATTTTTCATTTTTCGTTTTTATGGAAATGTAACAAGTGTTGTATATGTGCAACTTACAGAACTGACTAAGGATGCAGAAATAAACCTGAAATGAAGGTTTAGATTGTTAATAACTTCATCAACTCTTTTCTGGAGCAAAACTCAGAAAAGTCATTAGTTTTTTAATTCCTGTAAACATTTTTCTTCTTGAATCAAGCTGGTTACAATCTTTCATACCTGTCAAACTTCTGTGGACAGAAGTCCAGCAACTGATGGAAGCTGTCCTGATGGTAGAAGAGAAAGTGCTCTCCATTCTCTCCACGTTTCCTTTTCTGTGGGAAATTAAATTGAATAGTTATACACACATATACATTTCAAGTTTTGAGGAAGACAAAATGCTTGGCAGTTTCTTGCACTCTTACAGAATGCAGATGTAATCAAGAGAGAATCAGGAAATAGAGCCAAGAGAGTAAAATACAAAGAATAGAAGACAAAAAAGCAGAGATGAGAAATGCACGTGAGAAGTGAATTACAGCTCCATTAGTTACAAAAATTACTAGATAAATTATTTTTATGCATGTGATTTCAGTAAGAGAGACAGAGAAGGGCTTTCATCTCCCCTATATTATAATACAAGCAATGAAAAGCAACATTTTCACAATAAGACAGTGGATCTCATTGTTAGAGGATGTCATTGAGGCCAGGAATTTAATTGGATGAAAGTAGTATGAAGGATATAATGAATGTGGTGATATCTTGAAAGATTGAACATTTTGGAGCTAAGCAGCTCTCTTGTGCAAAAAGATTAAACTTTGAAAGGCAGATTATCCCAGTATTGATCACTGTATGGTTTTATACCTTGCCTCGTAGGCTTGTACCATCTGACTTGCATCTGCTTTTCTCTGAAGTTGTGCCATCTGCTCTTAGGAAATTGCCTCCTCCCTCATGATCAGCCTTGAGCCACCATCTCATGAAGCTGATTTCACAGGCTTTTGTTGGCTTGATTAAAGCTTTCCCCACCCCTATTCTTAGTAGTAGAAAATAAAAAGATTCTTTAAACCTAAGTTTAGATTATTAGTAGTTTTAGTTGTAATAACGCACATAAAGTGAGAGTCCTAGAAAGACTCCAAGAACGTAAGAGATACCAAAAGAGGAAACATAAACTCGTACAAGTTTCTATGAAAATATGAAGTAATTATAATACATGAGCTATTTAAGTTAAATATTTCTCAATGAAATTTGTACTGCTAAAGGTATGTTTCATTTGCCTTTGAAACCTTGATTTTGCCTACCACATGCCTTGATAAATCAGCCCTTTGACCATGTTGAGATCATTAGATCAATAAAGACTTAACCATCCAAACAACAATGTAGTCTCCATTTAAACTCTCCTCACAGCACTACAGCAGGTCTAAACCAGAATTAGGGTTATTGTTTTCAGACTTTCCTGTGCCAGTGGTCCAGCTGAGAGCCAAAGAGCTCAGAGAAATATGTGTGAGTGTGACTAGAGACTTGGTTAACCTTGCTTTGGGCATTCAGTAAAGCTTCCTGCACAGAACCAGAGCAGTCACTGAAGGTTTGCAGCAAGTCTAGGCTTAAGTGATGTATGACTTGTTGTACCTACTCATGTGGACTCTAATTTATCACAGTGGTGTTGCGCTTCAGTTTAGGAGTGCAATAAGCAGCGTGGGGAGAATCCTCCTACCCTTTTGTGTTTAATTCTTTGGTGGCAGTTTGTCATGTACCCTGTGCCCACCTCTGAGAGGATGCTGCAATCAGGCATCATCCCCCAAGCCAAATGCTTAGTGTTTTGTGAGGATTGCAGGTAGATACATTTTGAGAAGACTTTGAACTTGCCTCATCTACAGCACAAGGAAGTGTGTCCACAGAGCACAGCGGAAAGGTGATAAATCAGCCTTGATAAATCAGCCCTTTGACCATGTTGAGATCATTAGATCAATAAAGACTTAACCATCCAAACAACAATGTAGTCTCCATTTAAACTCTCCTCACAGCACTACAGCAGGTCTAAACCAGAATTAGGGTTATTGTTTTCAGACTTTCCTGTGCCAGTGGTCCAGCTGAGAGCCAAAGAGCTCAGAGAAATATGTGTGAGTGTGACTAGAGACTTGGTTAACCTTGCTTTGGGCATTCAGTAAAGCTTCCTGCACAGAACCAGAGCAGTCACTGAAGGTTTGCAGCAAGTCTAGGCTTAAGTGATGTATGACTTGTTGTACCTACTCATGTGGACTCTAATTTATCACAGTGGTGTTGCGCTTCAGTTTAGGAGTGCAATAAGCAGCGTGGGGAGAATCCTCCTACCCTTTTGTGTTTAATTCTTTGGTGGCAGTTTGTCATGTACCCTGTGCCCACCTCTGAGAGGATGCTGCAATCAGGCATCATCCCCCAAGCCAAATGCTTAGTGTTTTGTGAGGATTGCAGGTAGATACATTTTGAGAAGACTTTGAACTTGCCTCATCTACAGCACAAGGAAGTGTGTCCACAGAGCACAGCGGAAAGGTGATAAATCAGCCTTGATAAATCAGCCCTTTGACCATGTTGAGATCATTAGATCAATAAAGACTTAACCATCCAAACAACAATGTAGTCTCCATTTAAACTCTCCTCACAGCACTACAGCAGGTCTAAACCAGAATTAGGGTTATTGTTTTCAGACTTTCCTGTGCCAGTGGTCCAGCTGAGAGCCAAAGAGCTCAGAGAAATATGTGTGAGTGTGACTAGAGACTTGGTTAACCTTGCTTTGGGCATTCAGTAAAGCTTCCTGCACAGAACCAGAGCAGTCACTGAAGGTTTGCAGCAAGTCTAGGCTTAAGTGATGTATGACTTGTTGTACCTACTCATGTGGACTCTAATTTATCACAGTGGTGTTGCGCTTCAGTTTAGGAGTGCAATAAGCAGCGTGGGGAGAATCCTCCTACCCTTTTGTGTTTAATTCTTTGGTGGCAGTTTGTCATGTACCCTGTGCCCACCTCTGAGAGGATGCTGCAATCAGGCATCATCCCCCAAGCCAAATGCTTAGTGTTTTGTGAGGATTGCAGGTAGATACATTTTGAGAAGACTTTGAACTTGCCTCATCTACAGCACAAGGAAGTGTGTCCACAGAGCACAGCGGAAAGGTGACATGCCAGGACATGGTATACTCACTAGTTAAAATCTGCCTTTGCCCAACCCCAGATCACTTCAATGGCACCTGGGCCCCATGCCTGCTGCCTGAATACTCGTGGGTGTGGCTTAACAAATAATGTGTAAAAGAAACTTATTTTCTTTTTTGCTCTAGAGGTTTACAGAACACCTATTCAAGTTATAGATAGCAGCAACCTCATTGATATGATTGCCTTCAGATTCCAAAGGAGCTTTGTAATTACGTTATGAAAGGCTGTGCTGGAAGCAAAATAAAAAGAGAACAAGGGGTAAAGTCTTCGAACAGGAATGTGTAGAAGGGGAACAACAGTCGAATCTGGATGTGGCTATATTCAGCAAATCCAAAAAGCATCAGAATGCTTTGCTTGACCACTCAGTCATCCCTGAGCCTTAAATTAGGGACCTCTCCCTCCCATTCTTCTTTGCCACCAAGCTTACTGCTGTCCTTGGTGGCATCTGAGACTGCAGAGACGACAAAGAGACTTCAGTTACACGCATGCCCTTCAGTGTTCTCTGTTCCTGAACCAACTCTTGCACTCAGGTGCATGCTGATATCAAAGACCTCAAAAGCAGGAATAGATTAATCTTGATTCAATATTGCCATCATGAGTAGGTATAAACAAATGCTCCTTTCTACTCAGCCATCTGTGTATGTGCCGCATTCCTACTGTAGCCACATCTGCATTACTGGTTTAGGCTCATGGGGATCATCATGCCCATGCTTGGTACGGCATGCATTTACACATTGTTCAGACCTTCCAAAACAGGATATGTATGCTGCTAGCTGGGAACTGTTCTGGGCCTCTGCTGGACTTCTGACCCATGTTTAGGAATTTTCTGTACGGTAGCCTGGTAGTAACTAGGTTTGACATAGAAAAAATACAGAAACGTGCATTTAATGTTACGCTTCACTCAGTACATTATGAACTTAAGAGAGAGTTAGAATTAGGCAAAGTGCAAAGAAGCACCATACAGTTGGGTTTTGCTGACAGCATCAATCTCTGTAGCACATAAATTACAAATTTGCAGGAAGCCTCTAGGGGAAGTGCATCCTCTAGAAGACACTGCCAGCAATTTCCAGGCAGAAAAACAAAACTCCAACTGCGAGGAAAAAGCTACCTGGAGACTTTTGTCCTCAGATTCCCCATAGTGAGGTGCTATGTTAGTACAGTCATAGCTTTAGACAGACAAATACAATTTTGATAGCAGTGTGGGTTCTGTGAACAGATCTTCAGATTAGTTGTACTAATGTCTGCTACAGGGATGTAAAGCAATGCCCAACATCATGTGTGTCTGTGCCAGAGTAGAGAACCTTATCTTAGCACCCAAATCCTGTTTTCCATTTGCTATGCCGTCTTTGTGTCTGTTCACATCCACTTTCAGTTTTGGGATTTTTAGCTGAAATACAGATAGAAAAGCTGACACAGTTACTTCTCATGGGTAAGAAAATCATAGTTTATTTTATCTCTATTAGCTATGTACATTCAATTTAATAAATTAACGCTATTGCCTTGAGGCATAGGGTGAGTTGTGACATAAACGGTCATCTATTTTTTATATCAAGTAGGCTTGATACTGTATTTCAAAGTAATTGAGCCCTGTTATCCCATACTCTGGGTAACTTTTCCATCCTATACAGCAGCAAAAATAAAAACCTGCTAAATAATTAAATAAGCCTAGAAACTTAAGTGTTTTTTCTGTAAATGATTACTATTACCTTAAATATGACCCAGAAAAAAATCTATAATTTTCTCAGTGTTTTTAAATGTATTGCTCTTGTATTTGGGTAAAATGCCCCCAAAATTCCAAGAGAAGAGTTTGAATAGATGGCTACCATAGAAACTATGAGGTTACCATCATGATTTAGTCAAAGCAGCAAACGAAGACTGTCTCTGCCTTGGGTGTCAGTTTTCAGAGCCATACGTCTTTAAGCTGGATAGTGTCCGTTTAAGAGCATTGGGATTTTTTTTTCTCTAATTGGGCACAGCTGGAAACTCCCCCAAACTGCAGAGTTTAAACAGCCCTGGGGAACCTGCCTGTGCTGGGTGGAGTCTGAGTTAAAGTCAGAAGGTAAATAAGAACTTACAAATTCCCTTTTCTTAAAGCATTTGCTTGACTTTTTAAAAGTGAAACTACTTCTAAGTTTTTTAGGGCATCTGCTGGTGTAATGTAAATTCTTTTTTCTCTTTAGTCTGTCCGTGTGCCAGGTAGCCTAAAAATGGCTCAATAGTTATTCACCAGCTGGAAGCTGCAGGAAAGAAAATGCCAGAAAAAGATGTGTTTTAACCAGGAAATTAATTCTGCAGTGCAGTCCAGAGCTGACCGGGACGGCCATGAAACAGCCGAGAGCACAAAGTGCAAGCCTCTAGCACTGTGTTGGTTTCTTCTAGGTTGAAGCAGGAAAGCTGGCCCGTGGGATATGCTGGACTCTGATCGCAGCTCCAGGGCCAAAGAGCACTTCATGCTGAGTGCTGCTGTTTCTGGAAGATGATGATCTCTTAAACTGTTCTTGCATCCCTCAGATGCATGCTCAGAGAAATTCCAGACAGGTGTGTTACTAAGGCTCACACGGAAATAGGATAGAAATACGGACTTTAGACAAAAACAATTTAAAAAAATGTATATACTCAAATTTTGTATTGAGGCCTTTGCTAGATATCAGGGTAGTGTATGCGAGATGTGATTACTTATTTGGCTTCAGCATAAATTCATGACATGAATCAGTTCTTCAGCAGTGTCTGGGTTAGTGCAGTAGTCCCCAAATGCCCTGAGTAGTGAGGTATTTTGGCTATGGGAATCAAGTATTACTTAAGTAAAATTAGAAGGTTTTCCATGTCTGCTCTCCACATTCCCTGGACGTTTGGCTGTTTGTACCTTTTGCAAGAGTCAA
>NW_008239080.1:7307614-7310773 GCF_000691975.1 Corvus brachyrhynchos
GGTCAGATCATTGGACTGCTTGTAAGTCCAGTGGTTTGTACTGCTGTTGTGCAATATATGTTAGACCATTCCCTATCTCTTTTTTGTCCTGCGGTATGGTCTGGCTGATGAATGATAGCACGTTTCTCTGGCAATTGTACAGCTTTAACAGTTCAGTAATTCATGGAGCATTTGATATTTTACTTCCACTAGAAGTCATAAATCCACACAGCTTCCATAACTGCCCAGTGGCAGGGCATACACCAAATGCGTATTAAGAATCAGCATAAATATTTACAGTCTCTTCTTGGAACAGCCAATAGGCCTTTGTTAATGCAATTAATTCAGCTGCTTCTGTGCTCAGCTTTGGACTGAGTGGTGAAGCTTCCACTACTTCGTACACAGTAGTCATTCAATAACCTGTATTCCAGTTGCTGCTCAGATAATATGACCACCCACAAATAACAATTCCAGACTGGGATTTAGAAACAGTGCATCTGTTAAATCTGCTTGAGCCTTTTAGGCTTCATAGATGGTTTCTACACAGCTGTGATGTCGTTCCTTCCCTGGGTGAAAGGAGTAATGCAATGGGATTCAGTATGTTAGTTACTATCCCAGAGGCTACTCCTTGCCCTTCTTGTGCAAACAAGGTAAAAGGTTTACCACAGTCTGGCAGTCCCAGGGCAGGTGCAGCTAGCTTCAAAATCTTGAATATCTACTTTGTGTGTTGCCCAGTGAATGGGTTCTTCATCATCTTAGGTTATCAGTATTGGGTTTTTCTATTCCTTGAAAGAGCTGTCTGGAGATGGCAGAATCCTGCAGCTCCTGAAAAGTATTTGTTTTGAGTAGCTGGTCTTGGAAGATTTTGAATTATTTTAATATGATTTTCAGATAATCGCTACTCCTCTTGCTGAAGAATGTAACACAGATATATTCTGATATACTTCTCTTACACAAATTGTAACTTATATAGAAAGGTCCAATGATGATTTTTAATTAAAGCAAACAGTAAGGAATGGGTGACAGCTATACAAGATTACTTGGCTATTAATAAAGTATCAACATATTCTATCAAAAATGGATCAACTTTTTTAAACAGTACATCCTGAAAGTCTTTTATTAACACTAGAAAAATAGTGGAGGTCTGAGCAAAATCCTTAGGTCTTGGCTCTGTAGGATGTATCTTTCCCCAAATATATGCAAAAAGGTGTTGAGAGTCTGGATGAATACGTTTGCTTTCTTAAGGTAGAAGTTGCCCGGTTTCGAGTAAGTTGAAGGTTGTAGCTTCTGATCTTTAGGAAATCTCAGGTGTCAGTACTCACAGGGGAATGAGTAACTAAAATGAGCCCACCGGACAAGACTCAGGTCCAGACCCACTAACTGAAAGTAGCTGCCTGCATGTGAGCTACAGGTGTCAGGTCCTTGTATAGTCAGTGGAGATGCATTCAGTAGATCTAAAGATTGAGGCGACTTTTAACCAAAACCCAAGAAGTTGGGGGTTTTTTTGGTTTTGTTTGTTGGTTTGGTTTGGTTTTGTTGTTTTTTTTTGTTTTTTTCTGTGTTGGAAGCTTAAGGTAACTAAAATCCACTCAGAGCTGATAGTGTTATTTTTAATTTTAAAAAATGATCTTAAAACAAGTTTTAATTCTATGTTTGTCATTCCTCTTCTTGCATAATTTAATGCCACATAGAATCTCTTGTTCGTGTAAAATAATAAAATGATACCTGAGGCTTCTTACTCCTTCTACTCTTCTTCTGCAAACGAAAGATAATGTTTCCAAGAGGATTAAGTTTCATATACTTGATATTTCAGTCATTGACTTTTTTACTTAAAGGAAAAGTCTTACTGTAAGTTTCTGTGCATTACAAGTTGGGCAATGTGTGTTGAAATGATACGGATGCAATGTAGCTGAAAAGTGTGATAATGAAAGAAGCACTAGCTAATTGTTGTGAACTAAGTTGAAAAGCTGCCCTGCAGTGAAAGCTAGTCACACAAGGTGCAGAAACTAATAAAACACTGTCCTTTAAGCCAAACATTGTAATTAGGAACAGCTATTCACACTTTAAAACTGAACATACTTTTTTCCTTAATGTGTACTTGGATTATATTTACTAAATTACCCAAGATATCCCTATATATTCTAGTAGCATGACTCAGTTCTTACTGGAATTGCTCAAGAGAGAACCCTCGACCTTGTTTTTTCAAGTCAAATTTTGGCAAAATATGTTCCAAATGTACTTTACTTTAAGTACACCTACAAAGCACTGTGACTTGAAGAAAACATATCACTAGAGTGTACTGAGCCTGATTCAAATAAGAAATATCAAGTGGATGCTAGGTGTGACAGATGTCATGTTGCAGCTTTGGCTTTTAACTGGGAAAACTGGAGTCATCTGGAAATTTTTTTAAGTGAGGCACTCTGAGCCAGTAGGATATCTATTTTAAAGGGGTTTTTTCCTTCTGATCATTAGTGTATGATACAAACATCTTTATGAAGGGGAATGCTAGTCATATTCTTTTAGTAATTAGGGCATAAGCACAGAGGAATTAAGGCCTGGATGCAGAAATTCTGCTCGTGTGTGAGCACTGCCAGTCCAGCTGGTTGTCCCTGCGTATGAAACAGCTCGGTACAAACGTGCTGTCTCTGCCACGCGCTCTGGGAGAGGCACAGGTACAGCAAAGCATCGACAGCCTCGGTGTGCCTGCCAGTCCCCGGGACATGCAGGGCCCCTGTGCCCCAGGGGCTACTTCTGAGTGCACCTGAAGCCAGTTGTTGGGGTTTTAAGAGGTCTAGGTTTTTTTTCTGTTAAAGGAATTTTCCCCCAAACTGTTACTAAGATACAAATCGCTGGGTGCTTAAGAGAAAACAAAAGACCTGGCTGCTCCTTTTGTTTCACCTGGGTGTGTGGGCAGTTCGGTCTCGGCAGTTCGGAGAGAGAGGAGCTGCTGGTTGTTTTCGGCCGCTTTTCTTTCTGCTGGAAACAACACTGGGATCCCAAAGCCGCCTTCCCTGCTCCGCTGGAGGCTGGGCTGTGGCCGCCCTGCCCTGCTAATGCTTTGAGCCTTCGATACATTGTAGCCGTGCTCGCCCTGCCTGCCCGACCTCCGCGGGGTTCCCCGTTTGGATACATCGCATCTGCCACCCGGGGTTTGTGCTCGTCCCGGCCGTTCCGACCTGC
>NW_008239080.1:7310787-7318538 GCF_000691975.1 Corvus brachyrhynchos
TTGCCTAAAAGCCCTTGATTTCAAAATTATAATAACTCGGAGGGAAAGGGGTTACATCTGCCATTCCAAGGGAGGCTTCTGCCTTCCTTAGCAGACACCTGTCTTTCAAACCTAGACACTAGTGCAGCTAGGTTCCACATCTGGCTTCAAGGGACACCTCAAGGCTGCCATAAGCAGCAAGGAAATGGGCTGCAGCCATGCAGGATGGCTAAAGAAGCTCATTCTGTTTCATGGAATAAAGGGAATGTCCTGGGTTGCAGTGTATTCTGTTACTATCCTCAGGAGCTGTTGGAACCAGGTGGGGCAGTGTTTCCTTGCCTCCTCCCCCCAGACTATCTTTCTGTTAATTGCCCATCATTGTCCTGCCGCCTGACTCAGAGATAACTCCCTCCGGACTATCTTTTGTTAATGAGCCTAATCAACACTTGGCCTCATGACTCATTACCCCATTGTGAGATGCTCCACCCAGAGGGAGGAACCAAGCATCCCATCGTGAATATAATCTGGGACTCTGACCACCAGAGACAACCCTTCCCACTGGATTTCCAGAGGACAGGAGCTACACAGCCACCATTGGACTTCCTGAGGAAGAGCAGACTGTTTTACTACAGGATCACTGCTTCAGAGGACTGCAGCCACCATTCTACCAGACTGCTACCACCACCCTGCCTAACAGGGTGTCAGGTTGTACCTTGACTCTGTCAGTTTGACAGTGTTTTTCTTTTACTTTTTTCTTCCTTTTCTTTAATTTCCATTAAATCGTTATTCTGACTTGGTGCCTCCCACTGGTTTGTTTTCAAACTAGTATAGGGAATAGCAACAATTCATTTGCCCCTATTTGAGGAAAGAAATGGACTGCATGTGAAGCTGCAAAATGCACATATGGCAAACAAAGCAAGATGAATTTCAGCTTACTGGTAAAACGTGTTTTCCTTCTTTTAATCTTTTCAATGATGGTGACAATGAGGCTAAGTGAGTAGCTTCCCTGAGATGTGGTGGCATTTTCAGTGGCTTTGTATAATTGTCTTCATGGGCAGCAGTGTTCCCCCTGTAGCTAGGGACTCATACCATTTGTTTAAACATGTCTGTATTTGCTTTCAATCATAAGAAACCCTCCCTGTCAGCACTGGGTACGGCTTTACAGATTCACACATCTTTCCTTTCCTAGCACTGGCTGTCTCTCATTTTATATTTTGAACCAAATGAAGTTTAAACTTGATCAGGCATAGTGAGAATAAACGGTGCTGTCTCCCCTCAAAATAATGGTGCTTACACCAGTTTTATGAGAGACTGTTTTCTGCTTAATATCTTTCAGGGAACCAGGAGCTCAGGAACATGTCGGGGAAGCCCAGGCTTACCTACTTGAATGGAAGGGGCCGGATGGAGCCCATACGGTGGCTGTTGGCAGCAGCCGGTGTAGAGGTTGGGTGACGTTCTCAGTAGAGTGTTACAGACTGGTGTTTGCAACTTCCCTCAGTGGGGGACAATTTAACATGCGTGTGGAGGATAAAAGCTGCATGAGAGTGGCTAAATTCATATGTCCAATAGCACTGCATGTTTGTAACTACGTTGTTCGGTGGTTGATACGTGGGATGCAAAACTCATTGGCATTCAGAGTTTATTAGCAGTAGTATCAATCTCCTGAAGTAATTAACCCTAATGGGACAAAATGGGGATTTATTTAAAGAACCTTTATTAATTGTAAGTTTTGTAGCTGTGCTAAACCTCCTTAACTCAGTCTTATTAAGTGTGCAGTTACGATGTGTGTAAACTGGGGTGGGGTTAGAAATATTTGATGTGCCTTTTTTCCTTTGGCGCTGGCCCCAACCTGTCTTGTTTCTGTAGATGCTTGCACTCTGTTTCTGCTTGGTCTTGGTTTATTTCTGTATTAGTGCACTAATGCAGAAGTGGCCAGGCCCTCCTTCTCTTCCCCATCAGCTGTCAGGGAGTGTTGGATCCTCAGGACATCTGTACCCAAACAGTGTGATTGAAGATCTGGCCCATTACCTTTTGCTTGACTCAGTAGTTCTGTGCATGGTTATGTGCTATCACTTAATAGAAGAAAGTTAACAGAAGAATAGCAGTGTGACACTATTCTCACTCCTTTTTCAGTTTGAAGAGGTGTATTTGGAAACAAAAGAGCAGTATGACAAGTTAATCAAAGGTAAGAATCCTGACACCTGAGGTGTAGTCCTTCAAAATATTTGTCCAGCCTAGCTAAATTTGTGTTCAAAAATAGTTTACTTAAACGAGGGGAAACTTCTAGGTGCACACCTTGAATAGTGCAGTACTAGTTTTGAATAACCCGTTATTTCCAGTGCCAAATAACTGCTATAAACTAAAAGCCAGAGCATCTGTGATTGTGTTTATTGTAGTACATTAAGCAGGCAAACACTTCTATTTAATATAACTTACTTAACTATGCTGTTGAATTGTTAGCATGGTACCTGGCACAGTTTTCGTCCAGGGCAAATAGAACTCCCTGAGCCTGAGGTATGAAGCTTCCCCTAGTTAAAAAGCATGGAGCCAGCAGGGAGACCTGTGGAAAGCCTGACATAGTCCAAGCAGCATGCCACAAAGGCGACCAGCATGCCACATGCCAACCTTGGGCGAGCAAGACCAGTTCTTCCCACACACCAGTGCAGACCTGTAGCCACTGCCCTTGATATCTGGTCAGAAGAAATCCATCAGTGAACCCCTCCACGGACACCCTGCCTGCCAGGTGGGGAAGGAGTTGGGACTGTGAGGAGCAGTAGAGAGTGCACATGCCTCACAGTTTACCTGCTGCCCAAGACACGTGAGAGAAACCTCAGAGCAGGCTAAGCGTGCCAAGCTATACAAGGAAAGTTGGAAGAGGGCTTGCATGTATTGTGGCTGAGCTCAGAAAGGAAAAGCTGTGTCTAAAGAAATTCTGTCAGGGAAAGCTAAAGTGAACAAAAATAAAATAGAAGTGGTATTAACTAGATCAGAATTAAATTTGCAGGTCCAGTTGGCTGGGACTCTTACAGTGTGGGAGGACAGTGCAGTGTACACAAACCAATTATAGCTCTAAATCTAAGAGCACAGGTAGTGAAAGCCCAAGTCTGTAAATCCTTCACAAGTATAGGTTATCTAGAAAGAGTGATACTGTAACCAGGATTGTATCTGAGCTTATTGATATCCAGAGAGAATTAAATTATGGTGAAAAGGATAGGGAAGTTTTATAAAGAAGATCAAGCGTTCTATGTCTATATATTGAGCTTAAGATGGTGAGAACACAAAGAAAAAAGGTGTGGTTTAATAGAATGGGTTGAAGAAAGATAGATAAATTAGTCATCCTGATAAAGGGACCTCTGGAATGTTGCCAGTTGTGCAGGGCAGGACTCAACAGGAGTAACTCCACATTACTTCTCCCTTAAACTTTTTTTCTCTCCCTACCAATATGCTTTTTGACAGGGTTTCCTGTGTTTAGACACTACCACATCGTTAGACTGGCCCAGGCATGATTTTGGCATGTACCAGCTGACAATCCTCCAAGCAATGCCCCAGCAGTGTCAGGATGATGCCTGGGCCAGGGGCTCTTCCCAGCAGGCAGCTTGCAGACAGACAGCTGTTTCAGAGGCAAAGAGAGTTAAATAACTTTGGCCTGGGCAGACCTGTACCTATTGGCCTGAGGGATAACTAACCTGGCACAGTCTGTGCAGCCAAATGTTGGCCAAGTGCTACCTGGGTATCAACGAGCTCTGCTGGTTGCTTACAAATAACAGGTTGTTGAGCTTTTGATGGGGTACCCTTCCTTCCCGGACCAGGGTAAGAGAGCAGAGGAGGCTGATGTTCTGCTAAGTTCAATAAAGAACTTATATAGTCTCATAGCTTTCTTGAAGGCAGAGTTCAAAGGGGTTATATGATAAAGGCAAGCAGCAACAGCAAACAGCAGGCAAACAGCTTCTTCTTCTTCTATATCCTCTATACTCTATATGCTCTGTATTTTTTCTTACAGAAGTGTGGATTATATTTGTTAACTGACCAATAAGATTAACACACAATTCTAGTTTTCTTTTTCTTAACTTATCCTGGTCTAATTCTAACAGTCGTTAAGTCTTACACAAGTGTTACACATGTATTACACAGATTTGCATATACAGTTTCTATCAGTTCTTCTTGTTTATGTGAACACGCCATCTAAAATATGTGAACAGTATCATTCTATCTATATTTTGTCCTAAAGTAAAGAATTCTGTGAAAAGGTACCACTGCTGCAGCAAGAACTATGTTTAAGGTCTCTGCTACAGCTTTTTAATGTTTAAGGCACTTAGCATATATTTCTACTAAAAGTTAAAAATCTATATTTCTATTTCACTTCGGTGTGGCTTCATGTATCTCAGCTTGTCCAAAGGTTTTAATTCAACCCCTGTGCTTTGGCTTCCCTCTGAGCCCAAGTCCAGAGGAGCTTTCACTCCAACAACAGGTGATTGATTTTTTAATGTGTACTCCACAGACCACCTTTGGCCAGCACAATCCAATCCCTGAAATTACTGGCAAATTCCTTTTAATCCTGCATATGTATTCTGTGCTGTAGTTATGTGAAGTGGTTCTCCCTGCAAAACGAGGGAGGAGAGGCAGTCCACTACTGATTTTAAGAGGGACTCCTCTTTTCTGTAGATAAGAAACAAATGGTGTATTTAGTTCAGTCATATTTGCTACACTGCTTTTTGTCAAGGGCCAGAAAGACAAATTTCATTTTTCACTTCACATCTTTCTGCTGAAAAATATTCTTCCCAATCTATTAGTTTTCCCATTCTGTTGTTTCTGCTAGATAGATACCAAGTAATGTTTCTTCCTTAAGATGAAGGAATGTGTTCTGGAAAGGCAAGAACACACATGATCTTTCTGTGAATGTTTACAAGAAACAAATCTAGGCTATTTGTTGCTGCAGAGAGAACTAATTTTTGAATTTTATCTGTAAATTAATAATATAGAACAAGTAAAGAATCTTTGTTAATTCTAGCCTAGCAAGGTATTTTAACAGCTATATTTTAACAGCTCTGGAGAAAGAGGCAGGCAGACGTGCCCGTTAGAATGAACCTTTATATCTGAAAGAAGGATTCACCAAACAGATAAAAATTGAGCAATTAAAAGAAATCATTAACTTTGAGCAATGCGAGTGGCAGCTGCCTGTTTGGACCTGGAGTTCTGCTGTGATTATAAACAAGGCAGGATTGTTCTCTGGATGCCCTTAGTGTGTAAATGGAGGAGGGAGTGTCTCTAAAAACAGTGAATTAGTCCAGCAGAAAACTGGTCTAGAATAGACTGACTTTGCAATGCTAAATCTCTGTGTCTACTTAGCTCTCAGAGCTGCCTCACTGAAAGCTCAGACAATTGCTCCGACCATCACCAGCAGAAAATGGGACTACAAAGTTGTTTCTAAATAGGCGTGAATTGTTGTAGAATGACACTAAGGCTAGGCCTGTAAAATCTATGGGGACTCTCAAACTCTTGTCCTGGAGTGACTGTGTGAAACTTACTCAAACACCAACAGCTGTCACAGGCTCTGCCTCTAACTCTGTGGCTTCAGGATGTTCAAAGTGGCCTGACCCCTTCCTGTATTCTATCAGCTTGGCCTTGCTGCAGTACTACTCGTGTATGTCCCTGACAGGGAATTGATCTGCATTCTAAAGAATAGGAATTTTTTGAAGTTCAGATTTACCACATATCTTTATTCTCCTTCTATTCCTTGGGTTGGAAGTGCTGGTTCAGGCTTTTCCTGCCAGCATGAGGCAGGCTCCAGAAGTACAAGCAGGGCCAGCTCTCACCAGCCGGTGAAGCTCCGGCAATGCTGTCAAGCCCAGGCCTCAGCTGCACTGTGGTGACCTCACTACAGGAGTGTGATGCAGGCTGTTTGATCTTCCCCACAGTGTTAGCTGGGTGCAGTGAGTCTTACAGTTAGAGCAAGATATCAGTGGTCTTCTACACTGCAAGAGAAATGTGCTCAGTGCCTTGCTCTCCTGTACAGCTTGCAGTCTAGGAGGAGCTAAAAGGCTTTCCTTCACCTCTCCACCCTAGATGGATTCCTGCTCTTCCAGCAAGTGCCCCTGGTCGAGATTGATGGGATGAAGATGGTGCAGACCAGAGCCATCCTGAGCTACATAGCAGGGAAATACAATCTGTATGGGAAAGACCTGAAGGAGAGAGCCCTGTATGTAACACTTCCTATCACTTATGGAGCAGTTTGTTATTTGATAGCTACATTATATAAACCAAATTCAATCCTGTAAATCCAGTATAAAGGCATCAAAAAGACTAACAATAAGTTTTAAGCACTGCTTCTGAAATGTTCCTAAACAGAAACAGGCTTTTATTCCTTTTGAAAAATATTCATGTTTAGTTCATGCTTACTTTTGGCTGTGAAAATTGGCACTGTGTTGGTGATATAAAATTCCTATAAGTTGCCTTAGTTAATTGGAAAACAGATGAAATAACTTCTGTGCTTTTTTCTACCATCTTCCCCTGACCAACAGGATTGACATGTATGTAGAGGGAATAGCAGATCTGATGCAGATGATTTTGATGTTTCCTTTTTCTCCACCTGATGCAAAGGAGAAAAATCTTGACTCAGTTAAGGAGAGGGCAACTAACAGGTACTTTCCAGTCTTTGAAAAGGTAAGTGACAGCAAGTATGTATCTATCAAACTGGCAATTATCCAAAAAGTTTCTGCAAAATAATGCATTTGTAGTGTAGGTCAGTTCCCAATCCTCAGCTTTCTTGGCTGTCTCAAAGAAGGAGAAATATAGCAGCACATTTTCCTCTATTTGTTGGCTTGTGTTGTCAGGGCTGTGGTATTTGAACATCTGCAAAGCAATATGTTCTCAGCTGTACAGAAAAACTTTTCACTGAAGTGAAAGCAAGCACATGAGATTATTTTTGTTGAAGGAACAGTCCTATACTTATATTTGTTTAGAGCCCATCTCTCTGCCATGCTTAATTTCATTTGGAAAAGTTTCACTGGAGGAATGCAAAAATCCCTTGCAAATAAATCAGATAGAGAGATTAGGAGTACTTTAGTAAAACAACAGTCATAGATTTATAAAACAACAAACCCAACCCATATGATTCATGCATCTGGCAATATTTCCCACTTTTGTAATATTTATCTAGTTTTGGTGGAAAACAATAATAAAGGGTGAACATCACAGAACTTCTTAACACTAAAATAAAATAACCTGTTCCCAAAGGCAGGGATTTTCATTACTTAGCTGTTGCAATTCTGCATTTCTAAGTTTGCTTCCTGATATCAACATTGGACATCACTTTACATGAAGCATCTAAATGGGAGTTCTATGAATTCCTTAAATTGCTTGTTACTTCTTCCATTATCCCTATTTCTAATTCTAGGACTGTTACTAGTTTATTTAAGCATGTGGTTTTGTTTCTGTTCCCGGTGCCAATCATCATTCATCATTACTGAGTGACCAAAGTTTGTAGTCTGTCTACTAGAACATGAAATGAACAAAACTTCATTTTTTTTCCAGCAACAGTGAAATGATGTAGGCTCAGCTTCAGCTGAAAAGTCCACCCTGAAATTTCAGATAGAATTGCTGCTCAGCTCTGCAGCTGTGCTGTGAGGCTTAGCTGCCAAGGATGCCCATATGCCCCACTCTCATCTGCAGCCCATGTTTTCTTTTCTTCTCCAGGTTTTGAAACAACATGGTCAAGACTTTCTTGTGGGCAACAAATTCAGCTGGGCAGATGTTCAGCTAATGGAAGCCATTTT
>NW_008239080.1:7318613-7330738 GCF_000691975.1 Corvus brachyrhynchos
TTTATTACTGAGCATGCTGTATTCAGGAGCTGGAGGTCAGTCCTGAAGTGATCATCTCCCCAGGCTGTCTAAATCACATTTTTGTGGCCAGAATTTCTCTCTTAATTGTTTTTTAATTATTTTTTTTTTAGGCATTTAAAACCAAAATGAGCAATATGCCTACAATTAAGAAGTTCCTGCAGCCTGGCAGCCCAAGGAAACCGCCACCAGATGCCCATTATGTAGAAACTGTGTTGAAGGTTTTTAAGAAATGAAAGCCTTGCCACCTTTGGTGAGACCCAAAATGCTGGGAGAGCAGGGGAGAGCAGAGCAGCAACTCCAAACCCTAAACCAAAGGAGAAGGAAGCTCAGTAAATTAGTATTGTTTTAGTTAAAACCAGTGCTAGAAAAACAAAGCAACCCATACCAGAAATAAAGCATTCTATTACTCTGGCAATGTGACAACAGCTTTGTCTTTATTGATAATAAATGCTTGGCAAAACATGAAAACATAGGCATATGGAGGCAAAGAACTATTTGTAGGGTAGGGAATTTATGAATTTAGAGAAAGAACAATGCATTGTTAGTATTGTCAGAATGTAACTTGTTGAAGAAGGTATTTTCTACATGAAAAGAAGCTCAGAGTAAGACCTGTGGAAGAGAAGAAAGAGAAGACCATTGGCACCACTTAACCTTTAAAGAAGTACACCTGTTTCAAGTTTCCATTCTTAAATTTAAGCTTGTGGGTGAATTGGGTTTTTAAGGTCTCTCAGCAAAGTTTTTGCAAAACTGATTATTTTTCTCTATAAATCAAGTATTTCAAACCTTTTGTATGATCATACCTGCTACTCACAAGCATGTTACAAATACATTACCTCTTGAGAGCAAAGTGTCATGAAAGAAAGGTGCAGTCTGTTTTGCAGACTCTGGCAAGGCAGAGGACGTTTATTTCTACACATTTAGGACAGAACACAGAGCAACAGATACTTAGGTTTCATTGACTTTCAAATAAAAATATTTACAGCAGACAGTAACAGCTTTGTGAAGTGGCCTGATGCAACAGAGAAGCATCTGCCTAGAAGGAAACTTGTGTTCCAACAACTGTCACTAACCAGATCTGCTGCTTAATATTCTATGACATGAGTGAAGAAAAAAAGAAATTAGAAAAAAATATGGGAGCCAGAATAAAACAATACACAAAAAGACAGTGAGACCCACTGAGTGCTCCCTTGGATCCCATGTTCCATAGGAGAACCCCGTGCCCTGGGGGCAGGTGGCTTTTAAAGTCTCTGGTGCCACTGGAATGGTGCATTTTTCAATCCTCGCGCTGATTGGTCCCTTTCCTGTTCGCTGGTTGGTCTATACCTCCGTGCATTCCTCACCAATCATTTTCAAACAAGTCCACATCATTGGTTGGCTTGTTCTCCAATCACAGTCCAGGGCATCATCCTCATCCTTTGTACCCTATGAAGCAATGTACTAGAAAGTTCCTGCTATTAAACCCATTGGGTCCTTGTTATATCCCCATCCAGTGGTCACATTCCACCATTACACCCGTAACAGTCTCGCAATAACAATTAACTTGTTAACTGCATATCCCCAAAAAAACTTTTGACCATTTATTACAGCTACACTATTTCTACATTATTAACTTTCAGGCTCGAACTCGTGTTTTCCTACAGTGTAGTCTCTAGACCCAGGATGTCTCCTAGAGTTTATCATGGCCAGGCCTACAAACGGTAAATCCAGACAGCCTACCTAAGAGCGAGTCTGGGTTTGTGAAACACCACCAGATGCACCTTGGTGCACATGTCGATGCATGGAAAGCTTCAATCTCCCACATTAGCCTAGATTCTGCATCATAAGTCATATATGTCCAAAAACATGGGAAACACTCTCCAGCAGTGTCAGAGGCTGGACAGGAGACCTGCCCAAAATGTAAGGAGGGGATAGAGGGACATAGAGCCCTAACCAGAAGGGGGAGCTACAGAAGGTGCTCTCAGTAAGGGGTCTCCTTTTGTGAAGCCTGGCTGTCCTTATGTGCCATATGGGGTACAGAGTGTTCCACCTGGGGACTAGGCACCTCCTAAAATACAATACATTGCAGTGGTGACTCTTGATGCCTTGTCCTTCTCTGGTTCTAGTTCTAAATAAATTATTGAGCTTATTTTATTGTCAAGCATGGAACACATTGATGTAACAGGTACCAACAGTGATGGCTGATAGGATGAGGATCATTTTCAGCTACCAAGCAATGAAGTATGTGTACAGGAAGGACCTGAAGGAGACAGCTACCTGTACTGTACCTGCAGGTAATGCCTCCATCACTATTAACCACGTAGATTAGATAGGCAGGATGGTGCATGGGAATGCATGCTGTTTTGACTTTTTGAAATCAATACAGTTGTCCAAAGAAAGCAGTCAGGAGTACAGAGGGCAGTTTGCCATCTGATACCACACTTCACTCACTGTCTCTTACGTTGTCTTTGGTGTTTATTTTCACTGAGCCAAATTCAGGGAAACATTTTTGGCAGAAATAACAAAAAAAGTCCAACCCAGATGTCCAGAGATGAAATTCAGCCGAAGTGTCCTGAAGGAATATACCCTAAGCAAGGCTTAGAAATTTGTGAAAGATTTGAGCTGAATTAGTTGATGTGTTAAAATTTAAAAAACCCCATCAAATATTAGAATAAAAGTGTAATTGGCATAGCACTATTCTTTTAAACTGAGTGAGCTTTTTGGCTGTTATAATTACTTTTAACTAGCATGGTGCCAAGCAATGAAAATGGGAGGCATATTACCATTTTGTGCTGGCACAGATGTTCCAATGGTCATGATCTCTCATCTATCTTACATTTGTGCATAGTCAGCATGAGGCAGGAATTTATTTTCTGTAGGTGAAAAGTAACTAAACAGAACAAATTGATTTGTTTGCTTGAGAGAGAGAAGTTTCCTATTTGCAGAGAATTGTTTGCAATTCTCTATGTAGGAGGGGCTACACATTTATATATAATCTCAAGGCAGGGCTGCTGGGAACTTAGAGTTACACTGGGCCCAAGGTAAGTGGGGTTTTTTCTTTATTTTGGACATGCAGGGAATTGTTGTACATGAAGCTCAGCGAATGGGTTTTATAGATTAAATGTGTGTATGTACTTTCTTTATTAACATGGTTTTGTTTAGATTCTTAATCAGCTGCTTTTGAGGTGTACAGAATTAAGAAAAAGAAAGGTAGATCTCAGAAGTGGGGCATGTTTCCTCTCACCTCCTTCTTTCTTCCTACAGTAGAGAAGCTGCTGACATGTTATTTACAGGTGGAATGTGGTGGGGGTTTGGGCATTTTCCTTTTGCTGCTGTTAATGCTTTAGCTTTGTTGTGGACAGGGTGTCAGTAGCTGTGAGGCTGGCATAAGCTGGGCACTGTTTGTGTGTGTTTGTTGCTGATGCGCAGCGGGGTTGTGAGTTGGGTGGGTGGCTGTCTGCCTAGAAACTGCTGTTGCTTGAAATTCTGGCAGAGTTGGAACTGGACCAAGCAAGCATTGCCCTGTGGCTTTGCCTGTGGTAAAGGCAAATCTGATGTTACCAGAGGCAAAAGTAACTTCCATGTCTTTGGAGGCTTGTCTAAAGAAATTACAGAAGCAGGGAGTGTTGTAGAAGAGGTTGCCTGGGCGAAAGAATTCCTTCCTGGCCAGTTATAATGCAGCATAATGGCTGCTGGAGGAAGCACAGCAATTTCTGAGTTTATAGCATGTATCTGGTTAAACAGTAAACTGTATTCTGAGTTAATGCCAAATTACAGAGAGAGCACACTCTGCTTTTTGGTCAGAACAGAACACTTTGGATGCAAATGGTTTTGATTCATTTGTTCTCTGAGTGGGCCAATTGTCCTAAATACAGGGTTCTCTTTAACTATCCTGCATGTGTAAGAAATATTTTAAGGCAGAATGATACAAGGCAGCCTCTCAATATAGTCTTTTACCTCCTCTATTAATTTGGTGAAAGTCTTGGACCATAAATCATCAGTTTCAAACAACACAACTTTGAGAGCCATTAGAGACTCAAAACCAGGATTCTAAATCTTTATTGTGTGAAGCTTATTTTTTTATTGCAGATACTAGGAAATCAGGCACGTGGAAACATGTCTGGAAAACCCAAGCTGCACTACTTCAATGGACGAGGCCGAATGGAACCAATACGGTGGCTACTGGCAGCAGCTGGGGTTGAGGTTTGCCTGTGTTTTTTTATACTGAGAGCATGTGACAAATATGTACTTTTACTGTTCCTTATGAAAAGTGTGACTGAACAGCAGTTTCAAACTCTGCACTTAGTGCATTGCTGAGCAAGCCAACAGTGACCACGAGCTTACCCAAGGCAGGGGGCAAGTTCCTGTCTCAGTTCCACACATCATGTGCCAAGCCTACTGGTAGCACCACAAATGCCTCTCCCCTGTAGCCAGTGAAAGAAAAAATTTAAACCCCAGCAGTGCAGCAGAACCTGGCTTCTTATCTTCTGATCACCGCGGTCAAGCACTTGCAATTCTGAATACCTTCAGATAAATTCCAATGTCCAAAATAGCAAGAGATTATTATTGCTACCATGATGTAGTTTACCCTTGAAGGTACTGTATACTGAAAACCATAGTAATATTTTTTTACCTCTAACAGGTTCTGATATTAAACCAGAGATGGAGTGTTTCAAGATTTGTGTGTTTCAAGAGCCATGGGTTTCTGTCACAGCGACGGCCAATGTGCCTGAAAGCTTTCAAATATGATTTATGTTTTAGAAAATAGAATTCCCCAAAACACAGCCCTTTTGTGCCTTCTTTACCTAAATGAAGAGAAACTGAAACATGGAATGACAACAGAACTTTTCTTCTCTATTTCCTGCAGTTTGAAGAATCTTACCTGGAAAAAAGGGACGATCTGACAAAGTTACAGCAGGGTAAGTTTCCTTCACTTTTAAATAATAACAACAGCAATAGCGATAACAGTAGTAATAATAATAATTAGATTTAGAAGTACTTGTCTGAAAACACTTAAGAAGTCTTAGTCTCTGAGGAAGAAAATCTCTTAACTGGATTGTACATGAGGTTTCAGAGATACACACTGCAGTGTGTTAAGTGGTATCATCCCCCCAGTTTCTTCAATCTTCACTGATTCACAGAAGTGCTGAGGTCAGAAGGGACCTCTCAAGATCATCTACTCCACCTCCCCTCTTCAAGCAAGGCTGCCTACAACCAGTTACCCAGGACCATGTCCAGCTGGGCTTTAAGCATCTCCAAGGATGGAGAAGTTACAGCTGCTCTGGACAACCCACAGTCAAAGAGCCTTGTTACAGTGGGGAAACTGCAACACGTGCATCAAACAACGAGCCCATGGAAAAGAAATATATATGGACCGATTCTTGATAGATATTTCAGAGAGATGTTTATTTTCCCAGCCGCATGGCCGGGGCTCTGCTGAGGAACTGCGGCAATCAAGGGACCCGAGGGTCCTTGCCCACGCAGGGGAACACAAACCAACCAATGGGGAACGAGGCTGACCAGGGGCTCCGTGTCTCCCCTCAGGGCCCCTCTCCCAGGACCACATGGCAGGGGGGAAGGGACCCCGACAGAGCCTTTCTTTAAGTTCAGATGGTTGACTCTCCTTTGATTCAGCTGGTGTCCATTGCCTCCCGTCCTAGGACATACAGGCTTTTGTCATCAGATCATCTTGAAATTCACTAGCATTTTAGGTTGCCTACAACGTTGTTGTTTTATAATCCATTTGCAAACAGAGTTCCAGATTTCCGAGTCTACCTGTACCTCTGCTGTGTTCCTGCCTCCCAAGGCAACTACCCACTGTGCTAGCTTCAGCTTCCATCTTCCTCAACATGATGTTCACGTTTCCTCCAAACCAAATTACATGTCTGTGCTTTTCACTTGGCCTGTCAAAAGAAATCTGAGCTAGGGGTAGCATGTGCAGTCCTGTTCTCCTTCAGGAATAATGACTTGATCCCCCTGCCACAGGCTGCCTTTCAAAAAGTGTTTTGAGACACAAGTATAAATGTAAAAGCACCCCTACTAGCAGAGACTTTCTCTGCATGACTGTCTTACAATGGATACAAAGAGGGACATAGCTGATCAGTTATCTGAGTCAAGACATGATTCCCTAGAGCAAAACCTCTCACTCGCTCCTCTGATCTGATACCTCTCTTTCCACAGGTAGTTTTACTTCTTTCGTTCTAGGACAAGGCTTCTGCAGGCTAGGAAAAGGGTTACATGGCTCCAGCCTCACTCCAGGTGGTATTTGGGTCTTGCAGGAATCTCATGGAACTCACTCATTTTTCCCACTACATGCCCATACAGATGAGATGCCATTTGTAAAATCAATAAAGTAGACACAAAGACATTTTATGCTTTTATATTCACTATTATTTATATTCATTATTATTCACGTTATATGTTGGCTGGTGCTTAGAAAGTTCAGACATACTTAGCAAAGCATGACAGAAACTGGCTGGGTCAGACCTTCAAGTCCTTCTCATCTGTGTTAATCTCCATGAAAATCACCTGAGTTAGGGCCATGCGGTGCATGTAGTTTTCAGTGTATGACAGGTAGAAGTTCTGCATTTGGGTGCTTCCCCAAATCTGAAATTTCCACAGTTCATTGCTTTAATATTAAGTTATTAACATGTCACTAAGAAACGGTTGTTGCATGCTGAGCATTTTCCATACCTTCTTGTAAGAATGAGGAAGATTGCCACCAAAAGGGTTGTCAAACTCTGCAACAGGCTGCCCATGGAAGTGGTTGAGTCACTGTGTGTAGACTTGCACTTGGGGACAGGGTTTAGTGGTGAAATTGGGCATTGTTTGGTTTACAGTTGGATTTGATGATCTTAGGATACTTTTTCCAGCCTAAATGATCCAGATTCTAAATAAAAAATAGTACACATGGTTACTTTGCCTAACACACGGTTGTGGTTCTCATTCAGAGACTGAATGTGTCCTTGTTATTCCCTTTCCCCTAGATGGATCCCTGCTCTTTCAGCAACTGCCAATGGTAGAGATCGACGGGATGAAGCTGGTGCAGACCAGAGCCATTGCCAACTACATAGCAACGAAGTACAACCTCTACGGGAAGGACCTGAAGGAGAGAGCCCTGTACTGTCACAGTAGCACCTTTGCTTGTTAGACCCCAGCTCACACCGTAGCTCTGTGTAACACAAGGATATCCCAGCTCACAGCTAGATTCAGAGGGAGAGAGCAGCGCTTCATGCAGCATGTGATGACTGTGACTGCAGGTGATGGCTACAGCAGTGACAGCCAGCTAGATTAGATAGGGCAAGCGAGCCCATGAATCATCAATCAGAGGTCAATGCAGTTATGAGAGGAAAGCAGTCAGGGGGCAGACTGTCTTACTGATGCTGCTTTTCATTTTCTCCTGCACTTGTCAGCAGCATCATTTTCACCTCATCAAATTCAGGGCAATGTTTTCTAAGGAAACAAATAAACTTCTCTCTCTTATACCCAGGAATTAGTATAGAGTTAGAGTGAATAACTGGTTGTCAAAGGATAGGACTCTTAGGGCACGTGTTTTGACCTGAGGTATTTTTGAATGTTTCAAATTAATAAGCACTGGTAAACACATGTCAAGATATTTGCTAGATATTGTACAGACCTGCTGTTCAACTTACCCTGTCTGACTGGGTTTTTAGCACAAGTTTGAGTGACACACCCAGTAGTTTTGCTCACGAATTTTGCATTTGTTTTTCACCCAAGCTCCCCTGCTGCCTGCCCTCAATGAAACTTTTCCAGACTATGCGTGTGTGCGATAGAAGAGGCAGCGATTTCCCAGCATCTCAGAGAGGTTATGCCAGTAGCTTTTGTGCTGTTCATACCTGCTGTGTTTGACCTGACCAAGTGGATCCATTCCTTTCAGAATCGATATGTATGTGGAAGGAATGTTCGATCTGAACGAGTTGCTCATGCACTACGCCTTCCAGCCAGCAGACAAAAAGGAGCAACATTTCACTAATATGATGGACAAGGCCACAAACAGATATTTCCCAGTCTTTGAGAAGGTATGTGGCAAAGAGGTTGTAGCTTAATTGATGCTGTTATCTTGAACCTCCATCCTGGATCCACACAAGTTTTATGAAGGAAAACAGAAGAAAAATTACCACTTGAACATAAATGCTCTGGTTTTGGTGGTGCTGGGAGTAAGATGGAGGCAGGACACTAGAGAGGGGACAGAAGGCACTACAGATCTGGGAGAGATGTAAAGCTGCAAAAACCTAGCACACACTGAGCTCCCCAAATGTCCATGTTTGCATCTGTGTGTTGTTTCAGACCAAAGACACTACAGCATCAGCTTTGACATAAAGTTTCCTCCTGAAGTGCAGATTCCCCTCTACCGCAGATGCTATGTGAAAGTATTACAGTTCCTTCTGTATCTCATACAGCTTAGCATTCAATGCAGCTACAGCAGCCAAGGCCAGATAAGCACAACTGAGCTGCCAGACAGCAGTGTAGAAGAGAAAGGGCTGATAGATTATGCCTAGGATGGCAGTGCCATCAGATCACTGTTTGTACTACAGGTGTTTGAAGAACAATGGATGACCCTGCTTTGAAGATACCCTATTAAGTAACACAGAGAAAAGACATCATCTCCTTCTGGTTCTCCGTTTTTAGGTTTTGAAAGAGCATGGAAAAGACTTCCTGGTTGGCAACCAGCTGAGCAGAGCAGATGTGCAATTACTTGAAATCATTTTAATGGCAGAGGAGTTCAAACCTGATATACTTGCCAAATTTCCTCTCTTGCAGGTAAATGAATGGGCAGTTTGAATGGACAATGAATTGGAAAGGAGCACTGATTTAAACTGGCTGAGAAGTATGGGAGAGTGGGAGGGTGAGATGTGACATGCAAAATAATCAGATGCCCTAAGTACTTCTAGCTGGCCTCACATACTCATTGATACTGCTACCTTCTGTCACCACAACCCCAAAAGTATAAGGGGGGGACGCATATAGTTTCTTCTGCAGCATCAAGCCACAATGTGACTTTCAGAGTATGGGTAACATTGAAATGTCTGACAGTTGCAATGATTCTTAAGCACAGTGCTGTTTTGGTTTTGGTTTTTTTTTTTTTTGTAGAGCTTCAAAGCAAGAATAAGCAATATCCCCACAATAAAGAAATTCCTGCAGCCTGGCAGCCAGAGAAAACCACCAACACGAGAGGAAGATGTACCCAAAGTGATGAAAATTTTCCACTCCTGAGCAGCACCCTAAAGCCACAAAAAGTCAATTTCATTGTGTTTGCTGATAGTGAGAAATTAATGAAAACACTGAAAACCAAGGTTTTTGATCTCTCTTTCCTTAGCTACAGAACTGGTTTTAGCCTACTGCAAACACTTCAAGGTAAAGCTACATGAGCCTACCAGCAAAGGAAAGAGTTCACTGATTTGGGGGTATAGTGGACAACACAGGATGCCTTAAATAACTAAAGAGAATACCTGAAATAAAGTCTTACTATTGATACTCAAAACCCAGCTGTTCATTGATTTCTTGCTGCTGCTTCAGTGCCTAAGATCTCTCTGGTTCTGTTTTTCCGGCGCTCCCAAGAATAGTTGGAAAATTAGGAGAGTTTATCCCAAACAGTAGGTCATGTATTTTTTCTGGGAAATGCCAGGAAAAGCCTGCAGGTTGTGGTTAGATTGATGCCATGAAGATTTTTTGCCTTTTCTTTTATACCCCTGTTATACCTTTTTTACAACCTCTGTATTCCTAGTGCTTTTTGCCTATATTCTTGGACTTGTTTGTCAAGCTAAGAGACTAAACATTTTAGAAGCTTCGTAGCTAGGGATCAGTGTGCCCCAGACCCCAAGGTCCTCTCCAGAACACATTCTGTAAACCAAGATAGAACCATCCAGGGGAAGGTTCCTTGGGGAGGGGGGTTCACTTGAGCCTCTCATTGGGGAATCTTGGATAGATATGCTAATTAGTGAGACCTATAATGTTATACCCGATCTTTGGGGGATACTCGGGCAGGGTGCATCTCGATGCATATGACGTGGACGTGTGCACCTAAGGATCCTTAAAATAAATACCAAGGTAAAATCCCTTTTCCCCTTCTAACCGTGTATGACTCTTGATTTTAAGACCAGGAAAAGGCATCAAGATGGGGATGAAAGGTTTGGATTCAGCTTTCCTCTGAGCTTAACTTGGAATATCCTTGGACCAGAGGTCCTACTGCACCTCTGGTTTAGACTCTTAAACTCTTGTACTGCAGCTTCACCAATGTTTCCTTTATCAGAAGGTCTATTGTAGCAGCTAAAAGCACTTTGCAGACTCTGAGAAAGGAATGCTTGTCACCAGCTGTGAAGTTTAAAACCTATTGTTTGAGGAAAGAGGATGGTGTCAGGTATTAGTGAGACCTTGGAATGTAGGACTCCGTGCTGACTTACATCACTTTTTATTAAACCAAGTTTTATACAAGTTGTACTCGAGTTGTTCATTACCATCACTTAAATCAAGCTCCACTACTGAGGTTAGCAAGACTGTTGAACTGACAAATATGTGCATTTATGTAGTGAAAGGTGTTCCTGCCCAGGGCAGGAGGGTTGGAACGAGATGATCTTTAAGGTCCCTTCTAACCCAAACCATTCTATGATTCTGTGAAATTATTTGAACACCAAATAAACCACGTAAATGAAAGAGCCAGTGCTCTAAATCCAGCTAAAACTAGAGCACTGGCAGTTTTCATCTGGGTAAACTGAGGGCAATGTAGCTCTTGCTAAACCCAACAGTTTCTTTATAAGAAATGTCAGGCAGCTGGAACCAGTTTTTGTCATCAAAAAAGGAAATAAACCCCTGTTTTTCAGCAGCAAAGCATGTATTAAAGGGAGTTGCTGCAGGAGCTGTTTCCCTCCTGCCTCACTGAAGCATTCAGACAGCACTTGCAGCTGCTGTGTGCTGTCAGAAACTCAAGCCAGAAACTGGTGCTGTGCGTACTGACTCCATGCCAGGAGGAGCTCCGGGCATGGCTGTGTGGTTTCACGATCCCCCACACAGATCCCGCCTTTGCCCACACAGAGCCAGAGCCCCTGGCACACGGAATGCTTGGCACCCCTTGCACAGGGGCTGCAGCCCCGGTGTCTCCCCTGGTCACACCATAACTGCTGCTCACTGCTGCCTCGGGGGTCTCCAAGCCTGTCCCCTGCCCACTCCTGTCCTAGCCATGTCCCTGAGGTGTGGCTGCCTCGGAGCCAGCCCAGTGAAAATGCTGACCAGAAAACCCGGGCTTGTTACCCAGTGCACAACGAACCAATAATTACACACTTGAGAGAGACTTTGACTCTCTATTTCAGAGTTGTGCAAGCCTGGTTGCTTGGTGGTATTCCAAAAATCAAGCACAACTTCTTACTATTTATTCATTTTAGCAAGCAAAGGCATTAATGTTCATTGATTACATGTTACCTAGTTCTCTTAATAATTACTACTCTATCTTCTATTGGTCAATTATTCTCCCTCTTCTCATGCTAGTTAGTCCACATGCTTGGTCTTTCTCTTCTTTTGAGTTGGGTTTCTTGAGTTGGCGGGCTGTGAGTCAGTGGTGGGGGAATCTCTCCCTTCCGGAATTACCTTTTACTCAGCCAGAGCTGATCTCAGCACAGTTTCTGAGTGGGCTTTATTAGATTCTTCCTTATCTTGGGAGTTCTGCCAAATGCCCTCGTGGCCCGTAAATTCTGCATTCTTTGTATCCACTATCACAGGCACATCCTTCTTCCCAAGCCTTGTTAACTCCCCCTAGGTCTGAGATCATTAAAACATGTTCAGCCCTTAACAAGGCAATTCTACTGACAAGCAATGACTCTTTCCAACAGCTGGATATCACTTAGACCTTGTTTGGTAGCTGCTCTCTGTTTCACGGATTAAAACTTCTTTCTTGTTGATTAAGCTTGAAAGTATACAGAGATCAAACTTCAAAGCACATCCTTTCTCAAGAAAATGTTTACATATTCTACATTTTGGAACAGAAACCCCGCAGGACTGCAGGGACAAGGCCGAGGTGGCTTTTCCCTGAGCTGCGGTGGCAGGGTTTGGCGCGGCGGTTTGGCGGCGGGGCGGGCGGTGGGCACGGAGAGGCCGCGGCCGCAGCCCAGGGAGGAGCG
>NW_008239080.1:7330990-7351117 GCF_000691975.1 Corvus brachyrhynchos
GCTAGCCCTCGGAACGTCGTGCCGTGCTGCTCCAGGGAGTTTGTCCAGGGGTTATTCCCCAGCCTCTCTCCGGCAGCAGGGACTCAGGCCGGGTGAGTGGGCACAGAGGAGGGTTGTGTTTGGCTCTGGGTAGGATCAGCGGTGAAGCTGAAGAGGAACTGCTCTTTGGAGTGCAAATTTTGCAATCTCTGGGGGCACTTCACCTTTCCCCTCGTCCGGACACTCCTCCTAGCCCGGGCGGTGGAAGGAAGCGTTCCGGATCCAGACTTGGCCCGAGCCCCAGTGGAAAGCAGCCGCTGGTGAGCAGCAGCTGCAGCCTTAAGGTGGTCCGGAGGCCGAGCCGGGCGGTGCAGCGCGGTGCTGCTGCGAGGTAGAACAGCCCCGTGCGGGACGGGTCCGAGCAACAGAGCGTTGCAGAGAACTGCTGTGAGGCCCATATCCAATTAGGAAGAAAGTTTAAGATCTTGGATCAGGTTGTGAGCTCGCTGCTAAATTAATTTACTTATTTCTCACTGAAAGGCTGGTGCCTGAATTGTTTTGTACAAAACAACGTGGGGAGTTTTTAATGCAGCGATCGCAGCACTAGCTGTCTCTCTGACGCCTGCGTGGCTGTGGTCCAAGGAAGGTCTGATGCACTAAAACATCAAGAAAGTTTGTGATTAATTTTCAGGTCCATTATTGCTATTCAAGAAAGACAATTTACCAATTTTGTGACTCTTTTAAAATGACTCCTCACTATTTACAAAGGGATATTCATTACAGAGCCATAACAGGGTCACCAAAATACTCTGCAGCCCTATGTAGGTATTCAGCCTAAACCCCAAATTCAGACCTTTAGCAGTGCATTCCTGGGAAGATATTCACGGCTGTTTTGAGTGGAACACTGAGTTGAGACTGGCTCTGGGTGGGTTGAATTTTATCAGCTCCAGCTCTGCTTTGAGGAGAGGTCAAGGAAGTTTGCGCCTTCTGCTTATGCTGGTATTACCGCAGGCCTGGGCCTTAGGGTATATCACCGTGTCCCGCAGCCATAGGGAGGAGGAGGGGAGAAGATCCAGCAGGCAGGAATTGTGCAGCAAGATTGATTTATTTAATTATTTTACAAACTCTTTTATAGACTTTTTTCTTCATAGTCTAATTGGACCAAGGATCAGCCACCCCTTGGGGTGATTGGCTAAAATCCTAAAACATCCATTGTCAAAATATTTTTCTACTATACCATAAACAAGACTTCTCAAGGTTGCAGGTGGCTTGGTTGTTTACATACTCTGCTACCCCTTCTGTGAGAGAGAAAAGTTTCTCATGGACTTAGAAAATAGCAAGAAAATCCTCACTAGCAGCATTTTTGTATCTGCAATGCTAGCCTGTCCTTATAGTGTATTTCCCAGCCTTGATCCCATGTGCTGGAGGTTAGAGTGTTTGTCCAGTCTGTGAGGGTTCTAGTGCTGTTCTTTGATGGAGTTGAGACCTACTTTTTGAGCATCAGGGAATGAAGTATTTCTGAAGTATAGAAGATCAGGAGCTCTCTTACTTGGTATAGTGTAAGTCATACATGGGAAGTAGAAATGAAGTGTAGGTCATGGTCTTACGTGTGTAGGGCCTGGTAAGGAAGCTGTGCTAAGTCACTTCTCTGAGTGCCTTGTTGCTCTTCAGGGGTCAGGAATCTAGCTGGGCATCCAGCAGTGCTAGATTAGATGCCAGCTCCAGTCAAGACATAATCTATTGACAAGCACATCTTTTTGTATCAGGAGAACTTTGCTACTAGAGACTGAGGTGTCTGGGGACACGGCCAGGGCTAGGTGGAAGCTGAGCAGTGGTTTTGAAGACCTGCATTTTGGATGGGGGCACCTGTTTCTCCTGTGAGTTCAGTTCCTAACAGAGTGATGGCTGTTTGCTGTGGAGCCTGTTGAAGATAGCACCCAACACAAAGGACTTAAGTAGAGAGGGCCAAGGATGCAATCTCCCATGTCACTGTTCTATTTGTTTGTGCCTCTTTATTGATTGGGATTATGGCCAACACTTTGACTTTGTGGCTCAGCTATGTAATGTGAAGTCAATGCAAGCATAAATAAGCCTGCCTGTGAACAGATAAACCCTTATCTTAACAAAGAAGCATTCTGTTAGTCTGTGACTCTGTCTTCTCATGAAATCTGCTTCATTCTTCTGTGACCCATTAGTGATAAGAGTACAGCGTTAGCTTTGTTTCCAGCATCAGGCAAGCTCACATCAGCTGCCAGTGTCATACAGTGGCATGTGACTGCACATAGTAGGGAAATTTGAAAGGACAAAGTGTTTCATCCCAGTGCTATCATCTGATGGGCTGACTTGAGCCCCCTGCTGCTGAGGGCATTGCCCACGCCTTATCTGCGCAACAGAGGTCAGTTCCATTCATTTGGTTTTGATTTTAAAGTTAAGTTTTCAGGGCAGAAAGAACATAAATCCCTCTTATGGTTTGATTGTAGCAGAGCTAGCTAAATAGGGAACACAGTAGGCCTGGTGAAATATGTTGCTTTTAAAAGCATATTTGTAAAGGCACAGGAGCACCGGGCTCTGAATTGTCATGAGAAAGGTGAAAATAGTGCTGGTGTCACTAGTTTGGTGTTCTTTGGAGGCCATTCATTTGATAGAGTACATTTTTCAGGTATGGTATGACATGTCACAAAGCCCAACACCTACTGAAGAGATTGCATCACTGCAAGGTTAAAAATGTATTAATTCAGGAATACCCTACAGTTCTGCTTTGGTTGTAAAACACCAGTAAGCTGTTAAAATGACATTAATATATGATTTAGGAGATGTTTATTGTCATGATGTGGTTGAATGGCTGCATGTTCTGATAGTGTGTAGTTTTTCTTTTATTCCATTACTCCACAGGAAACTTGGCTGCATCAAGCACAAGTGTGTAGGACTTGGTTGTTCTTCTACTTCCACATTCATCCAACTGTATTTAGTAGTTTGGAGTGGGACATTCAAAATGCTAATTTAAAGCATGCTTCCTATAAGATCATCACCTTGATTTTATCAGGAAACAAGAACTCTGACATCATGGCGGGGAAACCCAAGCTGCACTACACCAAGGGAAGGGGGAAGATGGAATCAATCCGATGGCTGTTAGCAGCAGCTGGAGTTGAGGTTTGTACCTTTTTTTTATAAAGTGATTTGTGATTAAAACAGGTATTCTCTGGAAAGGTTTCCCAATTGCATCTGTGCTTAGGGATATGCACATCATCATATATTGTGATGCAGAATGCTTAGATTGAGTGATACACGCCTGTGTTGTATTTCATGTATTCCTTGAGCAATAGTTGTACAGTAAAGAGATTTTAACATACAAAGAGAATTGATGGGTGTCATTTTTGAAACATACTTTAAACTGAGTAAATTGTTGCTACAGACAAAACTGTGGCTTTTTTCAATGCTCATAACTTCCCTGTATCTCATGAGTCTTCTCCACTGAAACATCATGCATGCCACATGAAAACTTTTGAACATTCTCTCCAAACAAAGTGCCTTTTGTTCTTTGGGTCAGGACCTGAGTAGGATAAATCAGCAGATCTGCCCCAAAGGCAGTGTTAGAGGATCTATTTAGATTCACATCAGGTGAAGACCATCCTAAGGCATCTTAATTTCTACAATAAGTTTTTGTTTGAATATGGTTTTTTGAAACTATTTATACTCTGTTGGAAATAAAAGGCTTTTTTAATGGTGCTCACTTGAGAATGTTGCTGACAGAAAATTTCCAGAGCATGAGTGCTGAGGAAACTAAGATCTTGTCCTCATTCAAATGTCCTCATTTAAAAAAAAAAAAAAATCCAGTGGATTAAAGAGGGAGATAAATGCTGTGTAAGAAAGGCACAATTTACAGAAAGTTTCTCAATATTTCATGTGGCATCAGCTGCTTTTTAAGTGAATGATTTGGTGTTTGTTAATGGTTCATGCAGGCAAGTAGTCTGGTCTTTATAATGAGGAAGTTCTTTCTGGAGCATAATGCATTGTACAGTCCTGTAGGGTTGGGGACACCATAGTCTTGGGTTATTTGCTGGAACAGAGATGAAGTAGGGGGTCTGTTAAGGAAACTTTCCTGTCTGACCATCCAGGAGCCTCTCCATCAGTCTTTAAATCGTGGTGCAACAACAGAGTAACAGCTCGAGCTGATGCCTGGGGAAGGACCCGGAACAAAGGAAACCCCAGATCTTTTATACCCTTACAGTCTAAGTGAAGGCTTGGGGTCATCGGCTCCTGCTGTGTCTCACCTGGCCAGTGCCACAGGTCCCCGCGCCCTTTGTTGTGCAAAGGGAGGCAGTTCCCAGCTCTTGCCTTGGGCTCCCAGAACTCCACGAGCAGCTGGAACTGCTGCTGCTCACCCAGCTACTGGCACTGAATGGATTCCTCCACAGGGTCAACACAATGAGAAGAGTATGGACAATAGTGTGGAGAGGTGGACTCTAACTGCCAGACATCCTTCCACTTCTCCACTGCCTTTGGAGTGACACAGTGCTTTCTGTTGTTGCTTTTCAGTTTGAGGAAGAATTCATAGAAACAAAAGAAGACTTAGAAAAATTGCGCAGTGGTGAGTCTGTAAACTGTACTCTAAACATAAATTCACACGAATATAACAAAAAAACAACAGGTGGTATTTTTTTGAAGACCTGCAATATAATGTGACCTGTAAAGAAGAGCTGCTTCCTTGTAGATGCTTTCATCCCTGAGAATCAGAAATGTCCTGGTCTCTTACCACATCTCTTCCTTCAGCAGCCTGAGTAGCTTGCTCCTTTTTCTTCCGTAGATGGAGTCCTGCTGTTTCAGCAGGTGCCCATGGTGGAGATCGATGGGATGAGGATGGTGCAGACCAGAGCCATCCTCAGCTACATTGCAGCAAAGTACAACCTCTATGGGAAGGACCTGAAGGAGAGAGCCTGGTATGGTAACAGTGCACCACTTACTAACACTCCTTTGTGATTGTTAATATTTACAGAGAGAATGTTGCTGTGAAGTATCTGCATGTAAAGGTGATGATGCCTAACAGACTGTCACTTACTATTGAGGGTTTATTTTGTGAGAATGGAAGGACAGCTCCAGAGATTGTGGAGATTATTTTGGGCTGGCAACTGGTAGCCAGCATCCTCTCATGATTAGACCTCAAAATTATTTTTTTTTTCCTAATGTGGTTTGCATATGCAGTCTTTCCTCCCACAGCATAAACGAATAGATTATCAGTGGAAAACAGCATGAATTCCACTTTAAATACATTAATTTCAGCCTTTTATCTTGCTTATTGCATACACTGTGAGCCTATTTTAAAATTTGTGATTTGAAAAAAACTGGAAGTTGTCTCAAAGTGGAAGAACCAAGAAAATAAACCAGTGCCTTACGTTACATCCACTAATAAGCATTTTATTCAGTGATCACTTCAGCACTGTGTTTCAGGAAAATAATCAAAATGGAAAGTTTGAATGATATATATTGAACAAAAATATTTGTTTCAGGATTGATATGTATGTGGAGGGAACTACAGACCTAATGGGAATGATCATGTATCTCCCTTTTCAACCAGCTGATACAAAAGAAAAGAATCTTGCCTTAATCATTGAACGAGCTACAACCAGGTACTTTCCTGTTTATGAAAAGGTAAGTGGCAAATCACCAGTAGTTCACAAAGAGAGAGTTCCAGGCTCCCCCTCATACCCCACTCCCCTGTCCTCCCCACACATGTACTTTCTAGAAGGCAAGTGACAGTACAGCTCTAGAAATGTATGATGGAGCCAGTATTCAGCAATGTGAGAAGAGGGCAACAAAATAATTTTCAGCTGGTTTCAGTACTGGGTCTCTTTGCTGTACTTCTTTTCTTAGTGGCTGATGGCTCCCACCATTTTGCATAAATGCACCATTTCTGTACTTGTGCCAGCCTTCAGTACTTACTGCCTGGAAGTGTAATGTGTTGTCATAGAATTGTTAAGGTTGGAAAAGACCTTCTAAGATGATCAAGTCCAGTTGTCAACCCAGCACCATGATCATATTCACCATTAAACTGTGTGCTCCTGTGACATATCCACATGTTTCTTGAACACTTTCAGGGACGGTGAGTCCACCAGTTCCCTGGACTGTGTGCTTTACAACCCTTTACGTGAATAAAAATTTCCTAAGATCTAATCTAAACCTCCCCTGGTGCAACTTGAGTCCATTTTCTCCTGTCCTATCACTGGTTACCCCAGAGAAGAGGCTGACCCCCACCTCACTACAACCTCCTTTCAGGGTGTTGTAGAGAGCAATAAGGTCTCCCACTCAGCCTCCTTTATTCTTGCTATTCAGAGTTAAATATATTTGTGCTTTACAGCTAAGGATCCAATTATATGATCTTCCTTAAATCCATTGCTTAAATGTATTATACTTAGAGACTATGATTGTTGTTCTCTGAGTTGCTACGTGGCATCCTTAGGTGTGCACAGAGAGGCTCTGCAAACAGGATACATGTAGCTTAGAAAGCATAAAGCAATTATTTACTGGCTAGCATGCACTAAGGAGTTAGCCTGAGCTGTGAGGGAAGGCATTGGTATGCTTGCCATCCCCTTAGAGCACATGAAGAGGCTTTCTTGGCTAGGGAAGAGTAGGTCAGGAGGGGATGGATTGTTCTTTTCTTCTCTCTGGAACATTGCCTGGATGTTATTGAACTGCCATTTTCTACCAATTTGCTGTTTGTTCTGTTGTTTTATTTTTCCTGTAAGGATAGTTTAATTTTTTAATGTGTTAAAATTTTCCTGTTTGAATTGAGCCAGCTGTGACCCTCATGTCATGAGTTTGCTTCTGTTTGTAAGTCTTCCTCTTGTGCCATATGTGGTTGTGCTGTACAGACCTTCTCACAGTGCTTTTTCAGGGCATAGTGGTCTCCTCAGAAATCTGCCAAGGGTACAAAGCTGTGTTGTTTCAGAGCTGAGCTGGGTTTCCAGCTTGAATCCCTGGTTACCAGGCAGCTGAAGTCCAGGACTTGATGCAATTTCATGTCCTTCCACTTTATTAGAGCCTTAAATTGCACAAACAAAACCCACAGAGGCTGCCCTGTAAAATAATGATGTAAATTACATAATCCAGCACTTCTGTAAGCAGAGTTCCCATCTATCCACTGCCATAGCAAGGGAGAGCTGTGCTGAGAGATATTGATTACTCACATCAATGTCTCAAAGACTAGAAGTCTGGTAAGTATTTTCAGTTATTAAACAATAAAAAATAATGCACCAAAATTCTCTTAAGTGTGTGTCTAGGTGGCATAAACTCCTGTTGTGATATGTTTTAGTGTGTATGCTCCCTGTAGGAGAGTCTTTAAAGTAATCCTTGTTTGCATGTGGTAAAGACACAGCTAAACTTTTCCATGATTTTAGCCTAGTTAATTTTGTTAGAATGGTTAATAGTTTTCTTTCTGTACCAGCTGTTTAAGATGTCCATTGATTCAGCTTATCAGGGTTTGCAGTCTATGTGTTACTCATTCAGCAAGCTGACAGGAAACATCCCTAGCTGTGAGTGTTCACTTTAAACCCTCGGCAGCCAGATAGAGCAGCAGAAGGCAGTGTAAAGCCCTGCAGGCAATCAGATTCTGATGCTGTTTGGGAGTTTTTATACAGGTCAGATAAACAAGCTGTGGTGGACCCTGCTGGAGCAGTGTAGGAAATAACTACGTGAAGGTATTAGCTGTGACTCTGCCGGTGATTGCTGCCTCTATGGTAAAATTGGCAGATGGGCCTGGAGAAGCACTTGCCTTCCAAAGTCACAGACCGATGTCTTACTGCAATTTGTTACTTGTTTAAGAGTAGCCTTAGTGTGACTTAGGCACAGACACGCCCTTCTCTAGCTCCTGACAGGAGGGTGACAGTCTTCAGGACAGAGAGGTATAGTTAAGACAGATAGTCTTCAGCTGGAGAGCTAGTAACTGCTCTGAAGCTGTGCTGAAATGTTCACCTCAGCTTGTCTACTACAGCTGTTAGCAGCTTTGGCAGGCTGTGATTTCTGCATCAGCAGTTTGCCACAAAGGAATCCTTCCTTATAAGATAAAGGGTAAGAAGGCTGTATTCCTTCATCCTGGACCTATTTCAAACTGTAATCAGCACTCTCAAATTTTGCTGAAACAACTTAACCTTTTTCTTAAAAATTCGAGGTGTGCTTACACATAAACTGGCCTGACTACTTCTTCCAATTACTTTAGTCCTGTTTGTGTGATTAAGTCTTTCTTACGGTACTGGACTTGCTATACAGCTACCTGGTGCAGTAGGTTAGAGTGAGAGATAGGATCATGCACACTGAAACATGAATTCTGATTTAATTTTTTTGTTTAAAGAATATTTATAACTTTCTAACTTCATAGGTTCTTGCATGGCTTTGCTCTGCTGTATTTTTTTAGAAATCTGTCTGCAGTGAAATACCTAGATAAAATTGTTACATCCCATGTGACTTCTTAAAAATTTGTTCATATTTTATAGGCCTTAAAAGATCATGGACAGGATTATCTTGTTGGCAACAAATTAAGCTGGGCAGATGTCCATTTGCTGGAAGCCATTTTAATGGTAGAAGAATGTAAGCCTGATGCACTGTCTGCATTCCCTCTGCTACAGGTTAGTAATCATCTGGTCTCAATAGGAAAGGTAACAAACAAATTTCACTGACTGTTGTTAAAAGTTAATTGGTGTTTACATCTTTTGAGCCATTGTACTGACATTTCTCTGGTCTGTTTGACTACAAAAACCTGCACTCAGTGCACTGCCTTGCCCCAGAGCTGCTGGGAACTCACCTTTCTCCCGCTCTACTTTTTCCAGCTGTTCTCAGCTGCCAGCAATTCACTCACTAGTGCTACCAATTTGGTTCTTTAACTGCTACTTTCATGTCTTCAAACACAGCAACAAGCATCAGGAAGGGAAGTCAGTGGCCTGGTGTGTCTGCAGTTCCTGTCCTTTTCTTTTTGCCAGCAAAATTAAATTTTTAAGAGATCATATAAAAAGAGCAGTTAAGTTTTGTATGTCTTGACTTCTGTAGTGCTTTGCACTGAGGTATTCCTGTCCTTGCCTTTTTTTTTCTCAAATATATCTGCAGGACTTGGATTCAGGATATGGGTTTTTGTTTTTTCTTTTTTTCCTTCCACTTTTTACTAGATGAATCTTAACTCTTTAATATTAATTTCTCCCATTCCCATCTGGGAAACTAAGGTAAACTTCATTGCACCAGCATTATAGATCAGAAAAAGCTACTACCTTTCTCTGTTTAATAAAGTATGTCTGACAAGTAAAAATCCAAGTCACCTGATCTTTAAACTATGAAGGATGGAATTATAATTTCCTTACTTTCACTGGCTTTACTGTTGCTTTTTACAGGCTTTTAAAGGAAGAATCAGCAACATTCCAACAATCAAAAAATTCTTGCAGCCTGGCAGCCAGAGGAAGCCACCAACAGATGAGAAGCTTGTTGCTGTTGTGAGGAAAATATTCAATATCTAATCTGATGAAGATAACCCAACCGTAGTATATTACCAGAGCTTGCTTTGTAAGGTTAAATTGCATAGATTTGCTGTGTAACTTGCATCATATGGTCAGTGTTGAAACAATACCCTGTGAATACACTTTTAAATTAGAGTAAAAGGCTGATTTGGACCTGTTGAGTCCAGAAAGCAGTATTTCATGAAGTCGTTATATGAAATAAAAAATGCTCATACTTTGTGTGTGTTTGATTACTGTGCATGCCTGGTAGGGTAAAATGTTTCAGCTGTAGCTTCCGGAGTACTGTAGAAAGCCACATGATCCCCAACCCCCTTTTTATAAACTGCAATAGAGAGGAACCACACCATGAAAATTGAGAAGTCATTTAAATTCAGGGCTAAAATCTTTTGGGTTGGTTCTCTAGATGGTCTCCTAGAAAGTTCACTGTCGTCCCCCACCCTCCCCACTGTATTTCACTGCATTTCACTGCTGTCTCTCTGCTTACAGCTACAATTTAAAAATTGAGTAAATAAAACCTTTAAAAATAAAATCAAAACTCATGATCCTTTTAAGTTTAGGGGCAGAAGTAAGAAACTTTTCTAATCCCCACATGAATCTCTTAGGAGTGATTTTTTCAAGGAAAGATCAGTCCTTTGTTTAATTGGCCTGATGTGGTTTTCATCCACTGAAAGCACCTATTCCCTTGCTCTTCTTTTTGCTGCTTGGCTGGCTGATCAGTGAGGCAAATGCCCCTTGAGTGGTTTTTTTTTTAAGGTTTTACTTTCTGCAGTCACTTCCCACAGTTACGAAGCAAAGTGCCCTGGCTGCTTACTTTTTCAGTAAGTGAGTTTCACCTCAACAGTGCTTAAAGCATGCACTATTATGTCAAATTCTTTACCCTAATTTCATGGGAACCATCACTATTTCCTTTATGAACATTGCCATAAACCATCCTTCTTTGCACTTAGCTGTTTCTCCTCAGTAGGACTCCCAGCTGATTAGGCAACAGTCAACCCGTGTACATAATGAATTACTGCCCAGCAGTAATTCCTGACTCGTGCCTAAGAAGAGCCACGTGCATCTCAAGAGGTACAAACCACAACTGCCCCACTTACCTGGGCACTGCTGAGTTCCAAACAGGTTTACATTAAAATTACCTCAGTAGCTGGAAGCAGTGCTTTGCCATGCCCACCACAGTACTCGTTTCACTGGGCTATTCCTTGTTGCAGTGGGGATCCTGCAACACGCATATATCAAACCAGGAGTCCCGTGGAAAGGAAATATATATGGACGGATTCTTGCTAGATGTTTCAGAGATGTTTATTTCTCCAGCCGCATGGCCGGGGCTCTGCCCAGGAACTGTTCCAGTCACGGGACCAAGGGTCCTTCTGCCCGCGCAGGGAACACAAACCAACCCATGGGAACGAGGCTGAGCAGGGGCAGGGAAACCCCGTGTCTGTGCCCTCAGGGCCCCTCTCCCAGGGCTACACGGCGGGGAGAGGAGACCCCAACAATGCCTCTCTTCCAAACAAGTGCTATGATTTAGGAACCATCACAAAGACTGGCACAGGACATTGCTATTGCATTTTGTGAGTGCAGGTGCCCTTCCAGTCTGAAATCCGTAACATACCAGCTTAATCACCTGTAAGCCTGGCACCATCTGGAGGTGACTGATACCAACATTCACAAGCAAAAGATTCCAGAGCTGCAGGCTGTGGTTTGGGGTTGGTAAGAATCTTTTTGTGTCATGTTGTCCTGTCCCCCTTTTATTTTTTATTGTCAGTTGTGCCTTAGACATCTAAGCTGGTCACAAGGCCTTGTCACCACCTAAGCCCCTGACAGGAATAATACTGGTATTTTCCTCATGAATTTGTGCAGCACCGAGATCTGATACGTGATGACCTTCATAAGCAACCTTTGTATGAAAAAAATGAAAAGCAGCAAAATTTCTCTTTGTCTTCAAGAGCGCACCCACCCATACTGTTTCCTAATGATTTTGCTTACATCCCCTGTACACCAGAAGACAGTCTTAGCCAAACTTTGAGACCCAGGCAATATTTATTTTGTACACAAATCAAAGCAACTTCAATCCCTGAATAGTTTATGGCTGAATATTCTCCTTTGCTTACGGGGGGGAACTTCAGCAAGATAATCAGTTTAAGAGTGGAATGGCAAACCTGTTCCAGAGTGCTGGCAGTTTGGAACCTCTCTGCGCAGTGACAAACCTCAGCCATGGTTCATGTCAGTGGCAATTTACAGCATGCTACAAGTTTTAAACCACCACTGAGTACAAAGCAGAGCACCAGACTCTTCCATTGACAAAATGGCTCACTCGCCTGCTTAAAAAATTGATAAGCTTTGAACATTTTATGTTTTATTTGAATATTGATTATAGTTTTTACATTTAGAACCAGTGGAACAAGAACGTGTGTTGGAAAGGAAGTTGGTTTTCTAGTGCAACACAGTACAGGCCCAAGACATTTTTGATTTAAAACTGATTATTTAATCTCAGAAACTACAAAATTATACTCCAATACAAGATACCTTTTTAGCATAAACATGTATTTATATATATTCTTCTCTCAGAGACACAGTGCAAGAGTAATTCAATTTCCTGAGGCGCTCTGCACCCCTAAAACAGATCAAACTTAAAAAGAAAGGTCCCTTGAGTTAATAGACTGCTTAAATGAAAGTAGATCAAGATATACCAACAAAACACTTGCTTTAGTTGTTAAAAAAAGCTTTTAAAATATCAGCACATGTCAATAATCAAATAACAGGTACAGATCTTTTACAGAAAATATAAATGCAGTATAAGACTTATGTTCAAACTTGTCTTTCAAGTATGGAGAGCATGTCTGTTTGGTGGGCATGGCAGTCATATTCGGTTCTAAATTCTCCTACAGCAGCATAAAAACAAGCCTCAAAATCATCAAAAGGCTGAAAAAAACCCAAAACAAGAAAACATAAATATAGCTGTCATTAATAAAACCAGTGAAAGTCATCATTAAATAACAGTGCATTCATAAATAACTGACACTAGAGTCTCTATTAAGCTGTCTTTTCAAGTGTCTAAATCTACAATCTCAGTGTCTGTTGAAAAACAAAGCCACCTAGGCTGGAAAAGCAATCCACAATGGACAATAACATTTTCCAGTGTAAGTCCTGATTCTTAAATTTTGCACCTTGACAATTTACTTCTGATTTTTTCCTCCCTGTATGTAACTGAAGTAAAACAGAATGGTGTTATATTAAATCTGGTAACAATGAAGCAACAGTTATTATTCCTTCAGAAGATGGGGATTCTGATTTACACTTCAAAAAATGTTTTGAGTTACAGACTCATTGGGAAAAAAGTTTTGAACTTACTCCATAATTTAATTCCAAAATAATAAGTTCAGAAAATTGTATTTTCCAGAATGCCAAACAGCAGCAATAAAGCAGCTGGAACAGTTAGAAACATCATAATTTGCATTAATACTGACCGCAGTTCTTAGCTCAGGTCAAAAATGTCCTGTTTTTCAGCAGTACTGTGGTTCCAGTAGTTTTGAATGCAGCCAAAACTAAACCAAAGTGTTGGCCTTTTTTTTAAGATGACCGTGTTGTACGAAATTAGACTAATTTTATGTGGATGTGTTCAAAACCACTAAGGCTTATCCAGGTTCTTCCAAAAGCCTTACCAATATGCATTAATATTTAACTCCTGACCTCTCCTTTCTGTGCTGAGAAAGTCACTTCTTATCAGCTGTATCTGCCTAGTGAGAGAAAAAAGCTGTTCACTGGACCTCCAAACTAATTTCACTTAAGCTGTATAGTTGCTGAATGACAGTGACTTCCATCAATACTGCCTTGAATCAGGTGTGAAATGGCAACTATTTGAAAACCAGTGAAATCTTTGCATTAAGATCTGCAATGTATCTTTACCTCAGGCATGCTATTAGTCCGGCTGGCATTAATTTCTTGGACCTCTTGAACCGCATTCCCATTATAATGGTCAAAAGAAAAGATGAAACTGTAAAAGACAATCCAATATATTTATGTTCTCACTTTTTGCAGTGGACCACTCAGGAACATGTGGAGTTATCAAAGGTCATTGCTGTTTTCCTATGAACTGCAATTTAGTAAAACATTAGATCAGAGATAGAGTCTATAAAATCATTCTTGCTTTTCCAAAATACACCATTATGATTTCTTTTAGCTACAAATAAGGTGTCCATGTGCAGCAGAATGCTAAATCCTATTCCATGGAGACTAAGTTTGTTAGTTAGTCAATTCTACTCACCCATATCTACATTCATGGGCATACAAATAAAGTAGAAAGAATCTTGGCCATAGCAGTAACATGTATACTGAATTACAGGAATAGTGTCTCATAAATCACACCATCCTAGATCATTGCAGCTGTTTTCCAACTATTCAAGGAGCTAGAGCATTCAACTTCTTTTTGGTTTTATTTTTAGAATATTAGCTCTTCATTTGCTGAGCCTTAAAAACCATATTAGAAGGTTTGCCACTTGTTTTTGCTACAGAATATGGCTATCAACATCTCCTTCTTCATGACCACGAGTTCCTTTGTAGCCTTTTGCTACGAGGGAACCATCCTTGCCTGTGACAAGAGCTGGGCAGCCCAAGAGGGCAATAAATGCAGCACAAGCAGCAGAGAACAAACATCATGACAGAAACTACATCTTCTTCCTGGAGCAGTCTTAACTAAAAATGGAGGCAACAATGAACTCATCAGGCATGGGGATTTCATCTTGAACTGTGGCTGCAGAGGGCTACATAAATGAGAAGGCTGAGGAGAACACATAAAACTGCAAAGATAGCTACCTTTATTAAAGAACTGTCACTTGAAACGCTTCCTAGAAGTGGGCAGAGAGGCAGAACTTCTCATGAGCAGCAGGGCCTTATCACTCTCGCAGCCCAAGTAATGGCAGTTACACAGATCTCTTCCCTTTAATGGAGCATTTAAACCTTCTGGCTAATTCTCTTCAAATTCCACTGTCTAGTCCTGGGGCCAGTCCTGTGTTCATAGGTGTCAAAAATTAGTTTTAAGCTCACTTCAGCGTTATAAAACAAGCCCTGACAGCTACAAGTATCTTACAGAACTCTACCAACTATGTGCACTCATTAAAGATACCTTGCAAAAAAAAAAAAATTACGCTCCATTAACCATTGCTCGTATTTTCTAGTCACATAGCCTTGATCCTCTCAGGAATGTCTCAAGAGTAAACTATTCCACAGCATGTGTCTTGCCAGAGTCCTGAGTATATTTACAGTTTATGACAAGCTACAAAGCATGTTCACTCTGTAATGTTCTTTTTTTTCCATTTGCTAGTACATGGCTGTTCACAGGTTCCAGTGACTTTTTAAGACATTCAAGTTTTAGACCTGATTTTAGAAAGTTATATACATTCACTGTTTCACCTTAAACCAGGTCAAAGAAATTCAATAAATCAAGACAAATTCAATCCAGTGAATCATATTCAGATCAGGATCAACTTGCACTGTGAATGCTACTAACTCTTGCATACTGAAATTTGAATTTCTACACCTACTTCAAACACATAAAAATGCATTAAAGTATCCAAGAGAGCACAGAGCTAATTTCAGATGAAGGAGGAAAATGCCTGAAATAATAATTTATAAAACAACTGAGAGAATTTGCCTGCGGTATAGGCTACATACTCTTTGTATGTAGCACAAGTTACAATAACCTTCCTATCAAAGTCTTGTACTAAAATATTACCTAAATTACTGTAGGAGACTCTTGCATAGGTGAAGAATACTGTCAATAGTCATGGTTTGGATGGATGGGTTGTTTTTAGATTTCCTAACCTTTTAAAGGTTTGGGTGCTTGCTTTATTTAACATTGTAATTTACTGTACTGGTTTCTAAGTTCAGAGTGGTCGCTTTCTTCCATGCACTTAATTTCCATCTTTCATTTGTGCTCTAGCTGCTTTTCACACTTTGGCATGTTAAGACATAAGTGAAAACATTCTAGTTTTCCACAAAAGCAATATACATTTATAATAAAAAGCAATTAAAACATTTTTTTGTAAACATTCTAAACTAAGACTGCTTTAAAAAGTCTTTGTTCCTTTTACTCTATGTAAGAAGAACTTTCTAGGGCAGGTGTAGTGAACTCTGTCTCATCTCATCTCATTGCTGTGACTTCTACTAAGTAAGTAATATACATTTCTCCAGTTGAGAAAGTCCTCAGACGCCTACAGCTACATGAAATGAAAAACACCGACTATTTTAGATATCAGACATTCAAAAGCACATTAAAGGAAAATTTTGTATTAGTCCCTTCAAAACCTGGGAATTGGGAAACAGGCAACATATATTAAGTTTTAATGAGTCTTCCATAAATTCTGTATCTAACTTAGTGGCTTAATTAACCCATAGAAGTACAATACCATACACTAATTAAAATCATCTCACACTAATGATTATAAATTTACATATACTTAAGGCTATGTCTTCATTCCAAATGAAGTTTTGGCGTTTATTTAAACAGAGGGAAAACTTAATCTGAGCAAGGTCTTGGTGGCAAAAGTGGAAATCCAATTTAAGGCCATCTAGGAGCAGATCAGGTCCACCATTACCACCTTTTCTAAAGAACCTGGTGGAAACACTTCACTGACAATGCTACTCAACATTTTTTTGAAACGTAAATTTTTATAATTGTGACTGAGGCAAAGCACAAAATCAGAATGAACAGTATACCACAAATTCTAAGTTGAGAAAAAACAATTGTGTGCTCACATCATCTGGATTATATGTATTTTAAATGTATTTCTGCATGTGAAACCACCTTTGCTAAAACCATGAGTGAGACAAGCTCCCAACAGCTCTTATTGCAAATCACTTGGCGAGGTTAATGCCCCCCTTAGAGAATGTAGGTTTTGCCTCCATGAGGCAAACTAGCTACCATGACAATTACTGCATAGTTTGTATCCTGTCTTAACAGCAAAGGAAAAACACTAAATCAAACTATTTGATTCACTGGGAGTTGAGGATACGTTAAATTATGCAACACCGGATCCTGCACCCACTTTACTGCTCAGATTGTGAAATTCTAATCTGTAGCGCTAGTGATTTTATTACAGTACTATCTCCTGTTTCTCAGCTGGATTTCACAATCTGTGCAATGTTAGGCAACCACCTCATAAAAGGAGGTGCTGCCAGGTGGCTTGACACTAGTCAGTGTTTTGCATTCACACACCTGCTGGCTTTGTGTGAATGATCCGCCTTACCTTGCAAATGGCTCCTGAATTTTGCAAGCTAAGTTGAAGTGTTGACCTCTATTTAAAACTCAACATTTAAACCAAAGCAGTACTCAAAATTTACTAAAAAGAGAATTTTACATGCAGTTAAGGATGCTGCTTGTTTGTTTGTTTGTTTACTGTAATGAAACACTTACACAATGATATCTTCACATTTCTTGGATCACATGTTACACAGTAAGCTCCATAACCAGCCACAGAGCCAAAGGTGAGTCCAGCAGCTAAAGAGATTTTACTACCTGCAAGAAATCATTCAAGTGTTATTTCTAAATACAAGGTCTTTAAACTCAATCTTTATACGGCAGTTGTCTCTCTACACAGTATTATCCAAATATATTAAAAATAAAACGGATTTTGCCACATTCCAGCTTACCTCACCCAGTGTGAATAGAGAGGTAGTATTTCTGTAACTGGGTCATTCTAATACGTGGCATTAGGGGCAAAGTGAACTATGTTAGAGGGAGATGATCAGGATCCAGTAATACTTACACCTTGGGAAAAATACAACCCTAAATTTGGCTATTTTCTCTATCATACTTAATAAGGACTTTGGTAATTTCTCGGAACTGTCTGTTCGTTTTAACTATATCTTACTGCACTTGGGAGTCTCCAAAAATTGTAGAAATGTGTCAATATATATAGAGTAAATGGACAACATGTGTGGTCATAATGTCAGGCCTTTCAGTCTGACATCAGTCCTGGACAAAGAAATGCTATCACCAACATCCCATTTAATAAATAATGAAAAAACAAATAAATGGCAGTGAGGATGAAAATAGGGCTTCTAAAAGTAACTTGACATCTTCTTGCAGTGCTATTGCAAAACTGGTTCATAAGTCCCGGATATATCCCTAATATATTTAGATTTCTGAACAGACATTTGTCTTGGTATCGTATGATAAAAGTGTAGAATCTGCACAGCAGACATTATTTGGATTAAGCTGATCCCCAAATGTTTATAAATAAAGAATCCAAACCCCCTGATGTCATTTAGCTCCCAATCCTTTTATTTTGAGTACTTTTAATCATGACTTTGCAAGAAATGGAAATCATAACCCATAAAAAATAATCTAGATTTTCCACGAGGATTGACCAACTAATAAAGAGTGAAAAGAACAGGTGAATGGGATAGTCAGAGAGTGCAGCTGGCTGCAAACACAAAAATACAGCGTCTCCAGAAATTCAGATGCGAAGCCGTGTCTCCGAGAGCACAGCATGTGCACACTGCGAAGGGAGACAGTGACCCTAAATCACAGGAATGGTGACGGATAATGGCCACAGGGCCGGAGAGTGAAGCGCTGCCGAGGTTTGTGAACCCGCCTGCCGCCCCGCCTGCCCGTCCTCGGTACCGCTGCGACCTCTGCCGGTGCAGGGCCCGGGCACGGCGCTGCCACCCGCGGGACCGCGAAAATCCCTGGAACACCGAAACTGCGCCTTGTGGTACACTGCCCGCTAAAACCTGCCTCGTTATCTTACTGTGAAAAGGCACAGTTCTAACAGTACCAGAGAATTAACCACCAACTCAGAGCACATAAGTAAAGGGGTTTTTTTCACCGTGCATCTGGAAATGTCAGAATCAAGCCTGGATGTCTCTGTAGAAAATAAGCTTTAATCAAGGATCTACTGTGCTCAACACAGGAATGATTAAAAGGAGATGAGAAAGCTCAAAATGCACTTAAGGTCAAAGATAACATGACAACCCCCACTCTTTGCCCTGAAAACAAACTCAAGTGCTTCAGCTGGTCCAAGTACATCTCATGAGACTCAGTGCATTTACAGCAGCATATGATGGATGTAAAATGCAGTTGTGTTACAGCAAAGTTACAGTTACAGCAAAGTTGTCATGTCTCACACTGCATAGAGGAAATTCAAATGCTTTGATTTCCTGCTGTCCCAGTACTTACCTTTACGAGTGTAAGCTACAACACCTCCAAACATCAGCAATGAAGCATATGCAAAACCAATCCAGTCAACAGCCATGGTCCCAACTCTGGAAAAAAACCAAAACATATTGCAACTGAAGGCAAACAAATTCCTTCCTCGTGGTAAAAAAGAAATCATTACTTAAAGGGTTCTAAATAACACTACAATCTCCTAAGTTGTGTTTGACTGCTGTGTCAAAACATTCAGAAGGTGAAGGTGTGTGTGCCTTTTGACTATTGTACCATCCTTTCACTAACTGCTGCCCTTCCTTACACCCCAGTATCTGGGTATACCTTATTTCCATTAGCAGATTTTTTGGGATGTACGTGGCATGCATTTTTCCCAGTCACAAATACATGTATGCAGGCAAAAAGCTTGACACCATCCAAAGAACGTTTTGTCGCACTTGTGCTACAGGGCTGAGCTGAGCGCACACTATGGATATGTACAGGTCTTCTGAGTGCTCAGCTCAGTGCTTTCATCTCCTTTCAACCACACTGCACCTGGTGCATTTCAAGCGGAATCTAACAAACCCTGCACCAGACAAAAATACCAATTTTCAGAGTCTGTTCAATGTTTCCAAACAGAAGCTTAGGCTGTTTTGGGAAGCTATACATACAGCTGCTTTGGCCTGTGTCTATGCCCTTTTGTTTCACCTTTACATTTTGGTGCATTGTCTGAAGTTAGGCTTCTGCCCCGCAGGAAGCATTTAAGGTTCTGTTGTGATGCTGGTCCCTACTTCCCTGGCAGTGCTGTGTAAAGGCATGAATGGCAGTGCTCTGCAGCCAGAGAGCTCCTGCAGCACCACGGCCTCTCTCCCATCAGCTGGTGGGACACATCTTTTCCCTCCTTCTCCCAAATTAAGTATACACTTAATTAAGTACGTCCTTCTTTATACCTCAGCGCGTGTGTCCTTTGTTGGGGTCCCTCCCCCGCCGTGTAGCCCTGGGAGAGGGGCCCTGAGGGCACAGACACGGGGTTTCCCTGCCCCTGCTCAGCCTCGTTCCCATGGGTTGGTTTGTGTTCCCTGCGCGGGCAGAAGGACCCTTGGTCCCGTGACTGGAACAGTTCCTGAGCAGAGCTCCGGCCATGCGGCTGGAGAAATAAACATCTCTGAAACATCTAGCAAGAATCTGTTTGTCCATATATATTCCCTTTCCACGGGACTCCTGGTTTGATATATGCATGTTGCAGTATCCCCACTGCAACAGTCCTTGACCACAGTGTTAAAGGGCAGTAGCAAACAGTGCTCACTCAGCATTTCATGTCAAGCCTTTAGTATTAAAAGTAAGCAACTCACAGCGAGCCCCCTCCTCCCCAGGTCGTAACCCCTCAGGACAAAAGCTGGATTTAGGGGGCCATGGCACCCCGGAGAACGAGGTTTGCAGAGGCAGGGGCCAGGGATGAAGGGGCCAGGGATCCCCAGGCCTTTGATGTGCCTGGCCTTCGCGGCCGGGCCCGCT